>NC_133900.1:35763486-36073447 GCF_964199755.1 Larus michahellis | reverse complement strand
TTTGTTTTAAATGGCGAAAGACTGCATTTAGTCTTCCCATTAAGCAGATGGTTTATTATGTCATGTTAATTTTCTTTAGAAATAGTCTGTTGGTGCTTTAGCTTAGGAGGTTAGCAGGTGCTAGCACATCTACTTTATCTCCGACTCAGTCCTCTGCTCTTTTTCACTTCCTCACCTCTTTGCAGTAATCTTTGCCCAGCAACATGTCCCTAGTGCAAATGTGAAGGGCTGAACAGAGATTACTGCGAACAGGTGCGGAAGTGAAAATACGCCCTTCACATTTTCCAGGTGACATTCAGAAGGAGCACTGACCTGGTGTTTTGAAATCATAAATGTGTGTTTTCCTTTTTCTGTATAGGCTCTATTTTTAGTAACTTCTAATAGGGAAGGTACATTAGCAACAATGGTAAGCAGTCAACGGTTTGACTTCACATTGAAATATTTTATACCCCTTAGGAGTTAAAGGAGAACTGAAGTTGGGAAGTTGGGAAATCAGAAGCAATTGTAGCTTTCTTTAGTGTAGAGACACTAAAAATCTGGAGCATCCCTAAATGCACTTGAATCTCTTAAATTCAAAAGTTAAATACTTTTGAAGGAGAAGGAGAGAGCAGAAAAAGGTGAAGAATTTCAGACAGCAGCAGTATGGCCTGCCAAACATTTGGACAACGAAACAGGAAGAAATGTTTGCTGGAAATTTTTCGTCTGCTTCCATCTTTCTAGGGAACAGCCAGTCTTCACTTCCCCCACGCCACTTTTTGGCTGTTTCTAATGCCTCAGAAATGTCGTCATCCTCATTCGCAGACTAAACCAAATTTGCAAATCAAGCTCTTTGTTTGACCACCAGCTCAGGTAACATTTACTTCCAATTGCCAAACTCAAGCTACAGTACTCCTGACCTTGCTTTCCTAATCATTTACCTCCTTTATTTTGGAGCAAGACCAGCCTGGTTGGATGAACTTAGCTCTTAATTCAGTTAGAAGATATGAATTCTTTAACTGTGAGAACACTATTAATGAGAAAACCCCTCTTTCTCTGTCCTGGCTCTTTTTCCCCCTAAATTATTCAATTAGATGTTCAAGCATTTGCTTAATTCACAGATTGATACATTTCTGCTCATGCATAAAGCTACACAGAATTGAAATAGTGTATAACTTTAATCTTCTAATATAATTAAACAAGGTAAAAGGAAACAGTGTTTTGCACAATTATAGTTATATATACAAAGTAACAGGTAAATCTGCATCCTATTAGTTTTGAGTGAGGCTGGGACGTGAATGGGGTACTAATAAGAATCATTACAAAGCAGCAATTGATTACTGCTCAAGATCTCATGGCTAATCAAGCTGCCAGGGCAGTGTGTTAGGCTTTCGTTCCAGTCCGTTGTTTTTCTTCTGAAAACCCGTTCCCCAACAGCCATGCCCCTGCATCAAAACACTGCCTTTGAACTGCTGAATCCAGTTACTGTCTTTTAACACAAACTGTTTGGAGAGCAAGACTAGGTTTGAGTTGAGCTTTTGAGCTCGGTCTTTGAGTTGAGAATGAGGATTTAAATATGAAACCCCTAACCTAGAATGAGATTTTAACTAAAAATCTGTTATTAAAGCAGTCTCATCTTTATTCCCAGATGCAATGCAAGCCTAGAATTACCCCTCTTAAAATGTTGGGGCTTTTTCTCCTGCATTCATTTCATTCTTGTTAGTGTCCATTTTCTTAATAACTCATTTTCATAACATTCTGCTTGTGTCTTCCCTGAATCACAGGGTCCCTTTGAAATAAGCAACATCTGGTAATCCTGTAGATCAGCCTTACAGGTGGCACAGCATCTGTTAATGTTTGTCCTGAATTTACACATTTTAAAGGACAGTCCAAGAAAAAACATATCTGTGAATTTCTGAGCAGCACTTTGCAACAGCAGTGTGCATTTTACAGGCTATTTTAAGAACAAAGTGCAGCTATCGCCATATGAAAAACACAGTATATGTGCCGTACAATTTGACATTCCATACAGTATATCTGGTGATAACTTGCTGTCACATTGGTCTTCACAGAGAAACCCTGTACTGCAAAATCTGTATGAAGAGCTCTAAGGATAACGGATTGAATTGTGCCATCTGCATAACTGCAGCTTCTGGTAGACAATGCAGATGTAATCCTTTTCTTGCAGTACAAAAGATTTTTAATCTAAAATCATATACATACTCTGAATACCTTCTCTGTACCAATACGTTATTCGTAGTACTTGGTTCTAGATAGGAGATGCCTATGGGCTGACATCATTTGAAATTTTCTCCCAAAATGAACATTTGTGATAGTGAAAGCTCATCTCTTTATCTTGATGCTGTGATTACTGTCTTGTCATGCTTTGTTCCTGTTTTCCATTCGTTCACTTTTCCGTGATGGACAATGTGAGATGACCTCCTCCTAGCTTAAGTCCATTATGATGTCCCCTAGTGTTTCTTCATGAGTTGTCCTTGTTTTACTCTCCGTGACTGCTGCCTTAGCAGTACTTACTCACTTTCCTACATTGTATATTCACTAGAAAAATGCCAGTCTAAAACACCCACTTGCTTTCCACTCTTCTGGACAATTCCTTACTTTCTGTGTGTCTCATCGTGTTCCTGTTGTTTTTAATTTCCACTCATCACACTCAATATATGAAATCACATCCTCAATTGAGTCTTTCTATTTATGCCACATTTCTGAAAATTAATTCAAAATTAAACTATCTTGTCTTCCATTTTGGGTTTTTTTTTCTGATTTCTGTAATGTGTGAATCTACTATTTCAACTTTTTACAAGGTGGTTGGCCAAATTTGTGTCATCCACTTTGAAGAGTGGTGAAAGTGAAAAACCCTTTTGTCATTTCAAAGAAAAGAAAAAAAAATCACTTCTGCAGACAGCTTTAGTATCAAACTGCCTGGAAGTAGCATGCTGGAGCTTGCTGTGAAACAGAGCCCCAGTCAGGGCAGTGTGTCACTGAAGCTGCTTGGTAGTCAGAGGTCACAGATCTCGCTTGTCAGAAGACAGTCACCACTGAGTGTTCTTATGGAAAGTGGTTCTGGTTTAACAGATTGTATGAGGATTCAAAAATCATGGCATGCCTATAGAAAAAAGCATTTTTACCAAAGGTTTTTAGCATGGGAAGCTGCAATGTACATGTAATTATGAGTGAGTAGTATGCAGTCTTCCTGGTAAAACCTTAGGATTTTTAAATAAAAATTTTCTTTATAAGAATACACGGGAACAAATCTAGTACTTCTTTCAGCAAGTATTATAGCTTCATAAAATAATTATTTCCAGACCTGTGGGGAGGTGTCCCTGCCCATGGCAGGGGGGTTGGAAGTAGATGATCTTTAAGGTCCCTTCTAACCCGAACCATTCTATGATCCCTCCCATGTGTGTATATACCCATGTACACATGCATACATATATAAAAATAAGTCTATTTGTGTTCTCATATGTAAGACTCCTGCAATTTGTCAGCTTGTTCTTATGGTTGCATTTGAAATGTGCTGTTTCAGCACCACCCTACTGGGATAATTCGCTATTTGCAGTACTTAATATCAAACAGTATATCCTTTTTTTCAGTTGGCACTCTTTTTTTTATTTGTTTAGCAATAACAATAAATAAACAACTGAACATACAGCACTGAAGGGAGAGAAAGCACCAGTTGTTATTGGAATGAAAAAAGTAGAATTCTCTGAGAATTGTTAGCCATCTTGCCAGTAGGAATATAAAATGTTCAGCACATTTAAAGAACTGACGTAATATTAGCAGCTTGACAATATAATTGTCAGACTTCATCCCATAAAATGTATCAGATCGTAGGTGACATCCCTGTCTTTGGAGCCTGTGTCTATGATGAATCTTCTCCTTTGGGTCGTTATCAGCTGCTAGCAAGATTGTCTCCCTCCCTGCATATTACAGGAGTACACAGACATTCCTCTGTATAAACACACATCTCACACCGAACATGAAAACAAAGAAAAGAAACCACCACTAAAAAAAAAAAAAAACCAAAAAAAAAGAGGGAGAAGGCGAAAACCTCCATTTATATAATGCAGTATAAATCACCGTGTCAGTGACTGACTTCTTTATCAACAATATGAGGTAGGATATTAAAGGAAAAGTGGACAAAAATTTTATACAAATCAAGAGAACTAAAGCAATATTTAGAGTAATAGAACCAGCGAGTCGAACGAACTCATTTATATGTATCTTGGTGGTCTGTATGGATAGTATTAATGGCTTTTATCATCACATTTTTTGTTTGATTTGTTAAGGTGGCATACTAAGTTGCGGCTCTGGGTAGTCATAGATGGCTGGGCGTGAAGTGTGGGGTGGAAATTCAAGGGGTTTTCCAGACATGTGAAACAAATGAGTACGTCTAGGGCATCATGTTTCAATTGTCAAACAATTTTTGCTGTCATTTTAGTTTTTATCTAATTCTGCTGGTAGTGTGAATTTTTCTTAAGGTCAACATGCATTTGTCTTATGTACCTGAAATTAAATCTAGTGCAGAAAACTCTGCCATTTTGCTCTAGGTGGTTCATGTTTAAGGTCTGCGTCACAGGATTAATTAGTAAATTGAGAAAAATTTCTACCTTCTTGTATGGAATTCTTTTTCCTCAGAATTTGCCTTGAACATCCTTATCTTTCTTTCTTCTTGGAGGGCAATTCCTTCTTCCATCAAAGCAAATGAAAGAAATTCTGTAGAAGTGTGTCCTAGTGTTTGAGCAGATGGTGGTCGGCAATCAACTTAAGATAGGTTAATATAAGACAAGACTGGCTGTAGCCTTTTCTGCAAATTATAAACATGTATACAGCTGTATAAACACGGCTCATTACTGGCTACTGAGATTCAAGACCCTCAGACATGACATCTGGTACACTGTCAAAAGCCAGCCACTCCTCCTAACTCAATATGCTTTGTGAAGCCTGATAAAATTTTGGAATGGGTAGAAATTTTCATAAGCTTTGGTCTTCAAACTGTAGGCAATGTTACCACAAAATTGTGGCCCAGATACATTCTCTTTTGATGGAGCATAATGAATTCACTGGAGCTATATGGGATTACCCCTTTTGAGGCTTTTAAATAGATTGGGAAATGAAAATAAAGATTTCAACAGAAAATGTTACTAGTCCAGTGATTTCTTATGAAGACAGCATAAAATAGTTGAATTTGTTTTGAAATGTGAAATGGTTAAATCACTTTGATATATTTTATATCTGAGGCCTAAACATGTACTATCTAATTTGCTTTCTGGTGCCTTCATAACTGCCCTCACTCATGAAAGAATTGAGCTGTTCAGGTTTTCTATTTAAAGAGAGAAGCAGGTAGTCCCTGTATGATATGCGTAAGCAAACTGTATAAAGGCTACAAGTATCAGGGAAGAAGCGCACATCATGCAGAATGATGGTAATGGCTTCCTCTTCCATTGCTTCCAAAGACTGTAAAATTTATTTTTTACCATTACCTATGGGCTACAAAAGGCACAAGAAGAACTGCTGGTGGCAGCATCTTATTTTTGAGATAAAATGTTTTAAGTGAAAGCTTTGTTGGTACTCTGGGACGTAAGGGAGAAAGATCTTTATCCAGAGAAGCTTTCAGTACAAAATGATAGTTCTAAATACTGAATAATCCCAGCAAAAAAGAAAACATGTTCACAACACTGGCAAATTCCTACCAACATGTAGGAGGAGTCACTCAAAGAGTGTGGAGCTCTACTGAGAGTTTTCATGAAAAAAATTAGCAATCTTGACTTCTCAAGGTCTTGCCATTGCTGTTTCCTTTTATCTCTTTGTATTATTAATATCATTTTACAGTACGCTTAATGCAGTGGGGTTGATATTATTTACATTGTATTTGTTCCTATCTCTAATCACAGAACAACAAATGCAGGTGGAAATTATACTGAAAGAGAAAGAAGTCATCATTTTGGTGTAAGCATTAGAGCTACACAGAGTACAGTTGGAAAGCGTGAAATACTCCATCCATATTTATATGCACTAATGCAAATTGAAGGATCATTTTTTATAAAACTCCTTGGTGATAAATGATTATTTGCCATAGGCAAAAACCCAGTTTACTGGGTTTGTCTCATTTTCCACATAAAGAGTTACGAATTTGGCAGTGTTCGTTCTGCCAAGCCTACCCCCATATATTTCAGCCTAGCCCCATATAAACTCAATGCATAATCTCCCAAAATAAACATTACATTGCAGACAATATCATTACTGGAGAGGGTGCACTGAAATGCACAATTTTAATAATCTCTCCAATAAAAACCATGTATACCTACCAGCAGTCACCACATTAAATGCTGAATTTAGGATATTAAAAACACACACACTAAAATAGATGATATGGTTATTTCTAAACCCACTGAACTTAAAGTATCTTGCTGCTCTGTCACATTGACTTTACAGCTTTTCATTTTTGGGGAATAAATTTACTAAGTGTTTCTTGTTCAGCAGCTTTGTGTTATATAGAAAACAGTTGTTTCTGTCAGGTTTTCTTATCTGTAGCAATATTATTGCATTGTTATGAATATGATGTGTTTTCACTTGAGAAGCTCTTTCAGCAGATTCTGAGTTTGTACCTTTCTGTCATGCTGTAGAAAACCTTGCTAGTTTTTTATCTCTACATTCACAACCAGTGTTTTGGGTTTCACAGCTCCATGCCATTGGAAATTTTTCTCATGGTTGCAAGGCAGAGCAGCATTGAGCAGAAACACCGTTGACATTTGTGTGACTTATTGCTATTCGCGTTTGCAGAGTACTTTTTTCAGTTTTCTTTTGTGGGGGCATAATGTTGTGTTTCAGATGAAAAGGTGAAGAATTTGATGTATGATAGATGCTGTTGTCTTTCACCCTCCCAAAAATACCAATCAGCAGATTTATCCATAGATGGAAAATAATTTGCCAACCTGTTTAGTCACTGTGTTCTCTTTTTGTAGTATGAATTCCTGTAACGCACATTCTGTAATGCTAATCTCATCAGCTGAATTTCCAAAAAACATATTTCATGGTTTCTAAATAATGAACATTTTTATATATAAATAGTTGGTAATGCAATATTATTTTCTCTTCTAGAGTTCTGGTTTATAAATAACGTTGCCACATCTCTTGACGTGCTATGTATTTTCCAGGGTAATTTCTGGCACAAGCCTGTGATGATTATTTTTTTAAAAAAAGGAAAAGAAAGAAAGGAAAAAGAAAAAAATGTTACTTCCCAACTTCCCTGTGACTTTGTTATTGAACATGGGACTTGTTTTTCCTCCTCTAGAAATAGATAGTGGAACAAAGGCTACATGCTGTTTAATTTTTGTTAAGTAAATTTTGTAGCTGACACACTTTGACGACTGAATTGGATGAATCAATTCGGCATTAGAAACTGGTGAAGAAAATTCTAAGAAACAGTGAAAAAACTGTTCCATGTGCCCCATCTCCATTTATGTCATTTAAAAAGCAGTATTCTAACATTTTTTTGGAGCAAGACTATGTTAAACCTCTGATACAAAGCTAAAGTAACCCCAAAGCAACCTCATGTTCCCAAGAGTTTCATCCTGCAGTGACAGTTTTGCCTTATGTGTCTGAGTCTTACCTCTGAGTCTTGAGGGGTGTGTTTGAGGATGTGTTTGAGCTGACTTTCCTCCTGGTGTAACCACGGCTGATTTTGCGCACAAGAGCTATTTGCAATGCGGAGATGAGGTCTTGGGGCAACTTGTTGCCTCTGTGTAGGCACTAGCAACCAGAACCAGCACCTGATGTGAAGTTCACAAGATGTGAGATGGACACAGGGGTCCCTAGCATGGCACAGCAAATCAAATCTTATTGAAAAAAAAGGGAAAAGATAAAAAAAAGGAATGCATACAAATTGTTGCAAATGAAATTTCATCTGAAAAAAAGGAAAAAAATCAGTATTCCTGGTGTTACCCCATCGGTTTACAAATTTTTTGCTCCAGTGACATTGCTCATTGTTATAAAAATGCACTGCAATTCTTCTAGTTTTGAAACCGTTTCTCTTTGTGTCCAAGGAGGACAAGTATGTGTGGGAACAGGGGAGGAGCAAAAAAAGAACAATCTTATCTTGATGAATATAGTATATGTAGAAGAACAAAGAAAATCTGGAGCTGGAGCCTAATATTCTGTTTACACCAAATAACACCTTACTCAATATTTGGTCTCATTGAATTTAATGACACTCATTGAGACAGTAAAGAAGTTCAAAATTGCTATAAAATGATTTTACATAAGGGAGGATAGGTATAATAAAATTGTTATCGGTCTATGAACGATCTCAAACAATAAAAGGCAATTCATATAATGGTGGTTAAAAACAACAGTAAGTGAAGACATCTTTGAATATATTAATTTAGAATTTATTTTGGACCATGAACAATAAGTCACAGTAGTAATTCATGTCTTTGCTGTTATGGGCCACTAAAACAGTCTATCTTTTTATGTATTTATCTCCAGCAAGAAATAGACGTTAATATGCCACATATGTAGGTGATAAAAATATAAAATTTGAAAGAAGAAGGTTTGGCATTTTCTTTAATAGACCTTTACGGTAGAACAGATGGATTTGATTCATTATTTCATGAATCTTTAAAGAGCCCTTAGTCTTCAGACCAATCATAAGGCATAGCTGGCATCTAATACAAGTCATAGTTCTATTAGGTGAACAAAATGTGAGTTTTTTCCTCACTTTATGTCATGTTTTTTTCCTCTTCTTTCTATCAGATGCACCATTTATTGGCTTTCTTGGTGTTCTTGGTTTACAGGAGAAGAGGAACTATACAAAGTTAAGCTTTTATGGCGTAGATGGTGGAAAATCACTTTTCTTCCAAAAGCAACCTAGAGTAGTTACACAAATCAGCTTAGAGGAGATTTTCAGCCAGAGGAAATTCTCATATCAGAGAGATAACCCAACCAGGGCAATATAGATAAGGACTTGTTGCAATGCCCAACTGTTTCTAATTAATCATGCTGTGCTAGTTCCAAACTGCGGAGGTTACAAGCACTACAGGTTTGCTTATTAATACTTACTATGTCTTTTGTGGCTTTCCTCCACCAAGCTCTGGTGGAATGGATGCCAGAAAAGCTGATGGAAAAAGTCTATGCTCAAGGAATTACATGCTAAAATAGAAATAAATAAGTAAACAAAAGCAGAAAATGATGGCAAAGATTCCATTGGTTTACCATTCAAGCATACAAGGAATAGTATTGGTGTTCATTTCCTTCAAGGGGATGATTGCAAGTTATGCAATTAGAATGAGTTGAACATTAATTACGCACATCAGGAATCTGCACTCAAGGAAAAGTAACATTTTCCAAACTGGTGAGAAGACAAAAGCTTGCTACTAAAATTAAAACCCAGTGAAACAAATATCTCTCTTCCATTCCACTCCTCCTCACTTTTTATACCCTCCCCTGTCCTGTTTTGATTTTTTTGTTGTTGTTTCACTCTCAATGTTCAATATCAACAATACTTCCCTTCTGGCTTCCAAAATGTTATTCTCCACATTATGCAGATCAAGAAAAAGCAAGTGCAGAGCTTTAGATGCACGTTTCATAGTTCTTTCTAAAAATAGGTGGTCTCTATGGCAATATTTCACAGTGCCCTTGAAGGTGAAAATTCAGTTTTGCTAAGCAGAAGTCTTTCAGCAAAAATGACGGATCTCACTTCTGTAAGGAGATTGCTATTGTCAAAGCTGTGTATTCAAAAAGTCAAAAGAATTCAGAGAAATATATCTTTAAAAATTCAGTAACTAGACAAACTCTTCCTCTAGAAACTGTTGCATGTTACTATTTCATTACCTTGATGTTATTGTCTCCTTTTGTTCAGCTCTACAAAATTGCATAGTTTGATTTTTCTTAATTTATGACAAAGATCTTTATGAACTGTCTAATCTATTATAGAAACGAGACACTGAAACAACTCTTCTTATCACTTCAAGAGTTGCTAGTATTTTTAGAAGGTGTCTCAATATTGACAACCTGTATATGGAACTTCTTGTAATGAGCACCTTTTTTTGTCTCTCTAATCAGAAGCAATTTTACTTTCACCTGATCCAGTTCTGTTCTCATGACTCACTGAAAGAAATGCAAGTCTAGCCGTACTCAGGGCTGAAAGATTGGAACTTTTGTTGCCTTACAAGTAAACTGTAGCTCTTCAGTGTGATGTGTTATACTCTTGTTTTGGCTTCTGGCAGAGCTACCATGGGAAAGAAAAACTCAGAGTGACTTTCTTTAGGGGACATCAAAGTATTTCCTGCATCTTAAATCAGGTTTTCAAAATCACCTATCTACCTGTATTAACTTGCCCATCTCACCTACAACTATATACCTAAGAGGCACATGCAAATCAGATGCTGCAATGTGAGCTTTCAGGGACCAGATTTGTTTACTTTATTCAGTGATTAGTTATCTACTTGTTGCAGTGTGGCAATAGAAAACAGAACCCAAGTTTGAAGATTCACAGAGGTCTTGTGATGTATAAAGCTACAGAGGCGATGACTGAAAGATTATTTTTTCTTTCCTGATTTTAAATTAGGTAATATCCAACAGGAAGGATCTAGAAAATGTGAACATAGGATATGGGATTTTAAAGAAGGATCTTTACAGAAGTATAGTTGTCATTCAAATGATTATCACAGTAAAGGGAGGAATGAGGAGGAGTACAAAATGGGTTTGTACGGTATCAAATTTAAAATAACTTTTCTGTTTAATGATTGACTTGGAACAAAAAATATATTAAAAAAACACATTATATCAGCAACACTAATATGAAAATGTGTTACCTACAGTCCATTAAATCAACAGACTGAAAGTTCACAGGTTTTAGTTTGCTGGTGCAGCATAGGGTAACATCAGTCTTACAACAGGAATGTGAGAAATTTCAAAATTGTACTAAAATGCAAAAGGGCTCTAAAAGTAGAGTACATTAATTTTATCAGTGTTTTTAGCTCTAATGAAATAGTCTAATGGTTGTAATGCTGCTAACAACACCGCAAGAATAAGAGAAAATGTCTGCTTATGACAACAGTTCAGCATACTCAATTCATATATCCTTTGGATTCCTTATACCTCTATTTGTCACTCTATGGTATAACCTTCATTAAAATTTGGCAGGCTAACTTCATTCTTAGGTATACGGCCATTTAAAATAGCAGACATATACCATGAAAAATAGGACCCCTGCTTTCAGCACATGACATCACAAGGGTAAGGTAAAGCATTTGTTATGCTCAATTCTTATACTGTGGGAATTGCTAAGATTAGTACTGATGGAATTTAAAATTATGTTTTGTAGTCCGACGTGTATGTGCAAGACAGGAAACACCAAAGTGACAGATCCACAATACTTGGACATATATTTTATTGTGGCTCTGCTGTAAGCAATAAACAAATAAAGATGTCACTGTATCAACTCTACGTTCTTCAGTGTTTTTTGTTAGGAGACACTCAGAGCTCTGCAGAATAAGGAGAAACTGGAGGGTGGAGATAAAGAAGCAAAGACATTTGGTTATGTACTGATTTTCAGGGCACAGTACATGTGTACATATATGTATAGAACACCTATAATGTTATAATGTTAGTCTTTATGGATTCTTGGATGCTTTCCTAATAGTAACCATGGAGTTAGAAGCTTTGAGAAAGCCCTAAGATTCATGCATGTGATTTTCAGTGTCAATTCGTGTCACATCACTACCTAGTGTATCAGACCTTCATAACATCAGAAGTAATCTGTATTTGCACATGGTCCTGTTATACTGAATTAATTTAGCAAAAGCTTGCCTTAAGAATCTGTCTAGTCTTGTCATTATTCAACAAAACTTCTCAAGTATTTGCTATTGAAGTGATTATGAGGCCCCGTAGAATCATATAAAAACTGTTTGTTTAAATCAAATGTGGGAAACTAATGTGAATTAATTGTTCTATATTTGCATCAATTTTAGCTTTATTTTGCATGAGCATTATATTAGATGTTGTGATGGGAAATGTATTGGATGGTGTGATGGGATTTATCATGAGAATATTAGAACCTGCAAAGATAATTTGCAATGCTGCTCCCATTATTTCTTTGTCTTAGAAATAGAATTAAAAAGAATCTATAACTAAACTCTGTTTAGTAAGGTTATTTTTTGTAGAGAATCAGAAAACCACTCATTGGAATAAGAAACTACTAGAGCAACATGAGAATTACTTTCTCTGTTAATGAGAAAGTCATTGTTTGATTTTCCTTCATCTAGGCTAAAAAAGAGACTTTTTAATGAATTTTACTTGGGTTCGTTCTTTTCTGTGTCACATGCTTGATACATGTTCTGAACATTAGTATTGACAGAACAGGTTGTAGATATTTACAAAAATTCACATCAGAGGGTAGTGAGAAGGAATTTATTTACTTTTTATATGTATATTACATCTCTTCCCTGAAGCACTTCATATCCCAAGAGTGTTTTCCTCTCCATTATGAATCATTTTCATATCCACTGAACACTGAAACTGCTTTTCAGATTAAGAATAAAAAATACATTTTTAAGGCAACAAATCTGGAAAACAAAGGCCTATGCACAGTACTTGCATAGCTGCTAGATTTTCTTCTTCTGTAAGTATGAGGAAAAAACCCACCAAGTCGGGAATAGAAGGCTTATGAGAAACTTATTTATTCTTTTATTATTCACGCTGATAAAGCAAGGAAACTGTGAGGTTTGAAATGCTACTATCAAACCTAAAGACATTAGTTTGTTGGTTGGGGCGCTGAAAATACACTTCAGGTTGTACTGGATGGCTCTGGTAATAAATCTGTAAGTAATGTACTTCAGTGAAACATAGTGTGAAAATACCTCTGAAGGAATTATTTTGTGCTAATAGTCTGCTGACTTTTCTAATTTCAAAGTGTACTACGAGTCAGTTCCTTTTCTGAATGTTATTACTGTGTTCAAGTAAAAGAAATAGAATTTATAGACACACCAAAAAATACGTCTCATTATTCATTGCAAGTGATCAACATGCCCTGTGAAGATCAGCTTTCAGCATATTTTTGTGCATCATGTAAATAGCAAAGCTATGCAAAACATATTCATTGATGGCTTTATGAACAGACATAGAGATAGAAAAAAGTTCTGTTGAATTATTAATACTTACTAAATTTTCCCTTTATGTGCCTCCCTCTTCCTCCCTCCCTTCCTCCCTCCAATGAGGATATTGAAATTTGTATTGTATACTACAGGGTTTTTTTCCCTCATCCTCTCCCTGGCCAGCATTTGCTGCCCTTTCTTAAAAACACTTTCCCCGAGACGGCGCCATCTTGGCTGCGGGGCTCAGCCGTGCCCTGCCGTGGGTGGGTTGGAGCCGGCCGGAACCGGCTGTGTCCGGCCCGGGGCAGCCCCCGCCGCTCCTCACAGAGGCCGCCCCGCAGCCGTCCCACTACCAAAACACCTCCACCCAATACAGGCACACAGAAAGATTATCCAAAACAGGTTCCATTTCAGCTTCGTTGCTTTGTCCTTTGCTTCCTCCCGTGAAGGAGGGAGGTAGGTTCCTCCCGTAGGTGAGGAGCTCCAGGCAGGGGCGCCACAGGCCCCTTCAGAGTTCGCAGTGGCATAGCCTTCTTAGCCAGAATAAAAGTTGTCAGCCGGTGAAAAGCATAAAACCTGGGGATTGCTGATTCAAAGATGAATGTTCCCTAATTAAATTGCAGAGTGCAATGTAATGTAATCTTTACTAATGCTTTGTTAGTAATGCATTATTATAAGACTGAAAATGGAAAACAGCATGCATTGCTTAAATTGACCATTTTATTACACAGCGTAAGCTAACTGGGACTTCTGCTTCTTCTTGCAAGGTTTTCCGAACGAGATCATTACAGAATATTGATTAGTCATAAAAATTACAATATGTTTCTCATTACTGCTTGACTGAACAAAATTAAGAAAATAGCAAAATAAGTTGCTGTAAGTTATAATCTGTCTTGGTGTTCCCTTGGAAATACCAAGGTTGCATTTCAGTCTTTCCCCTGGCAAATTTGAACCGTAATGTTAAACTGGAAATTTGAATGTTGCTTTTCATAACAAATATTAGGAGTCATATATGGGCTCAAAGCTCTCAGTTTTGAGCAAGTTTGGATCCAGATTTAATTTTGACTCCCACAAGATGATAGGTTTGCAGCTTTACTGTTTAAAATACAGTAAAATTTTATAGAAACGCTGCCACTAAAATCCATGTTGTTTTCTTTTGAGGGCTGTTGACTATGCTGCTGTAGAACACTTATCAACAGAATAAGACACTTCGTGCACTTTCTGAGGAAGAAGTGGGCTGAAAATATTCTATAGTAGTTTCAGAAATGAAGCTTAAAATATTATCTATAATGTGATGTACAGTATAATACTAACTAAATTAGTATTTCATGAAACAGTTTGATGACGTTTTTAATATGGTTCAAAAAATAACTTACATGGTTCTGCAGTTTGTCATGGGGCTGCTACCATATTTAAGTTGTTAGTCTACGTTTTTCGTTTCTCCAATATTTTGTTACTATTTTCAGCATTTTGTAGTCTGAGCGGTTTCAAAGAGCCAAAATTCTTTCTTTAAATCAGTTGTCGATTTTAGTGATAATGAATTTCACATCTTCAAGGGAAAAGGGTGGATATTGATTCTTGGCTGGAAGAATGTTGACCACAGGGAGTTGGTCATAAACCACAGCAATCTAAACAACTCCCCATCCCCTGTAATGTGGGTGACAAAGAATCTCAGTGGCTAGGATTGTCATTATTCAGACATCACGTAGTTGCAGCCCTAGGATAGGCAGTTCTTTCTAGCTTTAGCAGAACCTCTGAGGTGGGTAGGTATCCCTACCTTGGTAGCACAAACGAGAGTTTTAAGATCTGAAATATCTAGAGATGTCTAATTTTAAAGACATAATGATATGCTAAAATGCCCTGCATTGCGTCCTAAAGATTTCACGTCTTTTTTATGAAACTATTTTTTCCATATAAAACATGGCAAACTGACTGCCATGTGCTGCAGAATTAAAGAACTACAACAATTTTCAGTGAAATAGCGATCCAAATTTATATTGAGACTACAATAGATGATTGTGCTCTAAGCTATACACAGTCGTTTCCTGTTCCATTGTTGTCTGTGATGGAGGAAAAGGAAGAAATAAAGACCACAGAATTACAGCAACACAGTGGGGTCCTGACCCAAAGCCCAGTGAAATCAAATTAATTTTTTCACGTTTGTTTCAATGAGGCCTGAATTAGCTTGAGTGTGAACAAGCAGCTTCATGAACAAATTTAAGAAAATTATAATGGCTTTCTGTTACTTTTTTATTTTTATTCAAACAACAACAGGACATAATAACATGAAAAACACAGTTCACTTAAAGACTCCCTAGGACAGTCTGCAAACTGAATTTAAATACTACATCATTACATTTTATTGGGACTGTTCAAAAGACTAAATACCACCATCTCCCTTTCAAAAAGGGTGAACTGGAGTTACACAGACTTACTGAAATTGCAAAAGGTCCCTTATAATTCCTCCAGACATTTTTTAAGGATTGGTACAAAACTTTAACAAAGCTCAAACCTCAATCTTTTGAGAAATCTTTTGAGGTTTTTCTACTTTTATGTAATAAATTTTAGTGGGGATATGATTTCCATTGAAATTCAGCCTGCTGTCCTGCTGCATGATAGTGTTACATTTTGGCAAAAATACTGGAGCTTAATTTGAAATGAGGAATGATATTTTGGTTATTTCCAGGTAAGCACTCAGTCTTACTTGGTATATATCACTGCAGGAATAGAGTAGCAATATGAACTTCTCTTTTAAAAAGTCTAATATATTAATATAGTACTAAGGAGCCTTCTTTCCAGCAGGGACCTAATGTGCTCTGGAACTCCCTACACACTAAAAAATTCAGAAATAAATCCCAATTACTAAGGGCCTAATTCAGATTTCTCTAAAGTTAGTGGGTCAATTTGTAAATTCCTTGGTAAGAAACTACTGACTTATATCACTTAAGGGCTGAACTGAAGACTAAAAAGCAGCTTAAGGATTTTTATGTAACTGCACCTGGAAATATAAATTAGATTATTTCTACATATTTTTTAGAGTTAATACATGTGATAGTTAACAATGCAACGGAGGAAGGGCAGAAGTTGCCCATTTCAGACAGGAAAGCAATCCTGAATGAATGAGGAGACAGTAAAGGCAGCTATGAATTTATATGAATCATTAAAAGAAAAAAGGGCGGGGGGAGGGCGGAGAGGAGAAAGAGGAAGGGAAAAAAGGGGAAGACAAAGATGACCAAAAATTTGAAGTAGGATTAAAGATGCTTTTAACAAATCTGCTCTTATCAGGGATGGAGATATACACTGAATTCAGAGAACTTAATTTATGCCTCAAACAAGATTATTGAAACTCATAGCTTAGACATGAGGCATTAAAATAAGCCCGTAGGATTGTTTTGAAAACAGTACGTGCAATGGATGTAAGGATATATGTATGGAATACGTATACCTTATATAATTGTTTGTAACAGCCTCAGGAAACCATTCTGCTGCCTTTTGTGCAGAGTTCAGGGACTTGTAATAAAAATGAGGAGCAAAGGATTTTTGTATTGTGGCAACTTCTCCATTGCGGTGTCTGAACTTCCATCAAAATGGAGAATGTGGGAGGTGAATGAGGATTTCCACTTTGCATCCTTGCTTAAAAGCTCAAAAACTATGACTGTGTACTCAGTGGTCTGCCTTAAGATATACTCTGGCAAAAATATCTGCCTCTAAAATATATATTTCAGTATATATAATGAAGAAGAAAATAATTTCTTCCTTCTAAATTATCTGACGTGCTATCTATAAAGCCAGGGACACTAAATTCTCGCTTGGTACTTCTGGGAGTTGGCTGCTTTCATATTTCCCATTCCTCAAAAGATATCAGAAAGGGGAAAAAAATAAAAACACCCCAACTGAAAAAGCCTTTTAAGTGTATTCCTTAAAGCCCCACACCTTCAGTAAGAGTTGTGTAGGTATATGTTTGACTACAGAAATAGATCCACTGAGCAACTGCTCTTTGTAAGCAGCTAGCATAAGAGCATACAAAAGACTTAATCCTAGTTAAGCTGCATTTTCAGGAATAAAGCATTCTGGCCACCTTACAAGGGCTCTACAGAAAATAGAGAGTTTCACCTGAAAGCCACAGCTACTATTCATCTTCTGTACAGCTTTATATCACCATCTGCAAGCATTTGTCTGAATTCAAGATCTCCTCCCAGAAATCTGTGAAGAAAAGAAAGGTTTAATTATGAAAAAGGCTTTGTCTGGGTCATTACATCACTTGAGTGTGAGCAATGGGGAGAAGCAAAAAACCTAGTATCTTCAATCTCAAGTAGAAATATTGAAGTAATTCAAGTTGTAAAATTTTTGGAAAGGTGTTTTTCAATATATGTGACAGGACATGGAAGTGATGCTGATTTATTTGTCCTATATTGAATAGTGTGTCTGAGAATAACATTAAAGGTGATAAATAATAATCTGATAAAGATTCTGTCCCATTTTAAAAATAAACAAGTGCCTGCAAACCAGAACAGATGGAATTCAGGTGTTGCAGTATGAGAGCGCATTAATACTTTCATTATCTTTTTTGTAATAACAAATTATGAACCTTTTATTGGCTCTGTGTAAAAGCATGTATCTTTTACAGGGAGTGAGGGCGTGAGAATGATGTTCTTCTGGACTGGAATCCAGAAAACCTGAGTCAGTCCTGGGGTTGGAAGATCCTTATGTAAAATTAGGAAGTCATCAGTCCTCTGTCTGTCATATGCCTATAAGTTCATAATTCTTCCTTTTCTCCCTTGATTGTCATAATTGTATTAATATTTTTGAAGTGGTCATGTGGTGGGGGGTTGTAGTTGTATAAGCGGAGAAGTTAAAATGAGGGAAAATTCAAATGGCCAAAATGATCAAAGCTGAACTGCTGCAAGATGAGACACTCAAGTACTTTATTCCTGATGTCATCCTTGCAACTGACATTTTCTAACATAGATAAGCAGGTTTTACATCCCCCTACGACCAGTAGGTTTTCATAGCAGCATTTACCGAATCATTTTATCTCTCAAATTTAGTTAAATATTTTATCTTTACATTTTCTTTTTAAAACCTGAAAAATATAAGAACATTACACTTTTGCAGGTAACTTTTTTTTTTAAAAAATCACCCAACAGAACAATATTCTATGTCTGTCTTTGAACAAATCTGCTCTCAGAGTGGAAGTCAATTGACCGGTTAGTGTGTTGAGATGATGTAGAGCCCATGCAAACCCCATGCAAATGTGTTTATTCCAATGCAATATGTTTATTATTTTACATGCTAGAAAAAATAATGAAGGACTGTTTATATATTTTAGGTTTTGATTCTTTTTTTGTCATTATTTACTTGAAGACAAGAAAATTCACCATCGTGATGGCTTTCATTTAATGGCCTAATAAATAGGACGTAAGATAGCTGGATATTTTTGGCTTTTTCACAGTGAAGCAGGGAATGAGAAGTTCTTTAACAGCAAAATTAATAGTTAGATGGTGAATTTGTGAAATTCCAAAGTTGAAAGCTCCCACTGATGTCACATATAAGAGAAAGTTTAGCCAGTAATTGCAGCTGATTCCACGCCTTGACAAACGAGAATCAGGAACAGAAGTTTCAGAGATGAACGTGGCAAATCCAGTAGCCAGGCAGGCTGGGTGGAGGTGGTAGTGACATTGCACTAGGAGTATGAAGGTTATGGTTATGCACAGGGGCAACTCTGGCACTGGAGATGCATGGGATCCATTTCCACCAGAGCTTTATAATCCCCTGTGTCTACAGGAGTCTTTCTTCCCTTCAGGGCCAAATGCTGATGGTGCGTTTGCTAGCATCGTAGCAAAGTAGAGCAGAAGTACTGTGCATCTGGCAGCAGAGGTCAGGCAGAAGAGGAGATGGATCCCCACCAAAAAAAAAAAAAAAAGAGATCTTGGTCTCCCTCCTCTTCTTTGGGTGATCATTCTGGCTGCTTTCTTTGTGTGAATAAAAAGCATTTGTAAACCACTTGGTGAGCTTGATCAGTGAGCTGTTCTGGTTGAAAAATAACTTTCCACATAGAGAGATTTGAAAGATGCAGTTTTCAACCATGCCACCTTCCTTATCTAATTCACTACATAGCCACTCAAACACTAACACCAGCACAAGGGAATTAGCAGGCAGGGATGGCTGGGAGTGAGGCCACCCCTTCCTGAAGCAGCAGGAAACATTTACTCAAACAGTGAAGATGACAAAGGTGCAAAACTTAACATAGTGGAGTAAGTTTTGCGCACATGGGGTTGTGCCCCATATTGGCTACCAGAGCAGTGACCATTTTACTTGGTAACATTTTCAAAAATGTGGTTCCCAAGAGAAATATTCTGCAGAGAACCCCAAGCCACCAGGCTATAAGCTTAAATAATGGTCTGTGGAAGTTATACCCTACTTTTCAGTGTGAGCTTGAGGTGATTCCCTACAATGTAGACATCCTGTTGCCTCATGTCTGAGAAGGAAACACTAATGACCACAGTTAAACATAGCAATACACAGTCTGAATAGAGACACAGCTGTTAAATATGGGGCATTTCTGAAATAGGCTTTGAAATTCTGTGCATTTGCTATAATTCACATGCAAAACGTGGGAAAGATAGGGACATTAGTTTTTTTAATGCCACACCTCTATACATTATCTTATTCTCATACCTCATTTCCTTGTCTTCCCCTGGTAATTTGTAAGAACTGGAAATCACCTATAATTAGCAAAGTCTACGAAGAATACCTATTTAAAGGCTTTGCTGACACAGTACAAATGGAGAGTAGCACATATTTTTCTTTTATATGTCTTTTCCTGATCTAGCATTTTGCATGCTAAAAAGTCAAGCTGTTGTTGCTTTCTGCTAGTAATAGCCATAAATGTTAAGAATGAAGTGAAAATAGCTTAGCAAATTACCATGTATTTTTTTCCCCAAGAGGATGAAATAAAGTATAATAGGTACTGTTTATGGCGTTGTAGACTAGTTAGATTTAGTGTGCTTTTTACTTCATGTATGCACTGGCTGTATGAATCAAAAATTCAAAAACAGTCAACTTCAGCCAGTTGTAGCAACATTATGGGAATATTACCTGTTCAGTCTATAGGGGTGTCTCTATTTTGATGTGGCCATAGATGCAAGCCCAAATATTTGCACACATACACAAGGGATTTAGTCCGACCTGACCTGTTCTTACACTTCTTGTGGTTGAGGAATGTGGGGTTTTTTTCAGTGTTTTGTTTTGGTTTTTTTTTCCTTTTTCTTTCTACTTTTAAATATCTATGCAAGCTCTTCCCTTCTCTGCGTTTATGAGATTTATTATAGGCAACATTGTTTGAAAATGACTTAATAATAAAAGCTTTAAAGAAGGAAATAGAAAAAAATTGTCATTAAATGAGATCTTAAATAGCAATCATTAATATTTTTCCTGTGCAAATATATACTAAACACAGAAAGAAAAAATTCCTACATTTGTACTGTAAGTATAATTTTAAATGTTATTTGCTTTATGTGGACATACAGGTCTGCTCGATCTTATTTTAAGGTGATATTGTGAGATTTAAATCCTATTACAATAAGGCCTAGTGACTGTTATAGTTAAAAAAAAAAAAAAGAAAAAAAAGATGCCCTTATCAGAGCTTTCAGGAGGACGGGGTTTAATATTCATGAGAACTTATAATGAGAGACATTTTGGTTTCAGATTCCGGTAACGATGTGTGTTGAACTTATACCATAAATTTTGTTAAATCCACTATTAAGATTTCAAAGCAATGCTGTGCCATCTTGAAATGAAGGGTGTTAAACGTGGCCTATTTTTCAATTAAATAATTTCTATAGAGGAAGGAGGACCTACATTTCTGCCACTGCTACTTAAAAGCAGTTTCATTTTTGCATGGGCGTGTGACATATTTTTGTTCCCATATAAAGATTGGTATTCATGTACACTTTCAGCATTCATCTTCAGGTACTAAAAGGAGGGTGCTTTTCTTTCCACAAAGCAGCTGCTTCTTATTTATTTTCTAACACGTGCTTTTCTTCATTTAAAGGGAAGCGGTCTGAAAAGTTAAGATCCCCATTTCAATTCAAAACTGGTTTGCAAAGGAGTCAGTCGGAGCTTTTTCGCAACACGATTTACTCCTTATATCACTGCATCTCGTGGAAGGATTTCAAGCAGCCTTGTGTTTCCCATTTTCTAAGGCGGATAGTTCATGGAAAGGGAATCACAAGAGTGCCGTATCACAGGCCAAGCTTGCACAAAACGTATGACTCCCACTTTGATAATCTCCTGTTTTTCTGGCACCAGCATTCAAATCCTTTGGAGCTCAGGGCAGGAGCAGTTCTCTGCACTGCAGCCTGGCAGTCAGGCATATCCAACACTTTCTGTTGGCACGATTTGACATATTGTTGCTGTGACTGTTCGACAAATCGATTTTTGGCATAGAAGCCACTGCTGTTAAGTTCCACTTCCTGCCTAGCTGCACCTCCAGGAAAATGAGCAAGTGGAAAAAGAGGGTGACAAGGGAGAGAAAGATGAAACAGAGATGCTGCTTGAGCCTGAATTTTCTCAAAGCAGCAACATACTGTGCACTAAGAAACAACTACTTCTGGTAAAAAAAAAAAAAAAAAAGGACTGTGTTGTAGCATCGGGGTAATCAGGTTTGATGTAGAGCTTCTGCATTTGGTTTCCTTCTGTACCGCTGTGCAAGCAGCATATCAGCACAAGAGTTTGTCTGCTGAGAAGTGTGTAATTATTCCTACATGAAAAGCCACAAGTCAGCTGTTAACCTGTTTGGCCTGAGGACCTGAACTGTTGAGGCTGCTCTGACGGGGTGGCTTTGTGCTCCTTATTACATGTGGCAGGTAGCAGTTGGTGGGTGTCCTACTGTTTGCCAGTCTTCCTGAGGTTACTAGTGGCTCTGCATGCGATTACTCAGCCAGTTCCAGGGAAATGTAGTCTTGGGACTATCCTGGCAGCAGTAAATTAGATATATGTTGGGACAAATATGCTTAGTTGTGCTCCAGTGCCCAAGAAACACTTGTTTCGTCATTTTTACTTCTGGTTGATATGGAAATGTTTGTGATTTGGGGTTTTCAAAATTTCTGCTTGATATTTCTGATGAGATAAGGGTACTTTTTCAGCATGCCTAGCAGTGTGGGCATGAATGGTGTCAGTATACTTGTTTTTACTCCAGACCACACTGCTTAATCCCCGCTGCTACAGCTGGTGAAGGCTTTTACTTTGTTACCAGAGCAAAAAGCTGCCAAACTAGTGCCTAAGCATCTTCCAGATCACAACAGAGATTGTGTTTGAGAGACTGAAAGGTAGATGACATGCACTAGCTGGACGCCTGGAGGCAGCAGTGTGGATATGTAACCTGAATTATAACGGTATTCCTTGTTTCCTGCAAGATTTATGATAGTGAGAGGAGAGGTTTGCCAATGACTGAAGGGCAGAAATCCAGAGGTGAGATGACAGCTTGTAAGATACCCCCTCCTAAATAATGATCACCTAGGATGCGCTGTAAGCATGGCCTGCATAGCCTACTACTATGGATGTGCTGTTGGCATATTCTGAGGAGTTGTTTGTGTGTGCTTTATAGTCTTTTATGAGTTGGTGGATGCCAGTCAAATGTGAGGCTATCTTTTATCAGTCCCCAGGATATGTGTAAGTGCGTGCGCACACATTGTCCTCCTTCATGAATTTCAAACATTGCCCGTCTTTTATCTTTCAGTGTACAGTGAATTAGAGTGTCTGATATGTTGCCTTAGACAGCTTTGTTGTCTATGTGCAAATTTTTTGTTATCCTACTTCTGTGGCTTGGGTGAGTTTTAAGCATGCTGCCTTTTTAGCTGCATTGGCTAATTTTTTAGCCAATTTAAGTGTTGGGGCCTCTCAACCAATAGGCAGGTTCTTTGCCTGTGGATTACATTTAATGGATCCTTTGTAGGTAAATCAAGGTTTTAAAACACTGCTGTTTTGACTGATGGGGGAAAACACTAAGAACATTTGCAACGCTAATAAGGCTGCAAAATGGAGGAGTTCAGCTTCAGGAGGATTTGAGCTTCCAGCAGAAAGCCTGATGGTCAGGTCGAAGATCTCTCTTCTTGAGAGTGGTTTGAGAACTACTTGTTGCTGGAGCAGCATGACTGCAAGCCAGTGCTTAAGCCGGTCAAAGGACTCACCTCCTGGAAAAATTTGTGTTCCTTGCCAGATTTAGCTGTAAGCTCTTCTGCTCTTATTTAGGACCAATGCACTGAGTCAACAGACTGGTGATAGCGTGTAAATGGAAAGAGAAAGTGAGCTTCAGGCTTTATGTGTATGTAACTTCCTAAACCCCATCCTGTTCAGACTTTTTGCTTCTCGCCTGTGGTCTTAATCTGATCTCAGACTAGCAAATACCTTCAGAGAATCACAGAGTGGTTGAGGTTGATAGGTCATCTTGTTCAAACTCCATGCTCAAGCAGGGGCACCTGGAGCCAGTTGCTCAGGACCATGTCCAGATGGCTTGTGACAGCTTTTTCCTAGGATGGAGACTCCAAAACCTCCCTGGACAGCCTGTGCCAGTGCTTGGTCACCCTCACAGTAAAAAAGTGTTTCCTAGTGTTCAGAGGGAACCTCCTGTGTTTCAGTTTGTGCCCATTGCCTCATGTCCTGTCACTGGGCACCACTGAAAAGAGCCTAGCTCTGTTCTCTTTGTACCCTCCCTTCTGGTATTTACGCACGTTGACAAGATCCTCTTCTCTTTTCCAAGCTGAACAGTCCCAGCTCTCCCAGCCTTTCCTTACAGTAGAGATGCTCCAGTCCCTTAATCATCCTTGTGGCTCTCCGTTGAACTCTCTCCAGTATGTCCACATCTCCCTTGTACAGAGGAGCCCAGAACTTCACCCAGTACGCCAGGTTTGAACTCAACCAGTGCTGAATAGAGGGGAAGGATCACCGCCCTCATTCTGCTGGCAATACTTTGTCTGATGCAGCCAAGGATACCATTTGCCTTCTTTGCAGCAAGGGCACAGTGCTGGCTCATGTCCAACCTGGTGTCCACCAGGACCGCCAGGTCCTTTTCTGCCAAGCTGCTTTCCAACCCCAGCATGTACTGGTGCATAAGATTGTTCTTCTTCAGGTGCAAGGCTTTGCTTGTTCAACTTCATGAGGTTCCTGTTGACACGTTTCTCCAGCCTGTCAAGGTCCCTCTGGATGGCAGCACGACCCTCTGGCATATCAGCCACTCCTCCCAGTTTTGTGGTCATCTGCAGACTTGCTGAGGATGCATTCTGCCCCATCATCCAGATCATTAATGAAGATGTTAAAGAGGACTGGATCCAGTGTTGATAGCTGGGGAATACTTTATATTTCTAAAATGTGTTTTTGATATACAGCTCTAATCAAACAGATATTCATCTTCCAAGACTACTAATTAGAAGAAATATTCCTTTTTTCTTCTTTTTTTCTTAAAATGTATTTTAAAAGTCTTCTTTTTGCAAAACAGTGTATTTGAACAAATTACTTTGGCGTCGAGTTATTTAAAGTAACTTAATTTGTCAGGAGGGAGAGATAAAAGGCTGCCATCACAACAGCATGTGGTGCTCAGACAAGACAAAAACACACTGGTCCCTAATTTATATAGTAGTAAGTAGCCTTCAGGACATGCTTAAGTTCATTCCTGCTCAAGACAGCACAATAAAGGCAGTGGAAGTTTTGCTAGTGGATTCAATGGGACCATGATTTCACTTAAACATTTCAGAATTTAGGAGTTCCATTAAAATGGTGCTTAATGAAATAAGATGGCAAACAGCAGAAGGTAGGAGTTGAGCTGATGTTTATGTTACGAGAAGCCTAAAACTCTCGACCACTTTAGCAGCTATTACGCAGCAAGTGGTAAGTCAGCAATACTACATTAATGTACATCTGAAAAGCCTATAAACCTAAGTAAGCAAATAATTTTCTATTACTTTTTTCAAGTGGGATACCCACAGTATGGGCTGTAAAGAAAAGAAAATGTAAACTTTCACATTTACAGAGAAAGGCTATGCTGCAACAGACAGTAGGTAAATGCCTCCTTATAAGCATTATTACAGAAAGTTGGTGATATCATATGAAATATAATGTTGCTAACCTTCCTTATGCTAGGCAAATGAATAGAAAAGCAAAAACCAATAAAGTTCTTTCAGCATTTTTGCCAAAATTTTTGATGTTGGTTCTCCTAGAAGGAAAGGCAAAATAAGATATTTCAGTGGGTGGTTATTTATGTTTTTGTTTCCTTTTGTTCATTTTTCCTTGCAAAGTTTGTATAATGTAGTTTTTCTGAAGGAAATAAGGAGCTGATATGCTGAATATTTTGAAACACTTGCATTCATTACATGACCAAAACTTTTTCCAGGCAGAGGTAACTCCAAACCCAACCATTATATGATTATATGATTTCACCAAAAGAAATCTATGGTTTCTACTGAAGAGAAGGTCAGACAAGATGATTATAATGGTTTTTGCTGGCCTTAAAATACATGAGATATATGAAATAGTTTTACCTTTTTAGAGTTGACTTTCCTGCACACTAAGTAGTATATCTTGTAATGAACACCATGTTACACTAGCTGTTTTAGAGAGAGCTGAACTGAATGTACCCTTATAGAGATACAGTGAAGATGCTATGAAATATTTTTCTTATTTTGTATAAGCCACTGGCGTAGGTGGGAAGGGGTTATTTATTTTATGTATTTATCTGGTGGGATATCTTACACAATAAGGGAAATTTTCTATCATTGCCAATCATACACAGTTTCGAAGTGACAGGAGATAGGTTTCTGGATTTTTGTAGAACATGAGTGAAATTATGTCATTCAACTACAAACACTGTTTTGTTAGAGCAATATCTCTTTCATGTAAATCAGTTGTATGGATTCCTTATGGAGGTCACATTTCTGTACAACTACTTGTATCTCTTGGCTGTGAGACCCTTCCTCTCCATAACAAGATTTTTTTACTGTAAATATATTTGATATTGACAAATGCAGATACAAGAACAGAATTTATGTGCACCATTTCCACACTGATGAAGCCAATACATTCTTGGGTCAGTTGATTTAAAAGAAAAACAAATTAAAAGAACGAGAGTTATTTTTAGCTGTGGTCACTGAGTTGTAATTCCTTGTGCCAAATTATTCCCTGATCCAAGAGAATCCTATTTGTTCTTTCCCTATTTCTAAAATTGTCAATACCTAAAATAACATAGACATGGAATGATTCACTCAGCATAGATTTGTAGCCATCAGAGATAGTAAGATCTTTGAAGAAGATATTTTAAGAGAAATTTTTCTAATATGAATGAAATCTGATGCACTGTCCTATGGTGCAAAGTTCATGCTTTTTTTTTTTCTGATTGAATCCTACAGGTAGGGAGTCAGTATCTTTCTGGAAGAGTAATGCTTCATCCTGTCATAGGAGTCTAAACTATTTCTGCATGTTGTTGAACACACTGAACCTGATCAATTAAGGCTAGGGATTGATTGTAGGTATGTTATAATGTTTTTCTCTAACCACAAAAAAAAAAGCTTAATTATGGAAATTTACTTTAGGGATGAAAAAAATCTGGCTACTCTGTGATGTTTTATTCCTAAAACCAGTGTCCTCACATATATATATAAAAATAAATAAATATATATATAAAAAATAAAAAATATTTTCTTTTTCTCTTCAGAGATGTCTTGGTCTCAGTAATCGTGTCATAAAAATTAAAAAGTCAGTTAAAGAGCAATTAGGATTTCTTTTCTTGTCATCAGAATAAAATTCGCCCTTTTTGTTAGTACTTTGATTTCTACTTCGCAGAGGGTATATTGAGCTGAGAGATAATGTTGCTGATTAACATGACAGTACCTGAACATCATTGGCCAATGTATGCAATTTCCCCTGCTGTTCTTATAAGTTCAGACCCTATTGCTTTCAAAAGTAAGGATGCTAATTTATGAAACTCAGTTTAATGGAAGGGGTTTATATTGTTGTTAAAGAATGTAACGTAAAAAGGTGAGCGTTGGCTAAGTACAATTCATTTGGGGGTTTGTGTGTTTTTTTATGAAAGAGCACACAGTGCCTTTTTCAGAAGGCATACGTTCATTATAAATCTGATTTGTGACACTGACTAATTGGACTAATTTGGTTGGACTCGATGATCTTAAGGGTCCTTTCCAACCATGAAGATTCTGTGATTCTGTGATTCTGTGAAGCAGAACGAGAAAGCCCTGAACTTAAAGATAAGTATATATGATTATTTTCTTCACGGAAGGTAAAATAATAAAAATACACAGAGACATAATAGAGATTTGAGTTCCTATAGGTTTAGCTGATAAAGCAAAAGCCTCATATGCCAAAGTATTTAAGATTCTTATCCTAAACGTAACAGGAATACATCTGTAAGCATAATGTGTAATGTATTCCTCCACGTTTTAAATGAGAATTTATAAGCAATTTATGTGGACAGTACATTTTTTCTTTTATTTTCCTAAAGGTATGTCTCAGATATAGAGCTATATAGTATACAGACAATTGAACATTGCATATTTAAATCTTTTTGAGACTACTGCTTCTAAGACAACTGTATCCTGGATCTTACCTCAATGAATACATAGTCATATGAACTTCAGTTTACATACGGAGTTTCTGGTACTATAGGAAATCATGTTAGGTGACACAAAAGTAGGAAAACAAATAAATGTATAAATAGAAACTTGGTAAAACCTAAGCATTATTCTATATAATAGAAGTTAGTTGTCATAGGTAATTGCCACCTACAACTCAGTTTTAATTCAGATGATCTACAGATGTGATTATCACGTTTTTGTGACCACATGTCAGACCTGAGGCTAGAAATGGACTTAACAGCTTTCAGGCAGCTGGTCATCAAAAAAATAGATAAGGCACAAGGTGGAGATCTTTGAACAACTTATTATGTCTACATGACACATCAAATGCTATGCAGAAATACTAGCTTGGCTTGCAAAGACAGAACACCTGTGTTAGCATAGCAATAAATGTCAGCTGAATAGCACACTCTTTCAGAAGAGTTAATTAGCACTTGTGCGGTTTTCCTGCTTGTAATTCCAGAGTAAGCTCCCTTAGTGTTTCCTCAGGACCTTTGCGTCATACTTCACTGCTCACACTGCATGAACTGTGGTCTTTTGAAGTGACCTTGGTGTTTCCATGGATCCACTTCTCCATTTTCTATCAGTTCATTCTGCATCAGTTATGCAAAAGAGGACCTCAAGCGTAGACACCTATGACTTTCTATATGACTGCAGCCAAAATCACGGCACGAGTGGCCCTTAATTCTTGGGTTGCACAGAGATAGAGAGACCCAAAGTGCTGGGTGAACATGGGCCTATCCAGTCCCCTTGAATGGAGCTTACAAGGTTGCATGAGCAAGTCTGACTTGGGCACCTTATTCTAGACTCTGCTGCCTGTAACCAAAGATGGAGCCTGTGTATAACAAGAGCTTAATGAAGATATTTTCCTCATCAATGGCTGTAATAGCTGTGGACTGCCCAAAGAAGCTGAGGGAATAGGAGGCCAGTAAAAAAAAATGCCAAAGGCTTCAAGAGAGACAGAAGTGTTATGAGAATTGCTGGAGGTGGGAGAGCTAGGCTTTGCTAAACACAAGACGTTTCCAAGATGAGAGATTTAACATATTTTTTAAAGGGGGGTAAAAGTCCATTGCATCTTTCTTAGCATTTTGTCCCCAGGTCTAAAATAAGAAAAGTCCATCTGGTAAAAATTACCTTTTCTGGATTGACTTCCTGATCTTGGGGAAGTCTTAGACACGGACTGTGAAAAATAAGATTTGTTATCTCACATAGTATGTCCTACTCTTTTGTAGTTATATCGTTGAAAGATACAAACTATTCATTTTCATTAGTACTTTCATAGTTATTTAGAATTTTAAGCCATAGGGTATGACAAGGGGTATTCAGTATCATATAAACGAATTTTGTAGCATTTTGGAAGAATATGAGTAACACTGCTGAACAGCTCTAAGGTTCCAATCATTTAATTTGGAAGGCATGGTAAACAGCTGTAAAATGTAAAATTTTCTATTATTTACTAATGACAAAAATCTTCCAGTTAACCCTAGAAATACAGCATTTAGAATGCACAATAGTGATTTTCTTTAAGTTACTAGTGATTAATGGGAAATTCTTCACTGTTTTCTTCCTGCTTTATAAAACAGCATTGCATCTTTTTACACCTTGTTGCCTTAACTGTGTATTATTACTTAGATAAGTGGAAATTTTCAAGGATAATTTTATGCTGAGAAGATGAGTATCATATGTCAGCCCTCTGAGGGTTACTTATCACACTGTCATCCCTACCAGAAAATCCTGTTAGGATATTGGCTGGCTGCTATAGTTCACTCGTATTCAACCAACCGGTTGGTTAAAAGGGCATTATGGGGAAGAGGGATGTATTTTAGCCTGTCATAAATTTTGCTTTGGTGGGTAGATGAAGATGTTTGAAAGGCAGAAAGTGAAAGGTTTCTGATTTATGTTGACCGCATTCATTTTGTAATGGATGACAGCAGAGCTTGCAAATTGGTCAGCAGCTGGTTCTTGCCCATAACCTGTTGATACTAGTCCATGCCTTATTATGACATGCTGGACTTTATTTCTTTCACATGTCACGTGTTGCCAGAAGGCTGCATCAGTTGATCAATGTGTGCAGATCTGGGTTGTAAAAGCTACTCTCATGGTCCAGGTGCTACTGAAATCAATAAGAGTGAGTGCTTTTTAAGAGACTTGAATGAAGAACAATTACCTGCTGCAGCTAAATTACATTTTGTATTGGATCATCTCTAGGCTGGAAGCTGGTAAGCACAAAAGTGAGGAGGTGTAGAAATTAAAGAGCTGACATAGTGACAGATGTGGCATACCAAAGTACTGAGTTAACCTGTACTGTGTTTTGGTAAATTAGATCTGCACTTATATAAACTGTCAGAACTGTGAAAGGCATCTGAAGGGATATAAATTCAAAAGCGTGATACGGAGCTTCATCCTTTCCATCCTTTGAAGAAATACCGAGCTTTAGCACCTTGTTTTCTTGCTGGACTTCTTTATGTTGCTTTATATTTTATGAGTTCTGGGCTAGGCTGCAAATGGAGGCAGTTCTGCTGAAGGTGCTGCAGTCAGCTGAGACTTGACAAGGGCCAAATGAGCTATGCTGGGCTATATAGTTAATATTACATTGGAGGACACATTTTACATTCCTCGTGTACCCTCAAACACAAAATAATTAAGTGGTTGAAAACTTGAGGGAATCCAGAAAGTCTTCAGGTTTCTGTCAGAATAATTACTCCCTCTAGAGTGCGCTTCCGTTAACACCTCCGAAAGCAAAAATCCTTTGGGCTGGTAAAACCTTGTTCTTCAAATGCACTGTTGTTGGTTGGTTGTCAGGATGCACTGGGTACGCTGGTTAGAGAGTATTTTGTTTGGTTTTGTTCTCTATGCCTGCTGTCAGAATGATGTATTTAAGAAAGTTGCTCTACTTGGAAGAATTACATTATAGGCATCTAAGACTCCCAAATGCCTCTGGGCACAGGCGTCTTAAAAATATGCACCCTTTTTTGAGCCATTTTGTAATTCATGTATTTTTCTGTCATTTTATATCAGTACTGTATCACAAGACAGTCAGCAACAATATCCATTTTTTAATGTCCTGCAGCAGTATTGTCTTGTCGTTAACTCTTGTCATATTTCACTCATTGTGTTTGAAAATGGGAAGTGATGAATGGCTACAGTGGTTTTTTTAATAACCTGTGCCATTCTGGAGCTTTCTATAAGAGTATTCAGTTTTCATTACTTTAAAGTAGGTCATTGAGGGGTTTGTTTTTTTTTTTTCTTAATATAAGAAAATGTTACAATCACAAAGAGAAAAGCTCAAAAAAATTATGGAAAAAATAGTTTAAGAATATTAAGTTTCCATTTTTGGTTCAGTCTTAATATATTTAGCACCAATGTTGGAATAATCGAACCTAAAATATTTAGATCCTTCTCATATTCATGTGCCTTAGAACACTGGTGATCATGATAAAAACCTGTCAAAATCTTATAGCCAATCATGTTTTAATAAAAATCCTTTTTTTTTAAAAATAAATTGGCTCGAGCATGCACTTTTTTGTGTTTAATGTGATCAAGAAATTAAAATCCAGATGTTCTCTTAAATTCTAAGACATTTTTGAAACAACAGACATTTGTTGTTTTTTTTTTTTCCTCTGCATATATTTAAAATGGGGTACTTTTGAAAGAAATTTCAGAGCCACATTTGCATCCTAATTCCAGCCCATTTCCTGGGTCCACCTTTAGGCAGACTGTAGGATGGCATTTGGGGATTTCTGGGACAGAGAAGTTGTTGGTTCTAGATGAGCTACTGAAAAATGAAAGGGAAAGAGATGAATGGATTTTTTTGCTTCAGCAGTCACCAGCTGGCAGATCGGCTCCTTGGAGCACTGCCAAGCAGCAGTTTACAGCAGCCCTGCAGCTGCTCTAGGCTAGACTGGAACACGACTGGCATGAAGCCACCTTCAGCTTTGGACAAGGACTCAGCCTTCAAATTGGCAAACAGATGCGTTGGGATTGTGGCTTTGCTCACTCACATCTAACGCTCATAGAATGCGGTTGGTACCTAAAAGTCGACCATAGAAAATTTTGCCTGAAATATTTGTAGGAAGATAAGAAGAAATAGATTAAAAATAAAAAGTTCAAGTTTTTCCAAAGTATTTTTCTCGATGGTACTGCATGTGTGGTTTTTACTTTTCTGGATTTCATTATTTTTCTTATTCTGACCAGATCATGAGGAGTCTAAATAACTGTAAAATGGGCCAGCAAGAAAACTCAGTTGGACTAGATTCTTTCAAGCTAAACTACCTGAATTCAACACATGAACAACAACATACAATTCTTTTCAAACCTGTATGTTGTGATTTTTATAAAGACGCTTGAATTATAGCAACAAATAACTTACACAAAATTCAAAGCAGCGTTGGACTTTTTATTGACAATATTTTAGGAAGAAGAGGACAATTTTGGGCAAAGAGGATTTCTTGGTGATTTTGACTCCCATCTGACCACTGTTCTCTCTTTTCCCAATTAGAAGCTGTTGCTTTTTTGGCACTGTTTCTGTTAAAATCTCTATTCATTCCATGTCTAACTATGCATCTGATAGAATGAGTCTGTCTTTCCTTGTTAACCCCCTGTGTCTTATTGCTGGAGATAGGGTCAAGCCAATGTCTTAGAATACTGAGGGCACATTCTAAATTTCTATTGATGTCTTAAAATTTAGGTAAATTAGCTTTTGATTTGACACCACCTGATATTTGTTTAATTATTCAGGAGGGGAATTTCAGCAAGTTACAGCTTCACAAAACTGACTAAGAACTTCCTCACCACATATAGATTATTAAATATTTATTGAAATATACACACACTGTCTCCTGCCATTGGCCAGCAACCAGAAGCAAATATTTTATTGGAGACTTACAAACTCAGCATGTATTTTCTAAAATGAAAATGTTTAATGTGAAATATAACCTTGATAAGGAAAAGGAAAGAAACACTACAGTGCCAGATATTGAAAACAGAGAATTTCATCAAGATCAAGTTAAAATAGCAATATAAAAAATCGTGTAATCATGCCTTGTACCTTTTACTGGTATGCGGTTTCAACAATATGCCTTGCTTTGAACATGATTCTGCACTCCTCATTTTCAAAAACAGTTCGTTCTTCTGCATTTACTTTAAAACCTACCTTGTTGGTATAACTTGTTTCATAAGAATTTTTTCCCTACCAGTTTTTTTATTTTTGATTCTATTTCAAGAGACAAAAGTAACTGCTAAGCTGTGCTCAAGACTATAAGACAACTTGTATCTAAGACCTCCAGCAATGGCCATGCTTCTCACTGGAAGTGGCCTCTGCAGCAACATGCGTAAACTCCGATTGTTCACATGTCATGCCACTTGTGACTGAGTAAGCTCACTGAATGAACACAAGAACAAGGGCAGCTGCTGATCAGGCTGATAAATTATATGGTTTTGCTGGCACTTCAATAGCAGCTCTAAGAAGACTTTTTACTGAGCAGCATATACCACCATGACAAGCTCTCTGGGGCATTTTTATTAAAACAAATATATACTGATTGGAGTGCAGTATCAGTGCCTATTTTTGTCAGCGTTGGGGGGAGGTTATGATTCATCTTAAATATATTGTAATGTTTTCCATTAGTTTAACTTCAGTTCTCAGACAAAAAGTTGAGTCAAATAATCAAACAAAGTATTTATAAGCACATAGAAGAAAACGAGATTAACAAGAGCCAACATGGATTGCAAATCAAATTAATTGCCAAACCAATCTAATTTCTTTCAACAACACAGTAACAGACCTTCTGGCTAGAAGAAAAGCTGTAGATGTCAGATTTCTTGCTTTTAGTAAGGCTTTTGATACTGTTTTATAAACATGCTATGCAGACTAAATAAAACAAATATAAAGTAAATTGGAAAACAGTCCTTGGAAATTACATACCAATGGCACAATGTTAAATCAGAAGGCTACAGTGAGCAGGGTTTATAGTATTCAATAGTATTCATTTACTACCTGGATGATGGAATAGGGAATATTCTTATTAAATTTACAGCTTACATGAAGTTGGGCAGGATGGAAAACATATTAATGGATAAAACTGAAATTCAGAATGATCTTGATACACAGATAAAAGATCTGAGAAAAAATGATGAAATTCAACAGAGGCAAATGAGGAATTTGATCTATGTGACAATAATCAGCTGAACAACTTAGTAATAATTTTATAGAAAAAAATCTTGGAACTATTGTGGGCAACCAGCTGAACATGAATGAACAATTTCATGCTGTTGCAAAATAAAATTACTGACCTCATACTGGAATGAATTAAAAAGAAGCAGATGAAGAAGTCCTCCATAGGATTAATAGTGCTTCTTCTGCTTGGTTGTAGTAGGGGCTTACCTTAAGTACTGTACTCTTGGGCCATCTACTTCAAGAAAAAATGTGGAATTACTGAAGACAATCTGTAGATAAGACAAGTGTGAATGTCTCAGAGTCTAGAAGACGACTCCTGTGAGAAAAGATCAATGTGATATTTTTTATTTTAGACCAGAGAAGATTAAGGGGTAGCTTGACAGCATTCTTCAAAGACATAAACACGTATCAAACAATGAAGATCAAACAGCAATTCTTTCTTCATTCCATGGTAGAGAGAGAAGGAATAGACTTGCAGCAAGAAAGATTCAGTTTAGACATTAGGAAGATCTTTCCTAAAATTAAAGATAATGTAGCGGAAAAGGTTAGCTGAGGAGGCTGTACAGATTATATCAATGAAGGTCCTTAACAGCTGGTTAAAAAAAATAATTTCAAAAACAACATAGGGATAAGCTGATGCTAACCAAAAGTGTAGAATAGACTAGGTGTTCCAGTTATATGATATCAATCTTTAGGATGTCAGGGGCATAGGGTGACGTATGGTAGCTCCAGAAACATTCCCTTACAACAAATGTAGGGATTTTGGGCAGAGCATTGAATTTGACTCTTTTGTCCCAGCAGCAAGATTTTATTTACTGGCATAGAAATAAATAAATAAAGTAATAAAGTAATTTAACTTAAAGACAGGTCTCCCCAAGAATTCCCCTAGAAATTAAATTGAATTTCATCTCATCATCTATGTGCTGTAGGCATGAAAACTTGGGTGATGTTTTCCAGAAGTGTTTTACTCCTATTTATGAGTCTATGTGCAATCAGCACTGAATTAATTGTGGAAAAAATGTTACGCCAGTACTAATAATTTTTAAAAATGCCACATCTGATGCCTAAAATGCACAGCAATACTTGTATCCAAACCTGCGTATGAATCTGCGTAGAAGCATGAACATTAGCCTGCCTGCACTAAAAAAAGGATGCAAGCTGTTTAAAATAGAAATGCATGTGAAGTGATACAGATTGTCCTGGAACAATATATACAAGTTTTCTATGGAATCATGGAAACACCCTGAAATATTTTTAGCAAATTTAGTATTGTTGTAAAGCTTGGGAGTATTTTTGATTTTCTCAGCTTTGTTGTGCAACGTCAGAGCCCATTTACCAATGTAAATGTCAGGAACCTGCTACTATATCCTTTCAGAGTTCTGTTGCAGAAAACCTATATGGAGTATAATTGGACTTTTGTTGCAACTGAATGTCAGAACTGGGTGCTTTGACCAGTACCTGGGAGTGTGACAGGGATAAAACAAGGGCAAATGTGTATTCCAAAATAACCGTTAAAATAAAGTACGATTGGTGCTGTTAGAATTTCCTCACATAACTGCAGTTTAGTTCCTGTAACCTGACTAGTTAAAAAAAAAAAAAAAATAATCAGAGTAGCACAAATTGCAGTGTAAGTTAAAGATTTTCTTGAAACATCATATGGATCTGGAGAACTTAATGAAACACACCCACCTACCCCTTATATTTTCTTGCACAAACAGATGACAAAGGACAGTAGAGTTTAAGTAGGTTAAGTCAACAACTCTTGAAACTCACATACCGCTTTCAGGTATTTAATTCTTATTGGGCAAATTGGTGTCATATATATTTTGTAACAATATATAAAGAGATGATGCTTTCTTACAAAGCCATAAAGCTCAAGTTCCTCTAGGGATCAGACTTCTGAACATTCACAGCTTGGCTAGTGCCGTTTTTCAGCCACAAGCACATCTCCCTGTGATCCAAGTTCCTGAGCATCATCTCTAGAAGCTACCTAGTACAGTCAGAAGTGGAACAGGTAGAATCCTGCTTTGCCCGTATTAGCATTTTCCCCTAAACACTTTATTTTACTTTATACACTAAGGGTATATTTCTTAAAGGTGTGAGAGAAGGTCTCACAGCCCCTTCATATCCTCCCCAGCCAAGTGTTCTGTGGAAGACAAAATGAAGCATCAAACCAAACCACACTGGAAATCTGCAATGATCTATCTTGCCATGTACAGATAAATTCCCCTTATTTAAACAAACACAAATGCGTGCGTGCTCACACAGCATCAAAAGTTGCTAACATGCTGGAATCCTTCTTACATTGTATTTTTTCCAGGCAGCTGAAATAAAATTATTGCTCTGCTCTGGAAGAGCGTTTTGGCTTGTATTTAACTGTAAGCACACAGAAAAACGTCTAGATTCACAGGACAATGAAAATTAAGCATGTTCTGAGCTTAACCGAGGCATGAAGTTATTCACAAAAGATGTTCTTTAAATTTTGTAAGAATTTGAGAGTATTAAGGGTTGAACTCCATACAGTCAAAATTCTTGTTTTTTCATCACGCAAAATGCTTTTGAAAATCTGTTTACAATTCATGGAACCTTTTTATCCATTTATTATGTTCTGAAAAAAAATTGTCCTCCTTTGATTTAAACAATTTTTTTAAAAGAAAATGCCCAAATCATTACCTATAATAAGCATCTTTCAATATTACTTCTGTTAAAAATGAATGACAAATACTTCTATTTTATGCTAGCAGTGCTTTGGGAGTTTTACCAGCATTTCAGTTTCATCTTTCATTTTAATCTGCCAGCCCCATGTGCATCTGTAGTGAGGAGTGTTGTATATACTCTACGCTATTTTCCTACTACATTCTATATGCTAATATTTTTTCTTTTGTTTTCCCAGGCTATATATCCAAACAGAATGGTGAGCCAAAATCTCAGCACAAGGGACAGAAAGTTAGCACATACTCCCACCGAGGACCCTTTTAGGTACTCATCAGGCAACCAAGCAACAGCCTATGAAAGCAAGAGCTGTCAACTGTCTAATTTGTGTCTGAGCAACCTCCTGAAAGAGAAGGAGATCGCGGAAGTCATCAATCATACTAAAGGCACGTATGAAACCCTCACTTCAGGGGTCACCCAGAATGGTTTGGCCACCATGGCACCAAGTACAGCAAAGCAAGCATCCAAGGCAGACAGCTACCCAATGTTCTCAGGAGCTCCAAAAGACCAAGCTGCTGTACCTCGGCAGTATACCACTTTCACAGGGAGACTTGGACAGCCTCCAAGGGGACCCATCTCATTACACATGTACAGCAGAAAAAATGTTTTCCTCCACCACAATTTACACACAGCAGAGCTACAGACTTTAGGTCAACAAGATGGGTAACAAGGTGCTTGTATTCTTGCCGTGGAAGGGGAGTTGATTAAAGAGGAACATAAGCTCCCCTAGAGCTCACTCTTCAGTTTTCATCTGCTGCTACTTTCACCTGAAAAAAATAAAAAATAAACATGTCTGTAGGTTCCATACTTCCCCATCTGGGACTGTGGCAAAGGGATGAACTAGATTGTTAAATAACTATCTTGATTTGTCATGCAAAAGTCACCATGGATATAATAAATGGGACCATTTGGCTGGCATTGCTAGTCCAATATTGGCTAAATACGTTTTTCTTTTCCTTTACAAGCCACTATCATTCCCTGACGTTCTAGAAGGTGATCTTAAATAATGCTGTATATGTTTAATAATGTTACTGTTAAAGTAGATGTGAGGAATGAATTGGTAAGTAATTAGTAAACCCTCTTGAATTTCATAGAGACTAGGGAAGTAAGGAGTCAGAAATCTTTGAGGACCTTCTTTTTACACTTTTTTTTTTTAATACAATTAAATCTGCTCACTTGTAGAGGTGTGTTACCGCTTCCTGCTGTATGTATTTTACAAATACCTCATGCCACAAGTAGAGGAAGTGACTGATTTTCCTCTAACAGCAAGGTTGATAGAGGCTCATCAGGTATTTGGGCCAGTAATTGCGTCCCAAACTGAGGATGTCAGCTTGGTTCCTCAACCTTCCCTTCCCTCTCCCCACCTTTATTTAACTACATTTTTTCAAGTGTTTTTGTTCTATGGGGACATGTCAAGGTGTGGTGATGCTTGTGCTTTACAGGCACTGTATCACTGCTGATGCAATGTGACGTTTGATGCTGTGTAATGCATCATGTAATTTCATTTCACTTCCCAAACCAAAAATGGGTGAAAGACTAAAGTAAGAGAAATTGTCTTATTACCCAGTCCAAATTACCTGTGTAAGTCGTAATTTCTGTCGACTGTAACGTCTGCGCTTAACAACCTGGTTTATACCAACTCAGCAGGTTTGCTAGGCTTGAGCTACTACACACAAGTGAGATGAATCTAATGCTACCTGAGGTGCAGCATGCTGGGCTCATGAGAATATGAAATCATCTAATCATACCATAGAACTTGTAGACTTGTCAGTAACAAAAGATCCTGTTTTCCACTTTCAGAGGGCTTGAAAACAGGCATCTCAGTCGAGTTACTCTAAACATGTGGCATATACTGAACATGACGCTTAGTTTACAACCTCTGTGATGGAGGGTAATCTGTTTCAATGATAATGGGTCATCTAGTTAGTAGTTTATAAATATTCTGGCATGTTTAAGTACGTTTGAGGCAGATCTGAGACAAGTCACCTCTCTCTTTAACTAGTGATTAATAGCAAAATACAAGGATGCAGCACATTCTCACGCAAAGAAACAAACCAGTGTGACTTAACTGAAGGAGCATATAATGAAAAATGAAGCTTCTGTAGCCACTAAAAATGCTGTAACTTTTGAGAGGTAAGTCACATAGGGCATATAAAATGAATTAATGCTACAAATTTTACCTCATGTTAAACATATCTGCTTAACTACTTCATATTTGGATTAAAACAAGAATTGGTTAGATTGAGGAAAAAATTGAGAAAAAATGACTGTGAGCTTGGCAGATATTCTGCAAAAAACGTTTCAGCAGCCTGAACTTTCAGGATTCTATTTATTGAGGATTTTAATTTAGTTAGAGCAAATTTTATTGTATTATCTGATGTTGAAGAGAGCAGGTTTGGTCTAGATATTCTGTAGTGTTAATTTGGGGTATCCAGTGCTGGATACATAAGAATCAAGACACGTTTGCCAAATTTCTTCTTCGTGTTCGTGTGTGCATTGCTACTGACAAAACAGAATGTGGAAGAATTGCAAACTAAGTTTGACCGAGTTAACTATGGGTATTCAAGACTCCCAGTCCTGCATTGAAACTCATAGTTTAAAGTCTACCAAAAAAAAATTAAAATAGTAGTAACAGACTTTCATTATTCAGAATCATGTTTTCATCTGAGCAATCTCTTAAAGTTATGGTTCAAGAGAACCAAGGACAGTTGGTTCTTACTAACAATACATTTCAGTCTTGCTCGTCTCAAGAGTTGACGTATGCAGTTATATTTCAGATCTGTAAATAAATTAACATACACTGTCATCAAGGAATTTTTTTTCCAGGATACAAATGTACTATACTACATTAAAAAAAAAAACAAAAACAAAAAAAACCCAACAAACAAACACAAAACCACAAAAATCAAAAAAATTCTTCAATTTTAACTTATGTACTGTATCTATAGTTGTTTTTTTCCTGGAAAAATGGACTTTTGGATTACAATTTATTAAAAAAATCCATCTATACATTTCAAAAAGAACATTTTAAATGCTACTATTTTCTTGGAGAATCTTTTATAAAGCTGAAACTTAAAAAAACTGGAGAAAACAGTTCAATTAAAGTGAGGGATATTTTTAAAATGTCATCTTGAAGCTGTTTTGTATCAGTATTTTCAGCATTGCTATGTTATTTGTAATACTAAGTGTAAATCTCACCCGGACAAGGGTATTAGCCACATGTTAATGTACAGTACAGCGGTAACTGTAAAACAGAGGTCCTTCGTTTGATCCTCTTGTGTATATAGTAAATCATAAAGCAACGGCATGTGGACATTCTTGCAGTGAATTGATTCCTTTGTACTAAAAATCTCTAGTTTTTTAAGAGTTCCGTGTATAAAATGATTTATACATTTCTCCAAGGCTGTACATATCCAAAGACATGACACCGGGGGAAAGGCGCTTATTATTTTTCCCACAGATGTACCTTTTTCCGTTTTTTTTATATGTTTCTGTACAACAAAGCATAACTGTAAAATTTCTACTGAAAATTACTTCTTGTTACTTCCATATCTTTTAGTGTGATAGAGGGCATTTTAAGGAGGAGGAAATCCCCAAAGAAAAGCTGTTTCCATTTGAAGCAATGTCCCATTTTCTGAAACAATCACTTGGCAGAAGAAACATTAGATCTATGCCCTAAATATTTTTTAGTAATTTAGCAGAGCCACACCTGAAATGGTGTATCACCTCTAGACATACTACTTCCCTTACTAGAGTGTTTCTACTGGGTGTGTTTATAAGATACAATAACATGCTAGGGCCGGCCCTGGTCATAAATTACTAAAATGGAAGGAAAACACTTGTCCAGTATTGTTCTTACATTTGGCTTTCAGAGCAGTGGAAAGGTTTTTTGGTATACCTTGTGCACGTGAATGAAGATCAAACTGTGTGCTTGTGCATACTGGAGGGAGAAGTCTTACCTACAAACATCTCCTCCATTTAGGCTATTTGTCAGCATCTGAAAGCATCCCTCCATGTAAATTTCTGCCGCCTTTACAAGACGGGCTGACCCTCTTTACATAAAATAAAACAGCCAGAATAGGTTCCTTTTTTCTTCAATCCAGACTCTTATATTTAACTTTATTGCTTTTCATTCCAAAATACACACATCCACATAAATGTTAGAAGGGCTTTCCTTACGTGTCTGGAAAAATTTTGATCTGGAAAAATTTTCTGGAAATTTCAAAAGAGAGTATTTCCAGACTAAGACGTTCACATGAGGTTTGGATAAGCATTTGAAAGCTTACCTAGGGTATTCATGTTTGTCCTACAAGTTCATTGTAGTCACTGCCTAAAAATAAATTGGTATTTTTCTCTTTCCTAAAAGCCAGTTTAGAAGTAGTGATTTCTGTCTGTGATGATGCACTTTATACTGTTAAATACACAGTATACTCTGCAAACTAATAAAATTAGGCTGTTTACAAATCAGTACTGTAGTTTACATGCCATAACTGTTGTGCCATATCTCCACTGGTTTGATTGGTATAACATTCACTTCAGTTAAACTGTACTGAGTTAAGTCACCTGATGACTGGGATTGTACCCTTTAATCCAGCTAGTCTCAGTTTATGCACAGGAGATCTATGAATTTGGAAATCTTTCCTGGTTTACAGAAAAGACAAGAAAAGATTTGACCTAGCAAAAATGCCAGTTCAGAATCTAGAGTGAATCTACTTTTTTTTTTTTGTCCCTTCATGTTCAAAATCAAAACATAATTCCTGCAAAACTCCTCACGCATCTACATAGGTCATAAATGTTAAGTCCAGTAGAGCAACAGTGACCTCTAACAAAACTTTGAAATAAATACCTGGAGTGAAAAATCCAGGGGAGTCCTTTGCAGACATTTCTAGTGGTTCAAAAGCATAAGTTCTGTATCTGAGCGCATTGATGAAATACGTCCTATGGCCTCTTTTCTTCCACTCTCCCTACTGATGATTTTTTTTCTGGAGGAGAATTTGCTGTTTGAAGCTTGTTCCAGATGAAGTACACAGTACAGAGTGAGAAAGTACACTGAAAGTAGTGGTGGAGGTGTCCTCCCAGATTGGGGAAACATAGAGCATCATTTCCAGAATGTATTTTAGTGTTCTTCAGTCAGCAAGAAGTTGGCAGAGATCCCTCAGGAGAAGAACCCCTCAGGAGAAGAACACACTCAAGTCATGCAGGCCATGACTGCCCTTAAATGGAGTTTACTCTAATGTGTCCTGCGTAAGACACTTCTAAGATCATTTGGAAATTTCAACAGCTGCAGAACGTATCTTGTTGATATTTTTTTTTTTAAGATAAAAAAGCCGAGTGCTGTTTTTAACGTAGTAAAATCTGTTTGGATCTGGCTTCCTCACTGATTGATCTGTCCAGGTTGTGAGAGTGTATCCACTGTGATGCATATGATGCCGACTCCAGGACACTGGATATCTGAGGGGCTTAAGATTTGCAGTGTATTTTCAGTCTAAGGTAACTGTCTGGATTTAATTATCTTCTTCTTCAAGGACCTTCTGTTGTTGCAAAGTTAATGGTAAGGGAACTTACTTATTGAAATAGTTTGGAAAAGTTTTTTGGTTGTTTTTATTATTTTTTTTTAGATATACTTAAAATATCTCTCTGTATCTAAAGAAAAGAAAAGGAAAAAGAAAAAAGAAAAAATGTAACTTTTATCAGCATAAATTTCCTATAAATCTGAGATTCTCAGTAGCCACAGCTATCACATTTTGTACAGCTGTGAAATATTTTTGTACTGGCCGTTTTTGTTACCTTCGTTAGCAGCAAATCATTACCCTAGTTATTGAGTTTTTTGCCCTCAATCCTGTATTTGAAACTGAGAAGACTGTTGAGGGTTTCTGCAGAAGTAATCCGGGTCCTATGAAAGCAGGGCAACAGTAAACTTACCTGAAGGTTTCTGTATGATTCCTGGGGATAGAAAACCTATTCTGATTGATCTTAACTATGAAAGAGTTGTGAGAATCTGATGGATGTGGCAGGTGTCACATCTGTTGGTTTTCCAAGTCGTTATAGAGCAGAAAATACTCCACTGAGAAGACTTTTCTAGTGCACAAACAGTATCTCCTTAAATTTTGTATTGTGACCCTTTCTGCATCTCTTTGGGCTTCAGAAATGTTCCAGTTAGGTATGGACTTGTGCTGGCTGTGTAGACAGGTTGCACCACAGTATCATTTCCGCTTTAAGAAGGCTCCACTGGATTGTTTCAATATCTGATCATTAAAATGATTAATATTTTTTTCCCAGAACTGTTGTGGTGCTGCTAGAGTAGTAACCGGTACATTCACAGAAAAAAATCCACTTCCTAACTGAAGGCTCCATCTCTGTTGGTGAGTTCAGGTTACAGCTGATTTACATCTACCCAAAAGACTGTCAAACTTACTGAAGCACCTGTGTAAACAAATACATGGCCTGACTTGAGCCTTCTTTTATCACCTTGAAAAAGCCCTAATAGGGTAGTTTTTAAATGTATATAGGTCTCAACAGTAGTAGTAGAATTTTAATTTATTTTTATTTTTCCATTATGTCAATGCACTTTATATAAGGGCTTCATATGAACTTCAGATTAGCTTGTATTCTTTTTCCTACCTGAAATTGATTTCAACAGGGTTCAGAATTCTCTGCTTAATTTAAGCATGTTAGCAATCCGATCAAAGTAAAACAGTCAAATCCTGCTTCTTTGAAAAGGTAACAGACAAATAATATTTTTTCTAACATAAACAATTTCATTCATATTTATTGTTTGGAAGGTATGATGCATAAAAAGTATTTTTACTTATATCTATGTATAAAGACTCTTCAGCCATCCCAGATAAGCAGAAAAGATAAGAAAGAGCCTTCCTACCGAAGTCCCTTGTCCAGCTATACCATCAGGCTTTGTTTTCCAAATCATTAATTTAAAAAAAAAAAAAACAACAAACAATTATCTATTTCTTTCCCTTGGTTAAGAGTGTAAAAAAAAATAAAATGTTTTTGTACATACTCTACAGGTTGTCTGTAGGGATGATCAATATTACAAGGAGAATATAAGAAATCAAAGTTCTTAATCAGTGCTGCATCTGATATTATTTAAGCAAGAGGATCAACAGTATACAAAAAGCTGTGTAAATGGAGAAAAGAAGTTTTTTAGCTGGGAAAAATCTAACGGAAGATTAAAGGGTGACAGGCTGATAGATCTTTTTCTGTTCCGGGGGTGGTGGTACATAGCCATTTTCTGTGAAATACACCGAAGTAATATTTATAAAATGAATCTCTTGGAATAACAAGAAATGAGATAAAATGATCACGTAACACCAGAAAGTATGGATAAGGGTACTTCGATATTTTGATCAAACAGCATCTGAATGAATTTGCATCTTTTTATTACCAGGGTGTTATCTTTATCTGAAGGATAAGTATAAGCAGAACACAATTGCATTGTAACACAGGAACGATTCAGACCAAAAAAAAAGATTGTACCCATAAAGCCTTGCACTTTGTGTAGTCATGTCTAACTCTGAAGTAGGTTTGTATAATTGTATTTCATGCCGCCGTGGCAATGCCCCTATGCTAGGTATCAGCATACTCTAAACAGTAAGGAAACGTTGGAGTCATGACCTGGACCCTACAAGAGCTGCATTTAGTTAATAGGGTCACAGTTTCGGTTTTACTTTCCAATGAAGGACCATGATTCTTGTGAGAAAACTTTTACACAAGTATTTCCACAAACAGTTTGGCCTATGTGAAATTCAAAGTGATTTGGGGAGAATTAAAATTAGGCCAACTCTAAGTATTTTTGAAAATTGTACATGTTCTTTAGAGCTGCCAGTGGCCATTGGAGAGCTTTAGGCATTTATTTGTTTTTTTGCACAGAAGTGTTCTGCTTTATGTATTAAAATTGGACGTTATATCTGATCATTGTGTACTTGTTTATGAGTATCTTGCTGTTCAGGATGGTATTTTTTTTAGCCTATGGACCACTATAAAAATTGAAGGATTAATAAGACATTGATTTTTGTATTATATGCTGTTAAACATCCGTTTAATTTCAATAACAGTACACTGCAAGGCCAGTTGGTATAGACTATTGAAAAGATTTTTTTTTTAAATGTAATTGGCAATACCATACAGATTACTTGAATTAAAGGCTTTAAAAGAATAACAATGATGAGAATAGAAGGAAAATATTCACTTGAAGATTAAATATAAATAATGCACTACTGAAGAGTACAGTTCTACGTGAGGCAATGGAAAGCTTTTTCACTGAACATACTCTAGTCCAGGATTTCACTTTGTTGATTTAGATGGTAACTTAAATTTAAAGAGAAAGAAATTAGAATATTTTTTCTAAGAGATAACACTCTTAAAAAGTCAACTAAAAAAATCAACTTGGAGCAGAATTTACAATAGTGAAGATATTTGCCCCAAGGTACTTAACTTCCAGTTATGTTCTGAAAAGAAAGCTGTAAAATATATCTAAGTTCCGACTGGACAAGTTCATTGGTGATTTTAGTGGTTTGACCCTACAAAGCCATAAATGAGTTAAATCCTTATTTAACAGGCAAATATTATTTAATGTATTGTATTTAAAAATGTTCAAGGCCCAACCCTAACGTTTGATTTTAGTATCACAGTACCCCATGTTCTCTGATTTTTTTTTTGTTTCGTATTCTTTTTTTTTTAATTCTTTTGAGGTTTTGTAACTTGTGTGCAATAAGAACCTGATAGTTTCAAATTCAATCTTTGTGCACTGACTGAAAAAAAAATACATAGCCTTTGGACACAAGCACTGTTGACTGAAGAATATCAAGCAGCATTCCGTTGGTTTTTTAATCAGATTACTGGGATATGATTTGTGTGGGTTACTTTGAAGAGTTATGGCAGTTCATAAAACACTACTATGGGATTCTGTTGGTATCATTTAATGGACATTTGTTTGTTCCTATTTCTAGTTGGCATTATTTTTACTTTTATGTTTGATGAAAAAATTAAATATTATTTTTGAATATTTATACAGAATTTTAATTTTAAAGCTTACCGTAGAGGTGCACATTCAGATATTTCCATATTTGAAGCGAACATAAAGGGCTCTTACAGTTTTTCTTTCCTTTCTGCCAAAAGAGAATTGGTTAATAAAAATCCTATGTTATTCTATGATGAGCTCGTGTTGGTTTTTTCTTTGAAATATCTTACATTTTCTTTGACTTTTCTTCATACTTCTGTTGGTGAAATACATGTTACACTTTAATAAACAAATACTTTTATGACTTAATGCTGTTAGCAATCTGTCACAATCAAAAGACTGAAATTATTTTTTCCTAGGTTCTTTAATCACTTGATGAGAATTGTAGACCTGATACTGTGCTAATAATTAAGTAAAAACAACTCTCTTCAGAAGTTTTTACACCATCAAAAGGGTATACACAAACATTCTACTGTGTTGCAGGAAAAATGAAAAAAGTCCATTCTGCCTTGGTATTTTGCAAATTCCTTATTACGCTGCTTCCTGAGTATCAAAGTAATTTTGCATCCACAACATGTCTCGGTTCCCTACTCCACTTCCCACTTGTTCTTAGTGAAAATAGTAATTTCCATGATTAAAATTAGGCCTAATTTTATTTCCTTTTTCTCTTCAGCTTCTCGTTCTGCTGTATTCTTTTGCTTGTATTATGTGTATGTTTGTGTACTGCCCATCAAGTAAGGATGTTATAAAACATTTCTCCACTTTGCTTCATTTTCCCCGTAGCATATCTAAATGAGTGTCTTAACCTCCAATGACCAAAATCATTAATATTACTTTGATTCAAATATAGAAGAAACAAGCAAATTTTCACGTTCGTAAGGCTATAAAATAATTGTCATCACTATCAGTGCTCTATTAATAAAAGAAGTATGGAGACCAAAGTGATTGGTTATGATCCTGTCACAAGTGATAGTGTAGCGCCAGTGAAGTTCTCCTTCAGCTTATTCCTGTATGTAAATAATTCTTGTGGGCTGCATTCTTAGTCCAACTGGTATATTTGGGTGGGGGTTTTTTGCCCCACCAGCAGTATACCATTTTCAGTCCTGGCTTTGAAAAGCTCAGCTTGGCCTCCAATTCTGCACCTAGAAATGGCTGTAGTTCATTTCACAGTACTTAAGTGTCTACTACTCTGCTGCTAATACTGTTAAAAATATATGTCCTACTCTAAGCTGTTTCTTACTGTTACTATACACTGTTCAATAGCTGCTCCATTTCCATAGTACATTTACATAGTAATTCTTTCTAGCATTTGGGTGCCTTGCAGGAATATGAAGCTTAACAGGTTATTTTAGTTTATATTTTTATATATATATATATCTTCCAAGGAAAAATAAAACTGAAATACATTATTATTAAATCAGTAGAAGAATAATTTTTAATCTATGAGAGTGTTACATCAGTCCATATCTATACAGAACACTGATATTTTTCTGTGAGTTTAAAGTACTATATTATCAGCCTTCTACTCAATAAAGCTAAGGGAACATCAAATGAGACGCAAGTGCAAGGAGGAGGAAGTTTCGTTGAAATTTGCGCAGGATATACCAAGTGTTTGGGAGCTAAGGAAACTTTGCCACATGAAAACGCTTCTACGAAATTTGACCATGTCCAAATGGACGGACAGGTTAATTTTTGTATGGTGATAGCCTGTAAAGTGCCTGAGAATTTTTTCATGGTTACGTGTTACATTTTTCATGGTTACATGGTTACATTTTGTCATGGTTACATGTTATATAAGTTTACATACATGTTATATAAGTTTCCTTACTTCCCTGTAAATTATTCTCATCTTTTATGAAACAACAAGACAGGAATTTATTCCCTATCACATAAATACCTCAAAGGCTACACGTTACTTGGAGTGAAACAATATTCAGGAGACAGCAAAGTAATTCTTCAGTTGTTTGGTACGTATTATTATTTATAATGTTTTATGTTGTGATAACTCTGAAAGTATTATGAATGTTGTTATTTTAGAGAAAAACACATAGAATGAGCTAAGTCTTAATTCATAGTTTTAGATTGAAAAAAAATACTCATATGAAATGAAAGGAAATTGATCTTACAAATTTTTCAGGTATTGGAAAAGCACTAATAATCAGCATAGTTCCTTGAGTTGATCTCTTTTAATGACAAACATGAAATACTTTATATAAGAATTAAATTTCATTCAGAAAAATCCTTTATTTGCAAGCATAATTACATCTACATGCAACAGTATTTCAAGCAACCTGATGTTAAGCAGAGCAATATTTTTGAGGAATCGGCACACATCTACCTCTATAGGGTTAAAAACTGGCTGGATGGCCGTGCCCAGAGAGTTGTGATTAATGGGGTGAAATCCTCTTGGCGGCCGGTCACCAGTGGTGTCCCTCAGGGCTCAGTTTTGGGGCCGGTTTTGTTTAATATCTTTATCGATGATCTGGATGAGGGGATTGAGTGCACCCTCAGTAAGTTTGCAGGCAACACCAAACTAGGTGGGAGTGTTGATCTCCTTGAGGGTAGGAAGGCTCTACAGAGGGACCTGGACAGGCTGGATCGATGGGCCACGGCCAACTGTATGAGGTTTAATAAGGCCAAGTGCCGGGTCCTGCATTTTGGTCACAACAACCCCAAGCAACGCTACAGGCTTGGGGAAGAGTGGCTGGAAAGGTGCCCGGCAGAAAAGGACCTGGGGGTGCTGGTGGACGGCCAGCTCAACATGAGCCAGCAGGGTGCCCAGGTGGCCAGGAAGGCCAACAGCATTCTGGCTTGTATCAGGAATAGCGTGGCCAGCAGGAGCAGGGAAGTGATCGTGCCTCTGTACTCAGCACTGGTGAGGCCTCACCTCGAGTACTGTGTTCAGTTCTGGGCCCCGCTGTACAAGAGGGACATTGAAGCGCTGGAGCGGGTCCAGAGGAGAGCTACCAGGCTGGTGAGGGGTCTGGAGACCAGGTCATATGAGGAGAGGCTGAGGGAGCTGGGCATGTTTAGCTTGGAGAAGAGGAGGCTGAGGGGAGACCTCATTGCCCTCTACAACTACCTGAAAGGAGGCTGGAGAGAGGTGGGTGTTGGCCTCTTCTCCCAGGTGAATAATGACAGGACCAGAGGAAATGGTCTGAAGTTGCAGCAGGGGAGGTTTAGATTAGGTATTAGGAAGAATTACTTTACTGAAAGAGTGGTCAGGCACTGGAACAGCCTGCCCAGGGAGGTGGTGGAGTCACCATCCCTAGAGGTGCTTAAGAAACGTCTAGATGTGGCACTTCAGGGCATGCTCTAGTGGCAGAGATTGTAGGTTGTTTGGTTGGACTCGATCTCAAAGATCCTTTCCAACCATGAAGATTCTATGATTCTATAGTGCTGCATAACACAGGTGTGCACTCCTGTTAGCAACACCAGCTAGATACAGCTTCTGCTTTAAATTACCTCAGACATTTTAAGCATTCTCTCCTTTCTTCCTTTCTTTTTTTTTTTCCCTTTGTATTTTCTTTTATACTTTGTTACAAATGTAATATAAGGTATGCTGGCCCCCTTAAGACACTGAGAACTTTAAGAACTTGGTTTCACCTGTGCCTGATTTAATTACCAGGTCATGAGATAAGTACCAGGCCTTAAAAGGTGAGGGTGGAAGAGGTAGTTGCTGTTATTATTGTTGGTACTAAGGGTTTTGTTCAATTAATACTCAGAAGAAGCCAGAGAAAGTGTATTTTGTAGGGGCAATACAAAGGGGTGGGAACAGTGTAGTCTGAATTACGTGTTATTTTGGGTTTTTTTTAAGACTATAGCAGTTTAGGCTCATTACTTGATTCAAGGGCACAAATTCAAGACTTGACTGCACAAAGGATGGAAATGTTGCAGCTATCAAAAGAATGCTACAATAAGCCAGCTGAAAGAATGCTTTGGTAAGTCATTATGGTCCTATGCTTTAGTACTGTGAAAGTCTTATTTTTGGCAGGTGGTTATGCTGTGGAGTCTAGTATTCTTGCACCCATTAAGTAAGATTGGGTCGGTTTGGTTTTTTTTTGATCACTTAATTTATTGTGCTTATTAACCTGTTATTCATGCTGGCCTATCATTACTTGCCTGTCCCCTTTCTCCTTCTATTAAGCTGATTTTAATTTTGAAACATGACTAATGCCTAATAAAGTCAATGGGGTACTTCTGCTGTTATTTGCATAGCTTAGTGGAGAGAACTCTGGCTGCAAACTAAGACTGTGAGTTTGTGTTCCTAATTCTATTGATAACTAGGTGCATAATCCTGGGCTAGTTATTTCATCTGTGTTGCTGCTCTCAGTTTTGACCTAGCTCTCTTCCAGGCTATAATAGCTTCAGGACAGAAATTCTTGATCTGCAAGAGTCAACTGTGAAAAATGTCCAAATCTGAGGTCTGTTCTAACACCCATGGGCCTGTGTGCATGCATGCATACGAAATCTAATTTAAAATTCTATAGGTGAGCCCTTGTGGACCTGCTGTTGCTACACCTTCTTGAAGCCTTTCTGCTATCTTGCTGTAAAGACAATTCCTTATGGGTCCATTAGATTCTAAATAGAGAGACCAAACTAGATGAGAAGCAAAAGACTGCAATAGGATCTTGGAGAGGGAGGAAAAGAAGATAAACCACTTTTAAGCAAACAGAAAGCATTGGCTCCAACAGAGAAAGCTTAACCCTGTGGCATTCCCTATGCCCTCCACTTCACTCCATTAGAACAAGAGGAGCTATGGCATCTCAGTGTCTTAGCTGTACCAAGACTTAAAGAAGTATTCTCTAGGGAAGCATGAAATAAGGTGTGTATAAGTAATTTTCTTTATTAGTTTCTATGGTAACACACCACTACATAAAGTTGAGAAAGAAGTACATCCACAAAATGCAGCGTTAGTTCCACCATGTGAACACTGTCACTGTTTCTGATGCATAAAGGCATCAGAAAAACTGCAATATATAGTGGGAGCAATCTAACTGTAAAATCAAGAGCTTGGATCTTGGAACAATAACACTGAGTTGTATTGCTGTGTCAATGCAGTTTGTGTGGACTGGGAGATGGCAGTGCTAGATATTGACACACACCGTTTCCCAAAAAGCTCTGTTACACAAGTAATGGAAGCAAAAATGAAAAACATCTTTTGCTGTGAAAGACCTTTCAACTCATGACTGGTGGAAAAACTGATAGAATGGTAAAGGCAACAAATCATGCAAAATAACTGGGGCCCTTTTGCAAAGTTTTTTACACGTCCAAACCGGGACTTTGGCAGCTCTGACCTTGCTACGAGGATCCTGAGTTGAAAGGCAGACTCCAAGGATAAAATTCCTAACAAGTGTCTGGTATATCTGTTTGAAACAACCTGAAAAACCTTCTCAGGTGATGCCTTGAGAACGAACTTCCCCTTGTAGTTCTTAAAAGGCTCAGTGACCAAGTGATTCTCGATGCTTTCTTCTAAGGCTGAACTGTCTGCTCAGAGACTCCTTGCCCTTCTCCCTTCTAGCAATGTTACAGACTTTTACATACAGATTTAGTTTCCTTTAATTGCTAGTACCCTACCTTTATTTCTTAGCTGTTACACAGTATTCATCTTGATGCTTCAAAACCCTGGTGTTTTATTTCGGTGCCAGCTCTATCAATTGCTTCAACTTCAAGTTGTTTCATTGAACCTCAGCTCTCTTTCTCCATCCCGCTCTCCACTTTGACCATCTGCCTCGTTTGCTTGTAATTCCTGCTGAATAATATTTTTTTTTAATGTTAATTATTATGGAAATCTTGTTGGGCTGTTGATTAGATGCCTGGGGGAGCCAGGCTTACCAGTACTGTGTCTGTACCTGTTTTGTTCAAATTCCTTCAGGAAATCTAGAAAGGCACAGCTCTGGCTGCCTTCAAAGAAGAGTAATATGTGATTTGGCCAATATAGACTGTAGGGGAAAGAGGGCCACACACACCATGAGTGTTTACACAGGTATTTACACTGTCGTGTTGACTTTCTACCATGGCTCACCCCCTCACCCGGTTGTTTGGGGTGGCTTTTTTGGTTGTTTGGGGTGGCTTTTTTGGTTGTTTGGGGTGGTTTTTTCACTTAAGTATTTTCTGGATATACAGTAATGAAAAAAGATCTAATCCATCTTCAGCTGATAGGTATGCTAGCCCTTTCAGCTAGGGTCCCATGAGCAAAAATAGGGCACAACAGGCTATAAAGGTGGAGAGCGGGTGTGTGAGTTGGGAGCCTATAAGTAACTAGGGAATATGTATGGGCTGTTATCCTACAATTAGAGTACTGCTAGGAATCTTGGATCTTACTGTAACCTCACTGGCTGTGAAGTCTTGTGATAGTAAAGATGTAAACAATTAATGTCTGTTACATTCAGACTATAATTTAGGGACTTAAAGCTAAAAAAGATTAACGTTAGCATCCATGAAATGTGTAACTATTCTGCACAACTTTTCTTTAAAGCTTTCAGTTCTAATTTCAGACCTTAATTCATCGTGGTATAAGAAATTCCTATGAAACTTGATTTTTTTTTTTTTCCAGTCATTTATGGTTTAACATATGTCAAAGATCTCACTATCAGAACAGCATTCTTCCAACTTCTGATATCTGAGTTTCCTAGGATATAATGGATTCTCCTTTGGATGCTTATGCTAATATGTTGAGGCTTGATATAGAAAGGCTTATATACTTCTCCCAAAAGTCAAACTTGCTTTTTTTTCACCCTAACTCTAGTAAAGTAACTCAAGAAGAAACTTATAGCATAGTCATATCTGGCTGTTTCAAATCCTATCTGGACCAGTGAATGAGTTGTGTTGTAATATGAATTATAATACCATATGATGTGAATCTTATTATAAAACCGTAGGCCAAACTTTGGTTTTAAAAAAAATAATAAATTCCAACAACAAAACCTAATTTCTGCACCACTATCAAGCTTGGGGTTGTTATGATCTGGGAGCTTCTGCACACTAGATGCTTTCACAGTACAAGTATTTTGAGAATGGGGGGGAACAAATACAGCTAGGAAACAAAGGACTCACTATAACATTAGTGTTCCTTGCTTTTTTGAGAAGTTGGAATGGTAAGGTACTTTAAAAAAAAAAAACAAAAACCTATAGTAATACCAGCTTGGTTTTTTGGATAGTATTTCTTCCCTTCTTCGTATCTGGTCTGACAATTGGTTTTTTGCAGCAAAATATTTTGACACACTAAAATATATTAAAGTAGCAAAATATCTTTTGTCCAAAAGTTCTTACCCTTGTTCTGAAAAAAACAAACAGAACCCACATTCATCAGATTCCAACAGACTGGAAGTACCACTTAAGGACAAGTACCTGCCCACAAAAAAAGAGCTTTAGGAACAAGATGCTATTAAGGATTTTTCCACATCAATGTTTTGAAGCTCGTATTAACAGACATTCTAAAATAATTAGGTTTTCTTTTTCTCTCAGGCTGGGTGAATATGTAGAAATAATAATCCTTTCTTGCAATATTGAACAGTGCAAATAAACTTTATGTAAAACAGTTTGGGTGTGAGTCTGTTGCCTAGGCAGATACGTAGTGGCATTTCAGATGCCCTGAAGTACCAAGTGTCCGACTGGTACTAACAGCTCTGCCCCTGGATGTGTACACAATAAAGTGAAAAATAAAAATAAGACTCATGCTCCTCCAGAGCAACAGCTAGAAGCTGGGCACGGTATACTAGGGCATCTAAACCAACAGTGGACAGCTTTGAGTGACTGATTGTTATATTCTATTTCAAAACTGATTATAAATGATTTTATACATTACTACAAATTAATTTCCTTATCGTACCCCTTCAAATGTAATTGATCTTCTAACATGGAAAACTTGATGCTGATATTAATAGGCATTTGTGCACATTCAGTAAAGGAAAATCCCAGACCCAGCAACCTGCTGAGATTTTTTCTTTTTCCTGTGGAAATGCTTGGGAGTATTTCCTAGTGACTGTTATTTCTGCTCTGATTGGAGGAACAGAAGATACCCTGGGAGGAGGAAAGGGTTGTTACACCAACACACGTGCCTATAGATCACTTCTTTGGCATCCTTCTTTGTGAAACTACCTTCCTTGACCTGTTAAAAAGTTTTAGCCAAAGACTACTACGAACACGGGCTTTTACGAAGAAATTGGAAAGAAAAATGTATTGGAAAGCCTCGCCATCTGATAAACAAATAATTGGGGAATCATCTCTCCTGTCAGCGACCTTTTGCTGTGAAGGATCCTTCAAAAGAACTTCCTCTGTGGTGTGTGTGTGTGTGACAGGCATTAAAGACTTCAGAAAATGCAGATGTCTGCAGTGTGGATCAGAAGCAGCTAGAAAGCTAGTGACTTCAGGACACCGATGCGTGAGAGAAAAAAGCACCAAAACAATAAGTATCCTTTTCTCCCCTGAATCCTCCATTCTCACATTTAGGTGTGATCACATAAATTGGTGGAGTGGGTAAGGTAGAGATTGAAAGGAAGCTGTTGGCTGCAGCAGTTCTCGGGAAGGTGGAGCAAGCGCTCGGCTTGTCTAAGTTACCCTGGCAGCAATGGCACACAACGGTCTGGTTTGGTCCCCTGCTCTTTGACACACTGCTGTTTGCTGGCAACAGCTAACTTATTTTTGTTAATGAATTAATGTATTCCAAACATCAGGATTGTAATCCACAGGAAAATACACATGCCACTGTAGCAGCTAGCTGCCATCGTGGTCCAGATAATCCAGTGATAAATAGGAAACCAAAAAATTTGCAGAACTGTTGTATTTGCCCCTTCTCAGCAGCTGGCAGTTTCTGGATGGCTTGTAGTAAAATGTCTTTCCTGTGCTGGCTTGGGGAGGGGTAGGCTCAAATAACCCACAGATGTATTTCACTTGGGGAGGAGTTACATATCTTAGTACTTATCGGAGAAATGCCTCCCTCTGTGTTAACTGCTTCCAATATTCCAATGTCTGTCTTCCTTGAATTCTGCAGTTATCATCCTAAACTTAATGTAACTTGTACTCCTCATACAAAAATCCTTTGAGGGGCTGTTTCTCTAACCTGTTCTCTAGAAATTACTCTACTGGAGATTCTTGTCATTTATCTCACCTCTGCTGCTTCTGAGGTAACCCTGCCAGGGCCAGGCCTGGTTGCAGCTGGATTGCTTTCTACAGCAGCTAGTTTATAAAATCAGTGGAGGCTGACAGACACGAGACCTGAGAGTTGCCTTTCTGCTGTGGATTTCTTCTCTCTTCCACACTTCGTGCTGGGACATCCCCTTTCTGTCTTGCATTTCTCAATTTTCTAAGCTTAAATTCGTTTATCCCTCACAAGTGTGGGCCTGGAAAATTTGGCACAGAGGTAACAGGTGTTCTTCAGTACTTCTATGAGAAGTCAAATGTTCTGTCTTTGTGGGGCTGAGCTAACTACTCTGTAATATACCCTTTCCCAGCTCAAAAATAGTTTTGTGGTTTAGGGTTTTTTTTTTAAGATCTTAGGTGCCACAAGTTCTGTACCAAGTACCAGAAAGAACATTGAAATTGCTGTACGCTTATGGCAACAGTTGGAAACTGAATCATACTGTCTTTATCCATATTTAGAGCTAAACTGTTTACGGGGACATAATCGACCAGCCCTTAATGCTAGACTGCCCAAATGAGGAGTGTTCTTCCTTTCTTAAGAAATAAAAAATGCAGTGTTTTAGAGCAAGCTACTTCGGGACAAGCCTATGGCTTACTTCGCTCATACTTGAACTATGCATTGATGTGGTTCTAAAGCCTTTCAAAAAGTTGCCTCCATTCAAACTGGAGGACTGTGCTGTAAACCAGACACAAAACCATCCCAGGTTTAAAAATTGCCTTCCCCTCTGTCTTTAAGGGTCTCTTTTTTTTTTTTTTAATAGATGTTATTTCAGTCTAGCTTAAACAGTTGCTGTAGAAGTGTTACTGAATGAATAGGTAGTAAACCCACAGAATACATAAGGAACATATGCCCTGACCCATATACGTGTGTTCCGACCTTGGTGCTGTTTGTCAGGTAATTTCAAATTCTGCCCTCTAAAATAGCTGCAGCTTGTTCCACAGCAGCACGGGCATGTGGCCACTGGGTCACATCATATTGTTCAGACCTGCCATATGGGTACTTAATTTGTCCAGGTGGTTTTAGCCTTCTGTCTTCTGACAGAACGAAAGATCATTGCAGACGTTGTGCCATTCCCAAACCCCACTTCTACATGTGGCATAACTTCACAGACACAAGACTTTAGCCAATAAAAGACTAAACTCACTTTATGCTGTATCACTGAAACTGTGGTATGTTTCCCAGTGTAAAACCTTCTGGTGGTAAATATATCACTGCGTGGGCTTTACATATGTATAATTAAAGTAGAGCACATAGGAAAACAAGAGCTACAGTTGCTTCCTATTTGGAAGGCATGTCATAAAGGATGCTGATTCCTTATTTTACTTTCCATGGTCATTACAGCCAACTGAGAAAGTGAATTACTTAAGGTATTTATAAAGCAGCAAAATATTCATAGAAATTGCTTAAGCTTCTTTAAATATTTATAGAAATAATGACAATTTCCATCTGTCACCCTAAAAATGGTACTGATGATTGCTCAAGATCTGTAATGCTTGAAACTGTCTGGCACTCTGAGAAAGGCACTATGGGAAGAGAAGCTATTTGTTTCTCTCCCATGTAGATTAAGAAAATTATGCATACAATTGCACATATATAACAAACACAAAAAGTGATGTTCATGCTGCCTTAGGAAAGCAAGCTCTGACTTTTAAATAACAGAAAAAAACAAAGAAAACCCTGCGTTAAAGTCTGTAAGTCTTTCTAACACAACTTTTGTATTTTGATAACTTAGAGTCAAGATATTCAATTTGCAAGACAACCTGGGTGCGTCTCTTAATGATTAATCTTCTGGGGAAGGGGTGTGATGTGTGTAGAGAAATGGCTGCAAAAGCATCATTTCGAATTCATGTCTGAAACATTACCCTATGGTGTAAAGCTGCTGTCACAGAATTGCTTGATCATCACCACTTCTTGTCGCACACTATGAGTCAACATCCCCATTATCAGTGGTATCAGATGGTGTGGGACAGATTGGGACTCTCTAAGCAGTTTCGTATGCATCAGAGAAGCGGAGGACTTCAGCAGCCCCTAGATGAGATGCCCTGAGGGTTCCCATTACAGCCACTCTTTCGGTGGCTCTGTTAGGCTGTAAATGCATGCTGAAGGACTGGCAGCTGCATCTGTGTCTGGATTTAGTCTAGCTACGTAATTGTGCTGCTTTACAGTACTCATAGCAGAAAATGGTATCATCCTTCAGAACAAGTACCTGGCAATCGCTTCTGTAAGGTCTGAAGATACCTAGGGCTCTTTGGCCCCGCATTTGTCTTCTAACAAAAAGTGTAGTTTCCTTGATAAATTAGTACCATCCAAGTAGATTCTATAGTCTTAAGGCTGTGGCCATTGCTCTTCTAGTACGCTGTGTCTGCACTTTTAGGAAAGACGGTTGCTATTCCGGGCAGTCTAGAGACCTTTTTTCAGTGTGATGGCAGATTTAAGAATTTAACACTCTATTGTGGTATGCGGAGGACTAAGTAACGCGGTGAAGGTACTGTCGTTATTAATTGAAATACATGCTTTTTTAAGCAAGTTCTTCTCCCACTTACAGAATTTGACTCAGAAATAACCCCTGTCTGACATCCTGCAACAGTACTCTGTTTACAGTGCATTACAATGAGCTTTTTGATACATCATAGCCTAGTCAAACTGCTGATACTTAAGCCTAAGAATGAAGTTGTTGCTTGAAAACATGCCCATCCTCTGGTAAACTAAGAAAAAAAAAAACAACATAAAATCTTGATTTCAGTAAGTAAACCTAAGCTATCTGCATGATAAACAAAGGAAACACTCGAAATAGAACTTTTAGTCAGATTCACCATGTATTTCTGCTTATGTTTCACTAAGAATGCAAACTCTAGCTGCAAAATTGTTGTAAATAAATACCTGCTGTGGCACTTAGCTCATCTCTTTTCCAGGTTTTGCCTAGAGTTTAAGGTCAGCCAGAAAACAGGCTGGATAAGCTGAGTGAAGTAAATTACAACATGGGACTGGGGGTGGGAGGGAAGTATGAAGTGTATTTTAAGGATAAATTGATCAAAACTCGTGGTGCTGTTTGTCAAGAGGAACCACACCCCCACCTCCTGACCATCAAGGAGTAATTTTTTTTTAATGTAACCCAGGCAAAGATTTTTTTGTGGTGGTGTGTTTTTGGGTTTGGGTTTTTTTTTGGGGGGTGGGGTGGGGGGGGTGAGGGGTTTTTTTATCCTCTTGCCCTGCTCTCTTATGAAGAGCTGGGAATATGGTATTTCACAGTGCAGGGGAACTTCACCACTGCTTCTGAAGGCTTGCAAGAGGAAAAATGTGCCTTCCTCTTATTCAACTTTCCTTGTCAGAGGTGTCTCGTGATCTCTGAGTAGGTATACCTGTGTTTTGGTGGCTTTGCTCAGGTTCAAATAATAAGAATGAAGAAGAAAAAAATAATAAAAAGATTATCAATCCAAACATGGCTGTGGGAATCAGCCTTTGCAAGTTCAAGGTGAACTTAACCGGTTTCTCCTTTAAGAAATAAGCTTGGTGGAAAAAGTAAGATACTCATTCTCTTAAAGCTTATATCCAAATTAAAATGTCAAATAATTTTCTTCAAATATTTTAATGCACTAGCAAAAGCAAAGCTCTTCATCTCTTCATCCTGTAGTGTTTTGAAGGTAAAGTTCTCCTGAGCAACTCTTGACCCTCATAGTACCAATGCTCAGAGTGAGGAGGGATAAAGAGGGACCCAAAATCAGTTACCTTGGTGTCCTGGCACAACCAGCTTTGTAAGTGTAGTTTACTGGAAGAAGTTTCAACTTTAAAACAAGCAAAGAGAAAACCCAAGGGTTTTCTTAGGGGAAACCTTTCTGTTTTCTGGTCTTGTTAGCTGTTCATCATTGGAATTAGAAGTTTAGTGGGTCACAGTTACCTCTTTGGCTGTGCTTCTCACCATTCACCAAAAGAACGACTGTGGAAAGTCATGTGCTTATTTAAGCAGAAAGAAAGTGACAAGTTTTCTTGACTTCAGCATTACAAAGGCTGGCTGCAGTACGGCTTGGCAGCAGCAGAATAACAAATCTCTCTATAGAGAAAGAGCAACTCCATTAAGTGTAGATGCCGTGCATTATGTATGTAAAATTGTTACTTTCTTGAATGAATTTGATTAGTAAATTATTACTGACTACACACGTATTACCATAGCAGCTATTGTTACAATTTAACCTTGCACTTCATTAAGCTCATAAAAAGTAATTCTAGCAAACAACTCAAACGGTCTAACACAAAGGTCAGTTATTTTTCTTGAGCCAATTTGAGGGCAAGTGGGGTATTGCTATAACCTGCAAAGCAACCTTGGGTTGTGCCTTATAGTTCTACCAAATAAACTTTTTAAGGTTGACTTTTTCCCCTGCTTCTATTCTCATGAACAACACAGCAGTAAGGTTAATTCCTGTTTCACTTTAAGTAGAATGCTTAAATGCGTGCCTAACTTACATGAGTAGTTTTATACAATTAGTGTCAAGAAGGACTCATGTACTCTGGTGAAGCTTATTAGACACTAATTTTCATTTTGAAAAACAGAGCTTATAGCCCAGCCTGAACAGGTTTTGCTGAGGTTACCTAGTGGCCATAGCATAAACCAGGATCTGAAACTGTGTCTCTTAAATCCAAGTGCTGTGCTTCTAAAATCTCATTCTCTCAACTCTCCTGTCCATAATGTCTGCATTTAATTTGAACTGGTGAAGGTGACTTCTACACAAAGTGTTTGGGCAGAAGTCATAATCTGGAAATTCCCCTATTTTATTCATGGCAACCTAAAGGATCTGTCTAAATTCTTACAGATTTATTTTTAAGGTAAACCTTTGTCACTTTCTTTGCTGTCTTGTGTATGTGAACATATAAGACTTTTTTTAAGAGCCTGAGGTGTCTGGAGATATTTGCTGAAACTGATTTTTTTAAATTTTTTTATTATTATTATTCTCAACAGTGGAAATCAAGAAATGTAATGAATGAAAATACAGAGTTTTGACAGTAAACATGAACAAAAGTTAATTTAACATGCTTTTTGGAATGAAGTAAAGTATGTATCATAAAATTCTGCTTTCAGATTGGAAAACCATGGCAGTTAGTTTTGGTATTGTTTTGTTTCCAAGCAGAGACATCTTGACTATTGAGCAGTATGGATCGGAGTGGGGAGCATGAAAACAGGTGGCTTTCCGTGGGTGCAAAAAAACCCAAAAGGGCACAGTACCTGTAGAGGCAGTTTCATGCTTGCAATCATCTGCACCCCCAATTTAGCATGATGTCTGGGTCCCTGGTCACTATTTCTGTCACAACAGTCACTGTGTTTAACTGAAAACAATTTGTTCTTTTTGGAGAAAGTGGAAACCTCATACTGGTATGGTCTAATGTCCTGCAGGTAGTGGAATTGTGTGACTATATAGAAATCCTTTTTTCAGAGAGGCCCTGAAACTGTTTTCTGTGACAGAAACTGCAGCTGGGGGTGTCAAGAAATAATATTGATGAATGTGATTACAGAACTGAGGATAAGATGGCACTTGAAAAATACTGTCTTTTCCCGACTGAATATAGCAAAGTATGGCCATATCAGTGTTAATGTGAAATGTGATCAACATCTAATGGCAGAGTTGGGCTTGTAATTTCTAAATATTACAGTCTGGAGCAATTCTTGATCCTGCTTTGTCAGTTTTAATCTTTGCTGGCAAAGAACTTTTCAAAGTATGTCCCTAATGAAAATAATGGTGATTGTGTAAAAATAAAAACAGGTTGCTGTACTGGGAGGAAAAAAAAACCAAGAGTTGTACTTGCCCTTGTCTCTCATTCTTTGTTGTTTGGAATTACAAGGATGTTGCTTGCCAATAATCTGGCTGACAGTCACCTTTTGAAGGTTATTGCTTCCCAGCCGGCAGAAAACCCGAACAGGAAGGAGAAATATATGCTTCCTTCTTAATTTGCAAGGACATCTGCCGAATTTCTAGCTTGAGAGAAGAAAATTGAGAAGAGAAGTGGATGCGCACAAGGGCAAAGTACTAGGCATCAAAATACCAGGCAGGGCTTCTAGAAACAATGGATACTTTAAGATGCTGAGAAGATAAGGTATTTTTGAAAGTTTACCCTTCACTAACCCATCAGTAGTGTTGACAAGTGCTTTCTTTTTATGTCAGGAGCTTATTATGCTTTTTCTTTCATCTTTCTAGGTGCTGATAAACCCCATAAAAAAAAAAAAAATACTCTTACTGCTCTGTGCCAGTACATATATGTGATTATAGTGACAGCATGTCAGCCTGCACTGCAGGGCAAGGAGTAATACATATCATTTTTTACAGTCTATTACTACCAAAAAACTGTAACCTATTCTGTGTGACTACAGCACAGGATCATGTTATGTATGCGAAGCTGACTGTTTTGAGCTGGGATGGTGTGTGTTCCAAGTGACTACCATTCTCAGTGTCATACCCCATGCAAGGGCCACCTGGAAAGGTTATCCCCCTCCAAGCATTGTGACTAATGGCACCGTAATAGCATGTTCTTCTGCCTCAGTCAGGTAGCAAAGCTACATTATGCAGGAAAAACATGAGCCTTCAAAGTTTCAAATGATAAATGATGCATCATAGTGCATCACAGTTTGGATACTGAGAGCTGTGTAAGCAATGATACAAGTTCAATACAGGCTGAACTCTCAAACGTTTTGAAAGACAGGCTTTTTTCTAACTTGATGCTATGCCTGAACTATTGTTTGATCCTGAACCAGTTCATAGCAAGTTTTTGTAATTGTCACAGTCCATATAATGACTGAAACTTGGATGTGCCATATTAGTGTTATCAATATTTGCCTCAGCTCCTTGTGGATTTAGAGTATTCCAGGATGTAGGTAAGGGTTTTGACTTGATCCTTGTAAAATTATTATTGTCTTGAGTAATAAGTCAAATCTAGTTCTACTCGGGTTAATGGGAGCTTGTTTCTGATTTGAATGAAAGACAACTTTAATACTTTGGTTTGCATCAACTATAGATGCAAGTACATAAACATGCAGTACTGAAGTAAGATCTAAGTGATCACCTTTCAGTGTCTGGGGAATCAGATGAACTACAATTCCTGTACTTTGTCTTGAAAAATCAGACTTTAAGGGGTTTTTTTTCCACTTTTCAGTCCAGAACAAAAGCGTAACTGAATAAAAACTCATAAAAAAGTTCAGTACGAATGAAGAGTGGCTAGAAAACCAACCCCCTACATGAAAAGCTTTACCAGATTTACAGAATCACAGAATCTTAGTGGTTGGAAGGGACCTCTGAGATAGTCGAGTCCAACCACAAAAAAAAACCAAACCAACACCCACCTACTAAACTCTACACCCACAACCCCACACATAACACCCCACCACAAACAATAATCTTCGGCACTAGAGCATGCCCTGAAGAGCCATGTCTACACGTTTCTTAAATACCTCCAGGGATGGTGACTCCACCACCTCCCTGGGCAGGCTGTTCCAGTGCCTGACCACTCTTTCAGTAAAGTAATTCTTCCTAATATCTAATCTAAACCTCCCTTGCCGCAGCTTCAGACCATTTCCTCTGGTCCTGTCGTTATTCCCTTGTTATGCCCTTAGAGGCAACCTTCCATATGCCTTACATACAGGCATATTATTTGTCTGTCCCCCCTTCCCTCCCTCCCTCCAATGCGCACAACAAAGTGAAGCAAAATAAAATCCAAGGATAAATATCTTACTATTGCATTCTACCTTTCAGTTGACAAATATACAAGACACAGATAAAGGTACAGATATGTATTAATAGCTCTTAATAATTAAACCATTGTTATAACAACATTTAACTCCATTATGAAGCATTCTTTTCCTTGGTGGTGTCTTGAATGCTAATGTATCGCAATCCGTTTTAGGTTTAATAAAAAAAAGTTTATCTACTGCAATGGAAAAATCTGAGAGGCTCTTGGGAACGGGGCGGATTGGAATTTGCTACATAAAACTTTATTTCTCCCTTTCCTTCCCCCACCAACAGCTTTTAAGTCAAAAGTCTTGCTGAATGTTTTCTGCTACTTGTGTACCTTGATGTTACAAAAATTAAGCTTTAAAATTCTGTCTGTAGTAGACAGTAGACAGCTGCTCTGTCTACTCATTCTGGGACACTGGCAATGGAATTTGGAGATTTTTTTTTGTTCACTGTTAAGTGAACCTTTATGAAATGGTAGAAGCCTAACTCTGAAAGTTCGTTTTAATAACTGTGGAACAGGTTTCCTCATTTCTCATTCCAGGAATACCTATGGCTTTTTTCGGTATGTTTGTGTGTTAATTTTAGCTTTTTTCATGTACACATTTTCACTCAAATACCTGCAAAATGATTCAGACAAAAACACCCTAAAATGTCTAAGCCTGCAGAGTTTTTTTTCTTGCATTTAAGAAAACCTGCACCTGTTATTAAATATGTGTTTTTCATTTCTGACCCAGTTTTGTCTTGTTTTTCTTTGCTGTTAGAAATGGAGGAAGAAAAAAAACTAGCATGTTTTCAGAAAAGCTATCAAAGATCAGAGATTTATTTTTGTCAGTAAGACAACCAAGGAAAAGACATGTTTCCATGATAGAGGACTCAGGGTTTTTTTGGCAGCACTTTAAACTATGAAAATAGTTGTAAGACACATGCCTACTCAGTAGGAATTCAGTTAGCTAATTGCTAAGTTTTCTTGGACAGAAAAAAAATTGTATGATCCTGTAGCCATTTTAATTTTTATACAGGGCGTCAAGAGTGGTGGTAGTTGTAAGTGGTATGTCCTTTGTCCATTAACAACCATACCACGGACAAAATGCTCTGATAATAAGGATCTCTTTCTGCAGGGTTGGTTGTGGTACTGGATGTGTTTAGGCGTTAGGTTTTTAATTTGCTTGGCTCTGTTGAGTACACCTGCTTGATTCCAATACATGTCCCAGCTCATTAGACAAGGTCCATTGTTTCTCTTTCTGTAGCTGGCTACTTGGCTTCAGAAAGCCAAGTGCATCTTTCCTTTACCTTCTGTACAGATGATAATTTTGCAAACCAAGAAGAAAAGTGAACAAGAAAAACCATTTATAAATTCTGACTTTCACCTGAATTGGGATGAAAGAAAAATTTACTTTTTAGATCATTTTTTATTTTCCCAGACTGTTCTAGGAATTAGCTTTTCCTTATGACTGATTGCTCTTAAGCAGTTCTGGGAGGATAAATTAAACTTGTATTTTAGATCTTTGTGATTTCCAGATATTCCTTCCCAGACGAAGTAAAGAAACACCCCTATTGCTAAGTCAGCGAAACTTGCTTACAGATTTCCCAGCAGGCTCAATACGTGCAGAGAGTAGGACTGATTTGCAGAAACAGAATTCTGTTCAGAATTCTGAACACCTGCTTGCTTATACATGACCAGTTGTCTTATTCCACTGGGAGCATGACATGAGTTTTCCCCATGATAGCTATGGTTCCCAGAAGGCGTGCACTCACACCTCTGCTATTTGCTAAGGAAAAGAACCGCTCTTTACTGTTAATAAAGTCATGCATTCTTTGAGACAAATTTTTGTGTTGCTTTGACTTTCAACGAAGAGGAGCAAGAACTTAAACTGGACTCAGCCAATTTGCCACTTTGGAAATTTGAGCCAAGTTATAGCTGGATTCAGTTAGTAGTTGCTTTGAAATTTAATCCCTTGCTTCATTCCTGGTGTTAAATGTGAGTCCTGAAAAACCCTGCCACCCCTCTTGCTCTGCAGAGCGGCTTGGCGATCCTGGCTCTCACCTCTAAGTTGTTTTGGCCCCTAAAGCTTCCTTGGGGGAGTGCACAGAAATGACAATCTTATCTGCAAAGTGTTGAGTTTCAGGCAAAAAACATATGAGGAGAGCTAACAGCCCATCTGACTGTTTGGTTTCTTTCTTTTCTGTAATGACTGAAAGAGTAGTAAAACAAATCAAAGAAAGAGCACTTTGGAGGAGAATATTATCTTTATTGAGGATCTTTAAAGCACTATAATGTATTTCATATTCCTTAAACAAGAAATCCATGGCATTTAAAAAATGATCCATACCTCATATGGGTTAACATCAGTTATGTTGAGGTACAATGTGTGGTAATACTAATTTTAAAAGTTATTTGATCAGAATTTTTTTCTTTTCATGACTCAAAATGTACAGACTGCATCAGGATATAATGGAAACACTTTCCAGGAATGAAGCACATGAGCCTGGTTTGGTTTTGTCTTTTTTTTTTTTTTTCCCCTCCAAACAATGTTGCCAAAACCTATAACCAGATACAAAATGGGATTAGACTGATGAATGGAAAACAGATCTCTCTTGACAATTAAACCATGCTTACTAAGTCCCTAAATCAGTGAATGCTATCACTGAGGTTGGCATGTTGCATAAACAGTCAGGACGTTAATTTGGTGAATGTGCTACTGTTTCCCACATATCAGATTCTGGTTATTGCCAGAGATGGTATAACTTAAATCTAATATTGCTACATATGCTCTGAGAGTTCAACCTGTTGCTCTTCTTTCCTTTTCCTTCCCATCCCTTTGGGCACCCAACATGCACCTTGAAGAGAGATTGCATATGGGCAGGTGTTCAGTCTTTATGGCCCTTGATGGGATGAGAAAGTCTAACAAAGACTACTGCTGCATGGTTCACTCTTCTTGTACCAAAACTTTTACTTTCACAGTAGACACATATATTTGTGCAATTATTCAATTTAGTTTACCAGACATCTCTAAAGAGTGCACAGTTTGAAGGGTTTTGGAAGCCTCAGAGTAGGGTCAACCAGGTTCTCTGAAGTGCAAATAGAAGGGAACAGATTTGGAGATAGTCCAAAGTCTGTTGTGTGCGTTGAGGAATTTACACATTTTGCTGTAGAAATAGGCAAAAGCTAGAACACTCAACCTTCTAACCTCTAACCAAAATGAGGATCCTAAAGTCTTTAGTGACAGCATCCAGAACTATTCATTCTCTTTTTTCTTCCAGCGATCTCTCTGAAAGTTGCCTTTACTGTTAGCTTTACATAACACAACTTCACAAGTATTTGATCTATGTATTCAGTTATAAGAGTTGCAGAACACAATACGAGAAGAAACCAATGGCAAAAAAAAAAATGATGAAAAAGTAGGGAAGTTGGTAACATGAGTGCATTCTGATCTAAAACAAAAATACAAACTTGTTGAAATTTAACTTTTTTTTTTGGCCAAACTTCAGTTTCTAACCTCAGGTGACGGAGTAGTTCACACAAAACAGAAGGGAACAAATAATGAAGTTGGAAAGACACATTCTGATGTCTTGTCTTTAGCTGTTTTTAGTAAAAAAGAGTTGCTGAAGTAATACAATGAGATTGTGACAGAGAGGAGAGGATTGTGCACAAATGGGCAATTTAAAAGATGCACAACTGCTATGGATTCCAAAGAAGCCTGAACTGCGAAATCTGTTGTTCAGAGACGATAGTCTCCAAAACTATTATTCTGTCCAGATTACAATAAAAGGAAGAGAGTAGGAGAGCCACACATATAATAATGATTTAAAATAACTTAGTTATTTACGTAAAGCTTATCAGGAGAATAATGACAGTCTACTATGACAGTCTAATAGATCCCCATGTCTCATCTCCAGGAAGGAAATTTGTCTGGTTTAGAGTAATTCAACTGTAACACAAGTTTAACACCTTTTGGCAACAAAATTGTGCATACATTGTAGACATTATTAGCATTTTTTATGGTATGCATCATTGACTACAAGCCTTCAAGAGCTGAGTAATACTTCTAGAAAGGGCTAAACTCTTGGATAATCTTGTTTAAAATAATATAAATAAATCAATAGGAAATATAGGTATAGAGTGCTAAGCACTGATTCTCCTGTGATGAAAGCAAGCTGTTAATGGGGTCATAGGAAGCTTAAATGAGGAAACTCCCCAAGGTCTTAACAATATAGATGTAAAGGCAAATTTCATGAAATACGCACAGATCACCACAGAAAAAAGGTAGCCAACTATGTATTAAAAGCTCAATTGTGTTCTTCCCGTGGACATAGAAAGTAATATGTTTCATTTCAAAGGAAGTTTAATATCAGCAAGGAGTCCAAGAAATGCCTGAATGTAAGAGAGGGTCTCTTCAGTAGGACAGTTATAATGAGCAAATAGTTGTGGAAGGAATTTAAGGTCACCTTTTGACAGGAGAAAAAACAACACAACGAAAACAAAACAAAAACCCCAAACATCCAACTTTCAACATGCAACTTGAACACAAAACTACCCATCTAGGAAATCGGAGGTACTCCAACAGTGTGATGGCACCACAAAGGGATGTGGGGAGAAAACTGCTTGCTGATTAACTCCCATGCCTCCAGGGTTTAGTTTATTTCATTTTGTCTCTGGTGAGGACAAAGACTCAGAGCCGGACCCTGCAAGAGGCTAACTGTCTCCTGAGGTTAATGAAGGCTCTACACTTCACAAAGTGCTTTGAGACTAATAATATTTAATAGTCTCCCTCAGTAAGAGTAGTGTTTCGGGGACATCCAGGAGATATTTTACAGGCACAGGGTTAGCCTGTAAGCAAGATAATAATCAAAATACACGTTTTTAAAGATCTTTATATGGGTAGAGACAGAAGATGTTGCATTGTTTTTGGTGAAATGTTAAACATAAACTAATTTTCTACACCAGAAGCTCCTTTTCGCTTACAGAAGATCAGAAGAGTGTCAAGTTCAGGAGCCTAGGGGAAACCTCTAATTACATGTGACATGGTCCTTGGAGGACTAGGATGCCAAGGCTGGGTCTACAGATCCGTGATCTTAAAAGTTTAAGTATTGTTTCCAACTTTTAAGTTGTCAAACAATGATAGGAAATCATAGCAGCAGCAGGTATACAGCAGAGTGCTCCTTTTCCTGTGATGAAAAGCTGGGCTAGCAAAAATGTTGTCATTTACTCTGTCATTGTAAAGTTTAGTTTGCCACCAAAGTGAGCCTCAGGAGGGAAAATCAGACAGAGCACAAATCATATTCACCAGCTTAAAAATGCATGTAAATAAGTTAAAACAACAAAAGCCGTAAATTACCCACAAGTGCTCTATGAACACAAATTATTCAGGAGGTCTATAAACATTTGAACCTATTCACCTCTGACTCATATTTTGAACAAAAAGATAAATAATTGAAGTACCTTATTTTTTTTATTTCGTTACAGTGAACAGAGAGTTTGCTCCTAGTTGCAGGAGATAACTATTGCCTTCATCTACCTAGTGTCATTTCAGGCAATATTTTGTAAGAACATAATTAGTGCCGTTTCCATAGCTTTTTCTCTTAGTCAGGTGATAAGACACTGAAAAAGTAACAATGGCAGCAGCATGTGATATCATAATTGCACCTGAATTGACATTGATGTGCCCCTTGCTCCCCAAATGTTCAAGTAGAACTAATTTAGGAAGGCGAATTTTGGAATCTGAGCTTGGACAATTGCTTGGTTTATGCAAATTAAAATTCATGAAAATAAATCTGAGCAAATTCCACTTAAACAATCCTATGCTAAGTGTGTTCCAAACCTGTGCTCTTGGAGGCCTGATCTCAACCGATGTGCTTTTGTGTGCATGTATTCTCAGCAGAGGCTAAAAATGGTGGCTTTACACAGGGATGTTTTTGTGAACTTTCACCTGGGGTCCACTGCAGGAACTGGTATACATCCCTGCCATGTACATATTAGATGGCACTAAGGCTGTTTGTGAAACACGGTTTTTAGCAAGCTCAGATTTTGTAGTTTTTATTGATACAATTTCCATTTTCTCCAAACAAGAAATTGCACTGAACTTCTATTCTTCCTCTAACAAAAGAACGGTTGCCTATAAAAAGATTGCAAACAGCTCTAAGGGAAAAGATAACTAGACAATTTTGTGGTGCCCCAAGGAGATGAGGATTTTGTCCTACAATCCCTTTTTTGCTAGAACACTACATTCACCATTACAATTCTGATAAGAACAGAAGAAGGTATCACCATGAAATACTCTGTGGATGGTCTAAGAATGCTAATAACTTGATTCTGCCTTGTCACGCAAGAACGAGCCTACATGCAGCAGTGATTGCCGGTAGCTATTACTCTGCCAACCACTTGAGATTTCTTTTGCCAATAGTAGTAATTGGAGGTGCTCATCCTTGTGAAAATCGCTTATAAGCCAGTTAAAGTGGGCAACCGATGCTGGAGCCTTTACCAACACGTTTCTACCACATTCACGGCATAACCCTTACTAGTGTTCAAAATGTGTATTAGAGCATACAACAAAAGGCAGAATGTATGATGTTCTATCAGGTACTCTCTCTAGTCATCTTCTCATTGTAGAAAGAAGCTACCACACAGAGACAGCCTACTTTATTGGAAAGTAAGCCACAACTGGATTCCATAAAATGTGTCTACTTTGGTATTTCTAGGCTATTTTAGTGCGAGTTGGTTTTAATTCTCTATTACTGCAGCGCTCACTTAACATAATTTATTATTTCAGTGAAGTTTCAACAATGAACAGAGTACTCTCACTTTGATATTAGTATCAAGTATGTTTGTTAATGTGTAGATTTACGCAAGGTTCAGTAGATTGAGTTGCTTCACTCTAAATTGAACTGTATTCTCAGAATGACTCTTCATTTGGAAGGCAGAAGGGGGAAGTTGTTGATTAAGCAGACAAGTATGTGAGGTAACATTTGTTTTAAAAAGTGGCATTCGCACTTCCAAGGCAGTGAAACGATTCTGTTTGCATAAGACAATGTGAAGGATTCTTGTAAATTGAAGGTAAACAATTTCCCGATGTGGAGGGATGACAGTTATTAAGTCTATTTACAGCCCCTGGAGGCATTTAGAAATGAAGAAAATCTATGAAATATGATGTGCTAAGTGGTGGTTTTCTCTAATGGATACAACCAAAGAGGTTCCTCTTATCAGAAAGGCAGAAATCCTGAGAGAATGAGTGTCAGAAATGTATCAATAGCAGGTCAGCTGGCTAAAGGGAGAGAGCAAACCTTCAGATTAAATCCTGGGAGATGTTTGAGATGGCTGAGCCAAACTCAGTGCTGCCACAAAGAGAAGATCTAAGTATTCCAACCTATACTCCAAGATAAGAGGTCCCAAACTCTTCCCTATGTCAGCTTTAGTGCTTGACCGGCCTCTTGATCAGCCAGGTCTCCCCAGAAAACATGAACTATTTGGCTTGTTCTGAAACACTTTTCTGTGACTTTGTTAAACTAGCCTGGTATACTGAAGAAAGTGTTAAGACTTGTACAACTGAAGTGCTGTGATGGCACATGTTAATGGAAGGAGAAGATGGGGAATCAAAACACTTTTTTTTTTTTTTTGCACAGATGTTTTATCATTGCCTTTGGATTAAGCAGTTTTAAATTTATTTTATTGTTCTGGAGCCTTCTCTTCTGGCTATAGCATGCTTGATCTTGAGGGGAGAGGAAAGGGGTGACAAAAGATTTATCAGTATTGCTTCTCTCCTTCTTTACCTGCACTGTAGTAGGTCTTCTACAAAAGCTGTCTTTTACAAAACATGCTAATATTTACCTTTCACTTTGCTGGAAAGCTTAAAGCCAAACACCAGGGAGCACTGTACAATCTTCTAAACTAAAAAAAAAAAAATCTTTATTTCAACTATCCTCAAGCTTTAAGGTCAAATTTTTAGTGTCACATGGGGAAGCCAGTACCTCACTTGTCAGTAATAGAGATTTTTGTGTTCCGTGCCAACATGCTGACATAATGGATGGATATATTTATCTCATTTGTAATCTGCAGTTAGAGACAATAATCTGCTAAAACCTCAAATATCTTCTCCATTCATCTCAGATGAAATTAAACCTGACAGAAATCAGTTCTCCACAGATCATTGGAAAAATTGATCATTGGAAAGTTGGATTTTAAAACGTGGCTTTTGCTTAGCAATAATCTTATGCTAATCTAATGCATTGTCTCTGGAAATCTAGAATTCCGGAGGGTTTGGGAAGGTGGGGTTTTTTTGTGAGAAGTTGTAGCTACATATTAAACATGTAGGACAAATATCTGCCTGCCCGAACCAAAAAAGTTTATGTATAATATACTCCTCTGCACAAAGTCTTTACTGCTTTAAAGTACACCAGTGTAGTAGGGGTGAAGTTGAGAGGACAGATGCAGATAGTGTTACAGAAAGAAGAATCAAAGAGATGGTACATAACCCCAAAAAATATTTGAAGACATGGTGCCCCACATCTTAATTAGTAACATCCACTACGGTAAAGATAATTTGGAGATTGAACATGACTATCAAGTTAATTTATGCAACAAAAATGTCTTGCAACTAAGCAGCATTATGAAATAAAACTGTTTAGGGTATAGGTTCTGGCATATATAAAAGTATACTAGAGAATAGTGGATAACCCTGATTTCATAAAATAAAACGTGGAGGTACCAAAAGTTCCATAATGCTACCAAGATATAGCCCTAAGTAACAATAAGTAGTAGTAGAACATTACTGCTCAAGGTGAAGATGGTAGAAATCTGACAGTTTAGGCCAATTTATTTGGGTTCAGAGTTTAGACCAGATACTTTGGTTTTGTTTTCTTCTCCTTTCAACTCCACTTTGGATGTCCCTCAGTGTTTATCAAAAATATAAGCTCCAATTCCTATGTCATGCAGAGATAAATACATACTTTGGTTTTCAATATTTTTCTTCTTTATAGCTGATGTTTGAAGGAGAACCAAAATTAACCACAGTCTAAATGTTACCTTACTGCTAGTCATCTTTATTTTCATCAGATTTCCCTCCCCTCCCTAGATGAACCTCCCCCTGGTTCATCTTTGGTAGAGATCTGCCATTGATGAAGAAGGTTGTAATCATTTCACTCTATCCTGTTTTTTGTTTGTTTTATTGTGGGACAAGGCTTGTGAAAACAAAAGGCTAACACATGGTCCTGTTCTTTTCATATGGACTGTAGCTGCACTTGTGTCTCACTATTTGAGGTTAGTTTCTGTTCATGATCATATTTAAACTTGCCATGATATAAAGCATTAATTCTGAAAGAAAGAATACAGAAGTCTCATTCACTGTTGACTTATTTCTCTATTTTCATTTTCCTGCCCCATGGAGTCACAAGGATGACCTTTTGATATGTGTCCCATTAGTTCATTTGGTTTCTTACACAGACAACAACAGCTGTTGGAATTTTTTGGACTTTTTCTTCCCAAACATAAAAGTTTGCATTATTGCATGTTGCTCTGCAAGTCTTTAACCACAAACTATTAAAATGTTGGTCTTGCATACCAATTCTGTAGTCTTTTTTTGAGCTGATTCTCTCTTAATAGTGGCCTCTTCCCTTCTTGTGTGCTTTCCTTAAGGAATGTCTCATGGGTTTCAGCCACTTGCTGACTGCCAGGGCCCCCATCGCTTGGTCCTCCCACTCAGTTTAATTGCTATGGGACACCGCATTCCCTGCTCCTACACAAAGCCGTTAAACAAAGCCTGCTTAGCTCATCCTTCACCAGCTATAAAAACTCCAATTGCTAAATTGGTTCTCCCCCCATTCATTCACCACAGAAAAGACAAAATGTGCACCTGTTTCTGGAAGCTTCCTTCTGTAATTTTCATGTTTGCTGTCTTCTGACTATGTTTTCTTCTATGTGTTGTTTTTAACCCTCCTCTTAGTCAGTCACCTCAATCTGCCTACTCTTGCTCTCATTCCCACTCTCTGATTAAACTCTCTGCTAGGATTCATTTTACTTCTCCATTTGCCGCACTGCTGTTGCTCTGAACGCTGAAGTCTCTGAAGATAGACCTGAAAAGGCAATGCAGCAAAAGAGAGGAAAAAAACCAAAACACAACAACCCTAATCAACAACAAAAACCAGCCAAGACAAAGTCCTTGGTATTTATTATCAAGGCTTAAAAAAATACATATTTACAAACTACACCTTTTATAGCTTATTATAGATTTTTAAATTTTATGTCAGGTCTCAAACTTACAAAAGTTGCTGTAGATCACTGATTTTAACAAAAGCTCTATTATTTTATTTTTAATAAAGGAACATAATTCTGTAGGCAGTTTATGAACGGTGAAGAATAGAGTCTTTTTTCATTCTTAAGTATTATAATATGTTATCTGAAGCAAGCAGTACAGGAAACAAACAGAAACGCAAAACCTGTTCTCAGGTACAACCCTATATAAATACAGAGTAGCTCCACAGAACAGAGTGAAATTATTCTTTTTGGCATTGTTGCCTCAAATCCAATACAGAAACATATAGATACCTATTCCATCCCACTGGTTCCTAACAACATATAGTAAGTCAAAAACATAGTACATAGAGTTTATAATGTTTTTTTCAGATGAATGAATGGAAGAGAGCACAATATTAATACAAATCACATTTCTTGGAGATGAAAATAATCTGTGGACTTTCACTAAATTTGTACTACAAAATGTACTTTTTATTTTTTATAACATCTAAGCTTCTTCCAATCCATGACCATTTCGCTTAAAAGCCCTCTTTAAACCCTACATTCACTTCTAATTATCATCCCTTTCTGCGCCACCCTAGTCAATGCAATAGCTTTTCAGACTCTCCAGAATGATGTAAATTTTAAGCTATCAATGGCATTAACACCTGAAAGATATTTTTTCTTACACTTACGAAATGTAATCTCTCTCCTGTACTACATACTAACTCCAGGAACCTCAGGACGGAAAACGGCATTTGTTTTCCACCCATTAATATTCTTCTTGCAGATTCCCCTCTATATTTACATTCAAACTTTTCCAAAATATAAAAAGAGTTAAAATAAAAAAATCCAAGCCTGCAAACCTCTTTTTTTTTCCAGATTATTACTTCAGCCTCATCTGCTTTGTAAACACCATTCTGAATGAGTATGTGAAGAACGCTTTGTTTTAACTTGTCACTTTGTCTCTAAAATTTTTGAAATATAGTGAAGAAACAATATTTTCTAATGATACAAAGTTGACCACAAACTGGACTGTTATTTTCATTGCCATCTCTTTTCTCCTATCAGCAGGGTAGAAAGATGTGATTAATACTTAAGAACAAAAGAAAAATCCTGTCCTACCTCAATTATAAATTCTTTGAGGTAAGGACCATTTCCATGGACATTCTTTAGAAAACAAAACATACCTTCTGGAATAGTATATTGCCTAATAAACTCTGACCCTTAACTGAAACCCCAAGGTACTATAAGAGATTTGAATCCAGAGGAAAACAGTTTATTTGTTAAGTTGGAGTACAGGACAGTCAGGTTTTTTATTTGTGTGTTTGGGGGTGTGTGTGTGTGTGTGTTTTATTTTATACCCAGGGCAGTATATACTTATGGGATTGTGGAAAGAAAGTGAAACTGCAAGATAGAGGTTGCCTCAGCAGAAAAAAGTACTTCTATTTGTCAAAATGGGTTAGAATAAGCTGTTGTATCTATGGGAAAAAAATGCACTTAATGTAGTCATGAAGTTTTAAAAGAATTTGAAGTAACAAAGGACACTTGAAAAACACAGTAGGAGAGCTAGCTTGTGGATAGTGATAGTGAAGTGAAATAACACATTAGAAATACATCAAAAAAGCAGGAGAAAAATTATTTTAAGGGCGTTTTAAGGGATCAAAATGATCCTGGGTTAAAAACTTTGGGTGGGGCTCTTTTTTTTTTTTTTTTTTTCAAACTGAAAATACATTCCTGACTGTATATATGTGTTTACTATTTTGCATTCTAAAATTCCCGAAATGGGTTAATCTTGAGAAGGACTGTCAGGGTCTGCAAATACGTAGACAGCACATGAACCCTTCAGTTTTATCAATATTCTCTTAGCGCTTGTAAACTTGTTGTCACAAAATTATTTGCCAGATTAAGCACTCTTCTAAACTTCTAATTGGGAGTATGTTTTGGAGAACTTGATATTGGTCAAGATGAAATTTCAGAACAGGATAACGTTGTACACTCTTCTACTTGGCTTTAAGTGAAATTTCATTTTTAGTATGTTGGTAAAAATTTAAGCGATTGACAAATGTACAGACCCAGTGAGAGAGCTGACATATTTATTAGCATAGCCCATGTATGCCAGGAAGGCAGGTAAATATCTTTAATTCCTTTATTTCAAGAAAAGCAAAATGTTACAAATTTTGTCATTTGGAGTAATACATACAGTAGTTATGCTAAAGTAAATGTGACAGTGGTTACAATGATACTTTTAACTCATTCACACTCCAGCTGCTGTGTAGGTGTAAGTGGTATCATGTGCTGTGGCTCATAAGCTAGAGTCTCACGAACTGCTTGAGGATTTGCTTCCTGCAGAGCAGCAGAATAAAAGTGTGCCATCATGCTATGTAATCTATCAATGCTGGCACTTAAAACAATTTTGCAATATGAAATGCATAACCCACAAACCTTCTAATGCATCTCATTATGTTGCTCTATAAAAGACTGTATTCAGTGGGTTATATTTCTTAAAACAATATGAGAAAGTTGATTTGCTATGGTACATCTTGAATGTAAAATGTTGAGAATAGTTGTTAGTGGGTCTGTAGGAAATTCAGGCATCCTAACATGGAAAGACAAGTTTCACTGTGTGCAACTACAACATGGTATATAGACATATATTAGTAGTTCATAATACACAAACCTATATTCAGCTAGATCAAAATTCGTTACGGGTTTTGGGGGTGTAAATCCACAGTAAGTCTGGCACTTACTGTATAAGTGCCCAGTTTCTGACACTGAGAATTCAGGGAACATTTGCTCCTTATCTCTGTTTCTGTTTTTGGCTGGCACAATTCTGTTTCAAATAAAGTAATTTTCTTAAGATGAGTCCTTCACATCTTTTTATGAAGTATCTGAAGTCTTTCTCCTTTTTGTAAGGATAATGGAGGTACTGGATCATTGTCATTTCTTGCATCTTGCCTATTTGAGTGTACTCTCTGTATTGAAGTAGTCTTCAAAGCATCCCTTGCTCTTTCAGTAGGTTAGTTTTGCTTGTAGTGACAAAAACATCGCTGGTGGGGTTTTTTTGAAGAAACTGTATGATCTTTTTTGTAGTAATCCTAAATTTTGCATCGTGCTAAGCAATTTTTGAGAATTTCTGGGGTGACTTTCATTCCTTTGTTCTGTGTCTTTACAACCAAGACAGAGGCTGTCAAATGAGGGTGTGAAGTTCTAATAGGTGAAAAGGACAAGTATCAATGTGACATGTACACTCATTGTGTCTGCTGAGTTCTTTGTTTGGTTTAGCTTTACACTTATTTGTATCACCACACAGACAAAAAGAGATGCTGAAGAAATTAAAACAGGCAAAGAATTGAGCTTTATTTAAAAATGAGCTGAATGAAGAGGAAGAACCATGGAAAAGAGAAACCATCTCACCTGTTCTGAAAAGCTTAAAGTAAGCCTAAAGTAACTCTAATCTAAATCAGAAGATGATGCCTTAATTAACTGATATATAACTTGTCTCTAGGCCTTGCCCATTCTTTCTTCAAAGTGGTAGGCTTTAAATGCTTAAAAAGCATACCAAAGAAGAGTATGAAAGAACAATGAAGAAACTATTAGAGTAGTTCAGTTTGGGGCAGAAGAAGAGGTCAGTTGAAGAAAGGAAAGCCAAATAGGCAGAGGGAAAAATAAACACAGAAAGTGAGAGAACAAACTCAAGGCAAAGCATAAGGAAAGAGAAGACAATTCAGAGGGTGAGAGGGTTCCTGGGCGCATTTGTGGGGTTTTGACTTGCAATTTGAAGCAGATAAATTTCAGAACCCCCAGGGGGCTTAGAGTAATCACTACATTTCATCTTTCATGTTAAATTATTTAATCTTGTTCCTTGTAGTGTGTATTCTGGAGGGATACTATTACTTCTCTGAGTAATCTGGTAGTATTGTTTGTGTTTGGTTTCCTAAGCATGAAGAACACTTCTTATGCAGTAATAATTCTATATTCCAAGATAATCTTTTAAGAGGATTTCCCTGTTTGCAGGGCTGGAATTAATTGATTCTCAGTAGATACTTGATTATCGAGTTCAATCACATAATATTTGGAAAGAAATATTTATTACTGTGTATTTTGCCAACTAGTATGGCAGAGTTTAAATTAGTGGTACAGTTTGCTTAACTAGAAGTAACTTGCAATAGTTGTAAATCTGCTCAATATCAATTATTTACTAGGAAGCTTAAGAGAATATGTTCAAATGAAGAACTGAACGTTCACAAATAGCAGACATAAAAATACAAATAAATAAACCCTGTCATATTTTTTTTGTGGGAAGGAAGGATGAAGATAGAAGAAAGAGGCTCAAAATATGAGTACACTAGGACAAATGGTTTTAGATACTTCTGTAAGCATAAATGAATTGTTTTACTTAACTAGTGCTCAATAACCTCACCTCGAACATGCACATAATTGAAAATTGGCTAAATGCCATTTAAATAATGATATCTCCATTTTGTCAATATAAATCGCACATAAATTTTTTTGTCCTGGTTTCAGTTGGGAAAGAGTTAATTTTCTTTCTAGTGATGGCTGTGAAAGGAATGTCAACAATGCATACTGTTTTAGTAATTGCTAGACAATGGTTATACTTTTCAAGGACTCTTTTCAGCTTCCCATAGAAGCTGAGAAGGACCATAGGCAGAACAATGGAATGGCCAGTAGAATCTTCAGTACCATTGACATCACGCTCGGTATATAAATGAGGGTTTGCCAGGGGGCAGAATCTGCCATCACTGCTCAGGATGGTGCCCATTCACCAAATGGTGAGAGTGACTTGTATCATCGTTATTGTTATTTTCCTTTTCTGTTATTGATCTATTAAACTGTCTTTATCTCAAACCAAGAGTTTCCTTTCCTTTCCCCTTCTTTTCTCCCTCTTCTCCCTGCCCTTCTGGGGAACAGGGGAGAACTGCGTGAGTGGCTGCATGGTCCTAGATGCTGGCTGGGGTTAAACCATGACACCTTCAAAGACTCATGCATGTATTAGGAAGGATGTTGACCCACTTCAAAAGCAAGACTACTAAAAGGAATTGGTGTTGTCATTACTTTTTGGCACCCACTCCTGAGATTATGGTCTCTTGACCACAAAGTGATATCGCGCGCATGAAAATGTCCAGGTTTCACGTAAAAGGAGTAAGTGCTAAATGAATGTGGGGTGTGGGGGGAAAAGAAGGAAACTAGATGTTGCAAGTTAAGTGAAAGAGACTGGATGAAGCTAATGTGGGGTTTCTCCCAGAGTTTGGAAAGGAGAAGAGTTACAGAAAGAATGAAGAGAAAGAATAACAAAAAAAAAAAAAGTATTTTCTTGGGCTCTTTCTGGACTCTTCAGCTAACCATTTCTTCTAATCTGTGATCAACTTGCTCTTTCTAAGATGGAAATCTAGGGCATGTACTATAAATGGTAGGGTTGGCTAACATATTTTTTTTTTTTTATTTCTCTCTATCTCTTTCACTATATTCTATGAGTCCTGGGAACTTTTCTGTTTAGCCACTGCGGATGCAACTGCTTTTCAGTTTTTCCCCTCTCAGTCCTGGATCATGGAAAAAGAGCTGATGCCTAAGCAGATTGCAAAAATGTATGTCCACGAGGGTCACACAGGGGCCTGCTGGCTCTCTATTACTGGTGGAGAAGCATGAGAATATTATCCAGATTTCAAAGCCAGGCATTAGTGGTTGCACTTCTGATTAACAAAATAAGGACAGGAAACAAAATCTAAACCCTACCATAATACTTCAGAAGTTAAATACGTGTCCTACGAATGGCATCAAGATACAGCAAAAGTAGAAATCACTCCGCATGCCCTGATACAGTGACACTTCACTTGATGCTTCTATGGATAAGGCTATCTTGATTCTTAGGTCTATTCCATAAAGAACTAATAAGGCTTTTAAAAGGTGTTTTTTCTATGCTGAACCTGACACTTTGCAGCCTCATATTGAATTTTAATTGATTCTGCTTTAATATCCTGTTGTTCATTTGAGACAGTTTCATTAAAATTATTTGAACTATTACACTCAGTTTATTCACCTAAAGATATACTTCAGTCAATTACTGTGTAGGATACAGCATATAAGGTATATTTACAGCATCACAAATGTTTTATTGTATCATGTGATTTGTATAAAAAGCAGAGAGTCAATTTAAAGGAACTGTAGCAAAGGGTCTTTCAATAAATTCAGTAGATGGTTCAATGAATAATGCATTGCTGAAGGTGTCTCTACATATGGAACATCAGCTAATTTTACTCCCCGTCACTTATTTGTAAAATAGTGTTTGATGTTTTTTACCAAAGAGCAGAAAGCCCAGCAGTTGTCCGCTGTGAATGTGTCGAGGCTGAATAAGCCCCAGCTGCCTGATTGTTTTAGTCTGAATGAAACATATTGTGAATTCTTGCAGCCATCATGCATCAGATAGTCCACATTTCACAGCACTATATGCATATTTAATATACATAATCCTTTTTGATTAGTAAATATTACTGCATTTTCTGAGGGGATTAAATTGGAGTCTGTATCCCTTCACAAAAACGGATGTCTGTGCACTAAAATTCAACTGCTGTTTTCTACTGCAGGAATAAACTTTTTAAAAAATCTAAAATAAACATATTACTTTATATTCCATGCTTTATTCTCTCCCCCACCCTAATTTAGCTCCCAAAAATGACATGAGCTGGCCAGATAGACTTTGACTGACTGACTGAATGAAACATAATGATGAAAAAGCTGCAGTATTTTGGGGGGAGGGGGTGGACTCTTACTGTGCAACAGGTCATCTACCAGTCAAATGAACAAGACAAAGCAACTTAAAGAAAAAGCAGCATAGGGCTGAGTGTGTTTGAAGAGGAAGATTGAATGAAGTAGTGGCTCACTGATTTAAGTCATTCTATTGAGGTGAAATAGTCCTGTCTGATGAATAAGGCCCTAATTATCTGATGTATACCTTGCAAGAAAATCCACTTCAGGGGATAAACTTACGTTTTCCAGCATGACACTGTTGAGAACTGTGTCCAAATCAGCAAACAGATTTTGGCTGTGTATGAATAGGTAGCTTCTAGCTTCCGTGGATATCTACAGCAGTGATAAATTGTCTTGTCTGTTACAGGGATGATGAGGACAAAAAAAAATAATAATAAGGCATTTTCTAATTTTTTTTTTAAAATGCTATAAACAAAAACCAGACTGAAATTCTCCTCCAACTTTACTGGAGTGTACTCACTGCTAGAAACATTCATAGCAGCACCTGTATCACTCCTTCCTAAGGTCTTGTATAGAGAGACACTGACTGAAACTACCTAATATAGCAGTCTGCATTCTTCTGGCCCTGAATGCTCCTCATCCCAATATGCTTAGCAATTTACTACACCTAGGTAATGTTTCCCTCTTATTCCCAGCACAGAATGCCCTCAGGTAGCTCCTTCCTTTGTCCCTTCTGTGAGGAGAGATGAAAGTACCATTCAGGAAATATTTTCTTTTCAGAATGTTTTTGCTCTGTTGTACTACCTGTGAAAAAAGGAAGCAATTTTTGAAGACTGAGCATAAAATGAGCCCATGTTTTTGTTCTCAGATTTAAGAAAACAAACAAACCAAAACCAAAAATCAACCAACAAAAAAACCCAAAGAGTTAATAATCACTTCCTTTTACTTAACTGCAGTGGCAGCTTGCCATTTCACATTTTTATTACTAGACTGATGATTGTCAAAGATTTATTTGAGTACAGCAGATGCCTGTTGTTGGTTGGAACGTAAGTCTTACAATAACAGAGTTATCTTAATCGGTGCAGAGCAACTGCTTGAAATTTGACTTGGAAGATGCTTTAATGGTGAATTCCGGGTGATGGACTTAGTTGCTTGAACTGTGAGACGCTAAATCATAGAACGGTTTGGATTGGAAGGGACCTTAAAGATCATTTAGTTCCAACCCCTCTGCCATGGGCAGGGACACCTCCCACTAGACCAGGCTGCTCAAAGCCCCATCCAGCCTGGCCTTGAACACTTCCAGGGATGGGGCATCCACAGCTTCTCTAGGCAACCTGTTCCAGTGTGTCATCACTCTCACAGTACACCTTTTAAAAAAAAAAAATAACCTTTTAGTATTTTTATTCAGTCCAAATTCCCCATCAAATGCCTAGAGAGTGAGATCTAAATTCCACATGTGATGAGCAGTTACTAATGAGAATAAGTATTTCAAAATCAGGTTATTTAGTGTAACTGCCCTTTTGAACGTGTTAGGAAATAACAACTGTTTATTCAAGATAATACTTATCGCTACTGAAGTAAAAATCATATTTCATGCATCTTTCCTTTGAAAATAACTTTGTAGATGTCCTCTGAGATCCAATAGGTGAAAATGTTTCAAAACTTACAGTATAGGGAACAATGCCGTTCATACACTGTAAGATGAAAACTATAAGCTCATGGTTTATTTAAAAGCATATAGATGACTTGCAGAATACATTGTAATATTCAAACTGAGATAAGAAAAGATAGGTTTGCATTCATATCTTTCACGCGTTATTTAATCTGCTCTGTATAGTTTCCAATTTCGGTTCTAATAATACCACATTCTGTTCTGAAATTTTTCATTTGTTGAGTGAAGTTTCTATTGCTTCTTTGTTATTAGCATGTATCTTTCTCTTTTCTACTTTTCTAGTTAACTTTAATTTACCTGCTGTTTATACCATTTTCTTCCATCTAGAATGGAAATATTTCTTCTACACTGCATTCACAATCACCGTCTTCATTATTAATCCTGAGAAGAGCATTACTAATAGATTCATTATCATTTTCATCACTTAAAAACAAGTTCATTGTCTGATGAGATGCAATTGTCTTCATATGCATTTTGAGACCTTTGATTTTCTTTCTCTGTCTTCTTTGTAGACAACCCTTCTTCTTGATCTATAAAGAAGATGGCTTATGAACAGATTGTTAAGATTCTCCTTATTCCCCATGATCATTTTCCCTGTTGCTTGTTTGTCTATATATCCTTGTGGAAAAAATCCTCTAGCACTTTTCAATATTTTTTTTTTTTATTTATTTAATGAGAATGTTTAAGTGCTTGGGTTCACTTTAATGAGCTGGATATTTCATTTTAAAGATCTTTGATCAACAAAAGAAATGTTCTACCAGGAATAAATATTTATTTTACAACGAGCATTCACTCTCAGCATTTCATATGCACACATACACTCATACTTCCTTTATAGATAATTCAAACAGATTTAGGGTGTCCTTAGAGGTGTCTTATAAGTGCCAAAATCTGAAATTTTTACCTATTCTTTATTGGTACATTCCTATTGACTTGGGAGTAACTTATACCAATAGAACTGATCATGCTGTTTGAGTGCATGTGCACTTTGTTTAGTACTTAAGCATAGACTTATTATAGGTGTTCCAGTAGAAGAAAAATTTCAACTTTGTGATCTGGCCTGTGTTTGAATACAACTGTGGATGGAGATGCATATGTATGCACCTCTACACAAATTAAAAAAAAAACAACCAACAAACAAACAGCTGTAGTTGCCTATAGTGTAAGAAAATTACAGAAAATATTTTTGTTTCTTCTGGACTTTTTAAAAAATATGGATTTTAAGTATGGTTCATAAAATCAAAAGGCCAGGTGCTGCTTAGTGTAAGTTGGCTGCTAACTTAACTGAAAAACAATTGGTTCCTAACTAAACAAAGGACGAGACACTGATTTCGTTAATAAGGTATTGCCTAAAAGTCCCTCCATCCAACCCCAAACCCTCGTAAATTTGTGAAAAAACAAGCATGTACATTTTTAAAAGTAAGACATTGTAATGCTGGATAGGAATGTATGATTTAAAGTATTTCAAATTTATTAGTACAGCGTAATCACTAAGAAAATACTCTAAGGTCCATAAAGTATTGAATATAGTCAAATAAAATAAGTTTTTATTGCGAAGAATTATTGGAAATGTGAGCCACGGCTCTACTAAAACTCGAGGTATTCAAAGCCTGTCTGTCAGCCTAACACAAATATGATTTCATTAATTGACTATCACTATACATTTGGTAGAATATCTGGTTAGAAAATAATTCTAGATGATTTGTGTAAAATGAGATTTATCCTAAATTAAATCCTCATTGATCAGTCATTCTTATAAAAGTATATGCTTGGCTTTTAATGCTTGGAAGGAGCAGAGTCGTGTGGTATTCTCTGATGTGCTTTAATTTTACTTAAGATGAAACATTTTATTTCTAACTTACTCATTTAAAAAGACATATTGCAGAAAACTGTGATGATTTGTCAAGCAATCCAAATCCTGAAATGTGACAAATCAGATACTTTTCTGCTCTAATTAGCATGTAATAGTCATGAAGACTTCAAGAAAACTTACTTGTTAGGTTGTCTTGGTTTGGATTTTTTGGTGGTTCGTTAGCATGGCAGTTAAAAGAAGAAATTTGAGAAAAAAAGGCTCAAAAGAGAGAAAATAAAACCTTATTGTTGGATATATAACGAAGCATCCAAAATAAATCAATCTATTAAACAAATTTCCAATCACATCAGATGACTTTTTTTTACCAACTTTCCTGTTGCTTTTTTTAGTCTCTCTCTATTGGAGACTAAATAAGACTGTACTAATGGCCTTCAATGGGTCACTAGCAGCCATTGGCTATAAAACAGTAATTTTCCATGAGGCTATCATGTAGAGCTCTATAAGAATTTCGCAGTTCTTAGAGGTTATATTGCTTTTTCCCAGCCCCATTCCCAGTTTAACCAAAACAACTGCAAAACCTTGGGTTTCGAGAACAGAAGCAAACACAGGATTAATTACTCTCTAGTTCTGGCTTCCTACTCCATTGCTGATTGGCAATCTCTTCTGTTGGCAGCTAACAGGGTAAGAAGGGACATCATATCTGTGCAAAGATGAGCAGCTACCTGCGTTTTCCCATTTGCTGGACAGGATTTTTCCCTCCTGCTGAAGAAAAGATCTTGTCTTTGCTCTTCCGCCCTGCTGTTTTGAGGCCACAGCGTCTCTACTGGAAAAGAGTTGTCTCTCCTTGGTATGTTCTTCATGTCTGGGCAAGTTATTTTTTTTTTGCTTTGCTCAGCAAATGTTGGGAAGGCTGCGTAACCCTCATGGGTTACTTGTCAACAGGTGGTCTAGCAGCAAGTGCTAGGTGAGAAGAGTAGCAATGATGATTATACAATTTACATTGGTTTTATATTAGAAAAGTGTACCATAGAGCTCTTGAACCTACGCAAGGGCCTTACTGATAGGAAATACAGGACATCAACAATGCAGAAGACTAGCAGCAGGGACGGAATAAAAGGCTCTCGTCTAACTGTTTTTCTTCTAGGTTATTTAGTACCTCTTAAACCACAGTCCACACAGTTGTAGTCACTGATCACAAAAAGTAAGTTTGAGTTTGTTTGCCCTCCCACGTGTAATTTTTTGAGTTCTTCTATGTTAAGTTTAGCTCATGGCATTTCATGTACTCTCCCTGTATTGGAACTCTGATTGTTTCATGTAACAATTTCTCCAATTACCTGGGTTAAATTCAGATCAAGACGATGTGACATACTGTAGGAAGAAGGTTGTTTCTCTTTGACCTGCTGCTCTAAGTGCAATGAACAATTTTTGCTTACAGGACAAATTCCTGAACTGCACACCAATTGACACCAGGAGCAGATGTGCAATAGTATCTGATCTGACCTGTGCTACATCTGGCAAAAATTCCAGGTCAACCACCTTGTTTTATGTGGTCTTCCCTGCCTCCCCCAGAATATATATGTGAACATTTCTGTATGCAGATTTCAACATCACTACAACTACTGAGTCTTCAATATTGCTTCTGGATTATTCTTAATGCAGCATTTATCTTGGACTCTAACCAGACTGCTTTTCTTCCTCCTTTTATTCCTTTCTTATCACAACTCCTAAATTATTCAGGAAATTGTTGAGTGTTATCCTAATCCTTTGTTTTTATTAGCTCACACTTATTTTTTTCCACTGGGGCTATATGATTCAATGTTTACCTTCTCCATCAGAATGCTGCAGGTATACGTCTTTACACACATGCGCACTGACTCCTAAAACTTGGGGGAGGTTGAAGTGCTTTGTCACTCTGTCCTATTCATGCAGAAAAATAACATCTCCCATTAGCAGCACAGGAGGACTGGTACCTAGCGAAACCCTAGTATGTGCTATGTCTTCAGAGACGATAATGGTAATACTATAAAGCAGAGTTTTTTTGTAACTGAAGTGCCTTGATGGCATTTTTCACTTGGGAATTCAGGTACTAAGTGAAATCAGTTTATTCAAAACATAGTCCTGGAACATGAGAACAAAATATATCTGTTCCTTTTTACTGTAAACTCCTTTTAATTGTACTGTTAGGTCCTTGCCTAGATTGCTATTCTCCATCAGCAGTTAATTATGTCCTTAATATGAACTTCAGAATAGAACAGAGTCTGTATTTACTTAGCTCAATCAGGAAAAAGACCTAGTGACTTCAGTGAATATCATCCCTGAGGCAGAATTTGTTTTACACTTAGTTTGAATTCATGAGACAAATGCAAAATAAATTCTAAAGCAGAAGACTATTAAAATGTAACCTACATAAAAAATAAGGGATGCAAGTTGGCAAGCTGTTATCAAATCCAAGTCTCAAGTGCAGGAAATTCTCCTGAAGATGGCACAGGATGTGCAAAGGAAGCTGCAGTTGAAGAAAGTGAGAAAGGGAAAAGCCAAATGTATGCAATTTACCTTTCCAGGTCTTTGTTTGTGTCACAGTTTTGTAGACCATTGAAGTCAGTGCACTTCATAGTTGATTTTCAACTATTTGTAGTTGTTTTAGTTGTACTTTGAACTGGGGGGTTTTGGTTCATTTTTTTGTTTGTTTGTTTGTTTTTTTTTATTTTTGCCTAGATTGGTTTTAATCTATGTCATTGTCTGGCGTGATTTGCAGTTTAGTTGCCCAAATATTTGGACCAAGGTAAGGGTGGAAGTGGACTGGAAGTCTGCAGTTAGACCAGAAACAGAAACATTTTAATGTATCCACTGTACTCTATTTCCGATCTAAATGGCATGAAAAATATCCCTGCTACTACAGAGGACAATCGAATATTGTTGAGGATTTCCTTTGACGGTGGATACACTTTGGGACAAGTCTTAGTTATTTTTTTCAAGACTAAGAAGTAGATTTATATATATAAATTACATATCTTTTAATGGCGTAAACTACCAACTGACTTTGATAATACTATGAAAGTTTGCATGCATTGACCACGATCCATGAGATATCAAAAAAGGAGGGAAGGGTATCAAATATAAATTTTGTAAAGGATGTTAAGATTTTAGACTGAATAGTTAACATGTTTTTCCAAGTAATGTTACATAGAAGCACAAATAGGGACAAGAAAATACACTCAAAAGAAAATTATATGAGTAAAACTATGCAAAACTAGGCTATGCAAAGTATCGCTCTCAGACGATTAATATGCACACACATCTTATGGCCAGGAATTCAATAACAACTTTGCACAGCAGACAACTTCACACAGCAAAAGACATTTCTATCCTTAACAAAATCGTGTTTTAAGTTCACAAACATATCCTGTTAACAAGAGAACTTAGTGAAAATATATATGAAAAAATATAAAGAAAACAACCTAGGATCTATAATTTCCAAAATAAATTACAATTCCTTAGAGATATATTGGAGATGTGTGATGAAACAAATAAAGGTCATGGTCTTAATGATTCAAAGTAGAAATCAATTTCTGACCACAATACAGCTCCAGTTAATCTAAGTAACCACGAACACTAAAACTAAAGACAAAAATATATATTAAAAAAATATTCTGATAGAAAAAAATGCTATTGTAAGCTATAAATCTTAGCACCACTCACGTACAAGCTTGGGAACTGAACTAACTGCAATCTCTGCTTGACTTACCAACTTTTCCAAATGACACTGCTTTGCTGGTAAGAATATTTCTATCTCTATATGCAAAAGCATCAATGGAGTTTGACTTCTGATATGGATGTCAAGACACACCTGGTAATCACACCAAAAAGTGAAACACACTTCAAACTGGATTCCTCCAATGACCCTAAATTACATCAGCAGATATGCATTCTTAAGTCAGCTACATGTCTATGCAGACCTACCTTGAGAAACCTTTCTGTCAAATCTTATTAAGAAAATATTTGGCACTACTAAATACTTTTAGCAGTTTAAGACTTTCCTCTCCCCCCTTTTTCTGACACCAGATTCCCTCCTTTGGTCATTTAGGTTTGTGAGCCTCTTCTCCACCATACTTTCACGTGAAGACAATGTTGAGAGAAAATAACTGAAATGATGTTGTGTATGTACTTGTGGATGATGTAAAGCACCCAAACACATGATGGATACCTCTAATCAGAAGGCAGGGAAATGACAGGATTCAGTAAAATACTTACTGCCTGTGTGTATCACCACTTCACTATTGCAAATGCATTTAAAAATGAGTAAAACCAGTAGATCTTTCTGTGTGTATACACTGGTGGGCTGCAGGAATAAAATTGTCTGAAAAGGCTGACAAAGATCAATATACTCTGTAAACAAAGTAATAGGACCACGATAACGAACAACCAAAATATCAAAGGTGTCATTGTAAGGTTAGAAATTATCTTAACAAAGGGAAAGTTTAGAAGTATGATCAATTGCTGTCTGAATCTAGAGATGAATGAAACTGGTTCTCAGCTGATTATTAGAGAAATATCCTGACACTGAAAACTGCTAATTTTCCACAACTACCTCAACTGTTTTCTCTGGATTTTGGGGTTGGATTGTTCGGTTGGTTTTGTTATTCCCAGAATGGAGGGAAAAGAGCTGTTATGCCTTGTCAAGATTATATCCTCTCTAATCTTTTATGACATCCTTTCTCTGCATGGAAGTCACCTGGAAGCTTGCATGGCTTTGAAGACAGGGAGACACCTGGTAATTGTAACAAGCTGTGGCAATGCAATGACAACAGTAAATAACCTTCCTCTAAGATCAAACAGATTCTGAGCCCCTGCTGTAGGGAAAGCATTTATTTCAGAAAATAATACTTCTTAAAGAGCATTCTTCCTTCATTTGCTGCTTCAATTTTCCCTATGTTAGGTTAAGACAATTATTTATTTTATCCTCTGACTAGTCTAGAAAACTCTCATTTTTTTTTTCTCTTTAATTTAATCACACAACCAAAGAAATCCAGACTCATACACAATATAATGTTTCATGCTGTTGCTGTCCACAGTAGAGGTAAGAAATAGCGTAAGCTCTTGTTTTTCCATGTGCTAGGATTTCCTTCTTTATTCTGCCTTTTGAAATGGCATTTTATCAAGGTATTTTGTAGCTCCTAGGAAACAAACTCTCTAACAAGTAAAGTCAAGAGAAGTCAAAGCCTGCTGGAATTTTCTTGTAGTAGAGTCAGTTCATCAGTTAACTGACAATAAACACGGATTCAGTCAGTACTTCATTTGACACCCATTTGACACTATCTAACAACTTAATGAAGGGTTGCACTGGCATTATGAAATATGGATGTGCAAACTGCTAAATGTCCTTACACAGTATAGAATCACAGAGTGGTTTGGTTGGAAGGGACCTTAAGGATCATCTAGTTCCAAGCCCCTGCCATGGGCAGGGACACCTTCTGGTAGACCAGGCTGCTCTAAGTCCCGTCCAGCCTGGCCTTGGATACTTCCAGGGATGGGACATCAACAGCTTCTCTGAGCAACCTGTTCCAGTGTCTCACCACCCTCACAGTAAAGATTTTGTTCTTAATATCTAATCTAAATTTACCCTCTTCCAGTTTGAAACCATTACCCTTCTTCCTGTCACTGCACTCCCTGATAAAGAGTCCCTCCCCCTCTTTCCTGTAGGCTCCCTTTAAGTACTGAAAGGCCACTGTAAGTTCTCCCCAGAGCCTTCTCTTCTCCAGGCTGAACAACCCCAGCTCTCTCAGCCTGGCTTCATAGGAGCGGTGCTCCCCTGGACTCACTCCAACAGGTCTGCATCCTTCTTATATTGGGCCTTTCACTGCAACCTTTACTAAAAATCAATGAACTGATTCTTGATAGATACAAGATTGGACAGAATAATGTGGGATACAAATCATAGCAACTGGATGAAATTTGTAGAAGGGAAGCCAGTGCTTGAATTTCTTTGGACCTGTTTTATACTTGTTGCTGTTTGTGCTGCGTGAGTAAAGGAAATCTCAGTGACAAGCCTGACTTTATATAGCTTGTGATAAAAGTAACTGAATGTGGGTTGAGGGGGATAGGGGAAGAAAAAGCCACTACAGCAATTAATGTAGGTTAGTGGTATGAAGCAAAATCAATGTAGTTGGCAATAGGTTCTTGAAACAGAAGTAGTGACAGTTGGAGAGGCTACTCTGAACACAAGTAGCAACAAACATCAGCTAACTATGCTGTTTTAAAGTATATCAAACACAGATTACTGTAGTAAGCAAGAAAGTTTTTCTTCTGCCATTCATTTCCTCCACAACTTTTAAAGGAAATTATATTTTCTGAACTGTAATTTGTTGGGTGTAATTCCAATAAAAAGACTAACATTCTAAAAGTGGGAAGGATGGGCTGAATTTTACATTAGAATCAAGGTGACAACAGTATTTCTCACAGTGAACAGTCATTGCCTCAAAGGATCACAGAGCTGAGTAGTGCAATACCAAGCTACGTTTTCAAATTGACAAAAATTGCAAGAATTTCTTAGATGGGAAACCACTACTTTGTACATGTGACTTTCTTTGTCCTTTGTCAAGTTGTAACTTCAGCATCCCCATAATAGAAAAAAATGTGATGTATTAAGCACTAGTAATACCATGGCACTACAGCCAAAATCAACACAGAAAGTTCATATTCATGTTAGTAGGAAAACCCGTCTTTGTGGGGACCTACTAGTGGTCCCATAGGATATTTCATTGTTTGGGGAAAAAAAAATAAAAAATTGCATGACAGTTTTAACTCTCATCTTCTCAAAAATATTTCTGGTTAACTCCCGAAAGATGGTACAATACTTATGCAGTAACTCCTCAGAAGCATGCTCCTGTGTTGGAGAGTGGGATTTTTAGAGCCCTGTTTCACAGCAGAAACTCCTGACCTATTGTAAAGGAATTGGTTTTGCTACCCGAGGATAACTAAAGGTGTGTCACTCTGATGTCAGTTCCTTTCCAACATATGTCCTTGATGAAAATCTCTCCCATTTGCACTAACATAGAGCTCCTTTGGGATACTTAACCGTCAAACAAGTGAACACAGATCTGCTGCGATCCAAATGCTCTCTTTTCGTGTGTGAATAAAATGGGTCATTTTGCTTCTCTTCAAGTGCAATAATGTGCTTTAGTCTCTCCTCTCATGAGAACAAGGTTTCACAAGCTGCTTGGCTTCTCATATGCCACTGTTTTTTGCTGCTTCACCCACATACTTGTCCACAATAGCAATGAAAAAGCTATAATGATCTGTTCCATTAGTAGCAACAGTCTCACAGACAATAGGATATTTTACGATGTGAATTTGGATAGTGACAAATGTACGTTCAACAGTGAGTCTTTAGAAATAGTTAAATCCCCGTTTGTAAATTGTGGAATAATTCTCTCTCAATTTCAAGTCTAGAAAAGACACGAAAAGCCTTGTTAAATGATCCAAAAGCTGCAAAGCATATTACTCTCAAACTATCCAGACTACTGTCTTGATTCGTTATAATAGCAGTTCCTGTTCACACTACTAAGATTGAGATTCATTTCTACTGTAGTAGCATTTCTGTTCTAAATCACGTTGCTCAGAGGTTTATGGCTTACTCACTTATAGGTGAACTTCAGTCAAAAAATATCTTATAAAGATTGTTTACCTTTGTGTAGAGATTCAGACACAGGTTTATGTTTTCTGGTTTTCCAGTTACAGAGGGAAATGACAAGAGTATGGGAATGCGTTCAGGAGCAGTGTAACAATAGCTCTACATAAGTGGTGTCAGAAGTAAAAAAATCTGAGGCTTTGTCGTTTGGGGAAAAACTTTGCAATGAACTGTTGTGGGATTGGAGATTAAAATTCTCTTCAGTAAGGTATTCTTCATGAGGCTGTTAGTAATGCCTTGTTTGCTTCATTGTGCATTGGGGTTAACTAAGTCAACCTTCCTGCAGAACATTAAAAATCACCATATTGTTGAAAGTCAAGGGGTGGATTCTTGGGAAAAGGGAAAGAGAGTAATTGCCACTGAGGAGGCAATGTGCAAAATGGACATTAAAAAGATTTTGTGTTATATGATTCTGAACCTGTTCAGTATTGACATGCTAAGAAAATCAGGATCCTTCTCCCCTCTCTTGATCAGTTTCAGAGTGTTCATTTCTGTTCATCTGCTTGATTTTATTTTAATTATCCCTTTAAGGTGGAGCGGTGTGTCTAGGAAACATCAAATGCAATGAGGCTCTGTTCCCTCATTCAACCTGTGTTGACATGGTAATGTAGTTACTGTAAAAAAACCCAAATGACACATGTGTTGCTCTGCTTGTGTTGTTTAGAACAGCAATATACTGGCAGCATGCAACAGAAACCATTAGCCATAAGTTCCTCAGAGATCCCCTTGTACATAGGTGTTGCAGGTTGAGCCAGTTTTTGGGCAAGTGGGACAATGGGGTCCTTTCTTTTTTTTTTTTTTGTGTCTTCACGCAGGTGATGAGCATGTGCTATCTATAATGGGAAGCATTTCGCTCCACCTGGCAATCTGACAGAACAGCAAAGAGGGGAGTCACATATCTTATTGTCAGCAACCCCTATTCACTGGTCAGGAGTGAGAGCTGGGGAGGAATTGTTCATGCCTGTAATACTCAACAATGTTTCTGGTGTTCTGGTATACAAGTTTGCTTTGATATCACAACATGCTCCTTTGTTGCAAGAACTCCTTGTGATACCTCTGTCTCCCAGGACAAAGTTCCTCACAGTCTTTGATTCACCTCATACTCTCAAGAGAAAAAGGACAAATTTTGTCAGTTCAAGGTAAAATTCCCATAACGTGACTGAACATTTCCTACTCCTTTTCTGCGTTTGACCTTTTTCAAATTTTGGACAAATCTAATTTCCATCCCTTTCTTTTGTTTCTTTTTACTGTTGGTGATCTGTCACATCGGATCCCAAATGACCAGTTTTGTGCCGTGATCTTGTTTGGAATTCTACCTTCTATTTTAACTATTTCTTAAGGGGCAAAGTAGGACTTTTTGAAAAGCACAATAGAAAATAGACAAGGTACTCATTATTCTCAGGTGAATCAAACAGCTGGCTGGTATTTGTGCATTTGAAACCTTCCTTTATTCAGATGATTTAACAAGGGGATGAAGGATTGATTTTGCCAAAGGTTATGTACAGAAAATATGATATTTTTTTCTCTAATCTACAAAAGGTGTCTCAGAACCACTTGGTAGAAGCCTACTAAATGATTTTTTTTTCTGAAAGCCTTTTCTTTTCTAGCTGAATCCCAATCTTACTATTAACAGGCTATTAAGTCCTGTGCAACATGAAATATAAGTCATTATAGAATATTTATGCCAGTATGATATAATACTCTGGTCATCTCATGTAACAGTTCAATAAAACACCCACCTAGATATTTATATGGAGCTGATTTTAATGAATACAGTACAGCGTAACATATATTTTACCTTATCAGTCTCAAGGTGAGCTGAAACTGTATTGGCAGCACAATTTAGCATTTATAATATGCTTTTATTAAGACATGCTCACTAATGCAACTTTCTGAAATTAATCACTTTTATTTGTGTGCTTTTAAACATCTTCAGTGGAGTTGATACCATTCATCACTCTGAAATACTGAAGCTTCTTACCATATTGTTCTCATTCTGCTGGGCACTATTCAACCATGCTGTACATGGCATACCTTTTAAATGATTATCTTCTGATCTTAAAGACAGAAGGAAACCATACAATAATACAACCTTTTCCCAAATAAAGTTTTCCCATGACTTTCATTTTTTCTCCAGAACACAGAGTTGGGGTTATGACAAGGTGCATATGCAAATACCTGATATTGAAACTTGTATGGCTTGCTTAGCCATTTGCTGTGCTGTCACTGGCCAGGTCAGCAGAGCTTCCAAACTGAGCTTTCCTCCTGTCTCATAGAGAAAGAGATGCTGGCAGGACTGTCTTTGCCATCTGCAGTAGCATGAATTTGCTCACCTTAGGTGCGTAGGCACAGGTCTTCCTCTGGGGTGCTAGTAGTGAGGTGTCCACCGGTGCTTGGGAAAAAAGTATCAGTCATATAATTCCTAGCAGACATGTCAAGCAAAACCACTGTGTTTTAATTTTATGACATGAGTTTGATTCACAACAAACAGACCAAGCTCAGGAGAATTCCGTTTGCAGGATCAGTGCAGCTTTCCCTCCCTATTTTCCTTTCCTCTTCTGTAGCATACATAGGATTACACAATTACAGGAAGTGGGATGGTATCTCATGAGTAGATTTTTGCCTTGTTTCAGAAGCCTACCACAGTAGTGACAGAGAGGATGGCTTTACTTGTTTTCTGTCTACCAGAAATCATTCACTCCAGCAGACACAAAAGCTCTCAGTGCTTAAGAGCAAAAAGGACAGTTATTTGCGATTCTACAGAAATCACTAAGTATGGACTCTCAGTGATACTGCTGTAGCTGAACACAGACTTCTGGCTTCACAAAACAAAACTGTTGCTAGAAACATTCTAAAGTAATCACCAATTTACTGCTAACAGGAAATAAGTAAGGGTTGGAATATAACAGAGTAGCAGGATTTTCTTGGATTTAAAAATCTTGCTTAGAATTTCCAGACTCAGCACTGGTGAGAGATGTATGCCCATAAATACCAGGGTCTGCATGCCAGCTATATCCTGTGTGCTCCGAATAAAACAAGCATATGGCAGCAACACTACTGTATGGGAGGGTGAGAGTGGGAGCAACAGTAATATTATAGTGTGAAATTCAGAAGTGAACTGAAACTCTAAGTGTCCAATGTGGGGGTCTTGGCTTTGTCCCTGTCAAACAGCCAGCTACCCTTCCAGAAGACAGATTCTGCTTCTCCTGAAGTTAGAGTAGTACCAGTGAATTTACTGGCAAGATAACAGAGTAAGAAAACACCAAAGCAAACCATGGTTAACTTAGTGTAAGTTTGAGGTTGTAATGAGGTGGGTGACAGATCTGTGCTGCAGTCTTGATCAAATTTTTTGCTTTGTAATTCATATAAGCACCAGATTTTTTTATTCCCACAACTTTAGAATGAAGTTTTAACACACACACACACACAGAGACACAGAAATTGTTCTGAGTGAAGTCCTTTACTAACAGAAATTGTGAAACATTTCTGCAGGCAGTTCTCCCTGCTATTCAGGCCTTGGCAGAAGATCAGTCGTATTCAATTATATGGTGAGTTTTTGGCATGCAATATAGGGGATTTTTTAAAAGTCAGAAATATTTTCACTCGAGACTTAAAAAGACCAGGGTTTTTCATCATAAAGGGCAAATAAAAAAATCCTGTGTATAGATGTCTGGCATTCCAAATCTGCATATTGAGATTTGATCACTGAGGCTAGAGGCTGAAACAGTTGTGAGAAGTCTTAGCTCTTTCGAGGTATCACAGACCTAACAGTTGGCATGGTAGACAGTGTATATTCAAAATCTGGAAGGCATCTGACAGCATGTCACGTAAACTACAACAGCTAAACTGAGAATAAGTGGTATTCACATAGTTTACAGTGTGCCCATGTAAAATAAGGCTATACCATTCTGAGACTGAATAAGACAGATATTTTTAAATATTAAGGCACCACTAACCAATACAACAAAACCAGATTGAAACACAGTGTTGCTGGCTTCACCTAAAAAGGCAGGCCAAAAAGTGATGATAATGACCATAGTAAAGATTGCGTCCATGAGTTTACATCAAACACTTGTCCTTTTGAGGATCTATTCTTGCTTATACTTTGTTTTGATCTGGCTAGCACAAGTTAAAGACCTGTGTCTTCAACTGTGAATTTTTTTTTCCTTACCTTTTTCCTTCTTAGAAGACTTGGCAAAGTCTATGCCCTCTTTCTTGACTTGTTTTATCTCAGGTATTGAAACAGTTATTCACAATTGCTATACGTATCATAGATCTCTAAATGTGCTGGATAGAATTCACCTATCCTTACCTGGGAAGTACTTAAAGTAGATAAAAGTTGTGGAAGAAAATTTGGCTTAAGCAGAATCTCCGCAAGTTTGCTTATTGCTCAGAGCCAGTGAAAACAGAAAAACGTAATATACATCGCTCATTAAGCGGCCTTTGGGGGTCAGGCTGAGGTAAGAATTCTGAAGTACAATCTCATTTGTGCCAAAATCAACATTTTAACTACTGATGCTACTCTTAAGTGTAGGGGAGGAAGTTAAGAGGAGACAAAAGTTAGTGTGTTCCTTCTGACATTGGTCAAAAGAAACCTCTGTAAGGAATTCCGTACAGAAAACTATGATGCATCTGCATTATTGACGATTCTTTCATTTATGATCAATTTTTACAGCATATTGTTGACCTGCACTGCCCTATTTGATGTTGCATGCAATTGTTGAGGGCTACAGTATATGAGAAAGCCTTACCCTTGTTTGTTGCCTGCCTTTTCTTATGCTGGACCTGTTCTCTTTGTTAGGTTTTTCTTAAAAGCTTGTTTTCTCCGTAGGAGTTCTGTATGGGTTATTTCTAATATTTTAGGTGAAATTATAAATGAATGATTAACACCAAAAGAGTACAAGTTTGAATTAGAATAGACCCAGGGAGCTCAGCAGCAGGACTTCTTTTTATTCAATAGGTTGTGGAGGGAACAAAAAACCCCCCAAATTTATACACTATTCTCTTTCCTGCTATTTCTGGTTGGTTTTTTTTTTGTTGTTGTTGTTTTTTATTTTTCTCCAGCCTCCCATTTAATGAAATGTGTTAGCTTGAGCCTCAAAGAAAAGAAAAGGAGGAGGGAAGACAACAACTTAAATTTCTTTATGTTCCCCTTGGTATCGGGGAGTGTAGAGGAAAAATGTAACCCGCCTATCTTTCAGTGGTGTATGGTCTAGGGCCTACGTTTAGCCCCTTCTTCCATTTTAAAAACAAGCTCTGTATCACCTGCACAGAATCACAGAATGATTCAGGTTGGGGGGGACCTTAAAGATCATCTAGTTCCAACCCCCCTGCCATGGGCAGGGACACCTCCCACTAGACCAGGCTGCTCAAAGCCCCATCCAGCCTGGCCGTGAACACTTCCAGGGATGGGGCAGCCACAGCTTCTCTGGGCGACCTGTTCCAGTGCCTCACCACCTTTACAGTAATTCCTTCCTGATATCCAATCTAAATCTGCCCTCTTTCAGTTTCAAACTGTTACCCTATGTCCTATAATTACACTCCCTGATAAAGAGACCCTCCCCTCCCCATCCTTCCTGTAGGCCCCCTTTAGGTACTGGAAGGCTGCTATAAGTTCTCCTCGGAGCCTTCTCTTCTCCAGGCTTCCTTTGCTTTTTTCTCCAAATATGCATACAGGCTGAAATGTGAGAGCAAATTACTTGTTCCCTAGGAAATAATACAATAGGAATATTTGATTCTGCAGCCCTAATAACTAAGGAAAAAGGGTTGCCTGAATTAGAAATGCAAAAATAAGAAAATTTGCAGCTATATTCTTATTAAGATTTTAGATGGATGATACAAAAATTCTAAGCAGAAAATTAATTTTTCTTCTACTGTTGAAATGCTTATTACGTCTTTTCACAATTAGTGAAAGTCATTTGTAGTGTGATATATAGAAGCAGTCCTGGTATACGTATATGAATCTAGAGAGAAATACATATGTGGGTTGTGATATTTCAATTATTAGGTTCGCTTTTAGGCTGAGAAGTATAGTAGGTGCTTATTCTTAATGGTTTGAACACAGACATGAATGGCTGATGCATGGATAAGTGGGGTACACTTACATAAACTAGCAGCAGAGTGGGAAAACTGAAGACAATACCTCTTCCCAAGCCTACTGTCTCCCATACTTGTGCCACGTCAGTGAAGCTTTATCTCAGAAAAGCCCAAATAAAACTTGCTCCTCAGTTCAGTAAGGTGTACATAAATATTTGTATAATTGAATGCCTAAGTTACAGGAAGAACTAAAGAAAGATCCCCCTTTCTGGGAATGATTGTTTTATCTTACTCTTTCTCTCTGTTCTGTTTTTTTGCATTTTGCAGAAATTCAGTACCTTTTCAATAACTGGACATTGTGTTCTATTTCCTTCTATAGTGGAAGGAAAGAGCTGCTCTACTTTGTAATGTAAATAAGCTGGAAATGATAATCCTGCTCTACTTTCATAAGCACAAATACACTCAAATATTCTTTTTCAATACGCAGTAGTATCAAGAAAAAACGCCACATAATTTATTCCATCATAATAATTAAGTTATTCCTCTTGCTATCTGTATCTTATGTTTTCTGAAATCGTATCTAATTCTCCTTTTTTTCCTAAAAAGATATTTAAACCTGAACATCAAAATGTGTAATTTATCCAATATATTCTCCACATACTGTTACTGCATTCATCATTGCTGTAGTGTGAATTAAAAAAAAACACCTATAAATCCGAATTTCTGTTTTTCCATTTGCCCCATATTTGGCATGCAGATAGAATAATTCCATAAGTGGAATAACTGGAAGCATAGTGACATTATTGGCAAACTGTGGTTTTGTCTTCCCTTTCAGGCGGTATTGCTCTTAAATGCTTCCTTTTATATCAGTGTGCTACTTCTTAGAGGAATGGATTCTACCACCCATTACTCATTCTTTCATTCAAAGTCAGACCAAGGCTTTGTAATACTCTGAGACAAATATTAAATGAAACTTGACTATTTTTTTAAATCTACCTTTTTAAAAAGCAGTAGCTCTGCCAATGTTGAGGGCTGCTGAAAACTGAGAAATCATGTGTCAGAGGTGAGAGCTCTTTAAAGACCATTGTTTCTAGAGCTGACTAATTTGAGAACAACAGAACAATAAAAGGACAAACACAGATCTTTAATACTCCTGTGATTCTTGACTGTAACTACATGTCTAATAACTCTTTGCAGTCACAAGATCTTCAGACAAAGATTCTAGGTAAAAAAGTGTTGAAAACATGGATAACATTTAAATATTCAGAGTCCTCAAGTATCCTTAAAAACCTAACTACAAAAACACATTGCTGATTTTAATATCCATATGAATACCTCTGACTATTTCTTCAAATATGTATTGAGAATTGTATGTAGCATGAACTCTCAGGAACAAAATTTCAAGATGAAAATTGATTAAAGTTTATTTAATATACAGACATGGTAAAAAGGGAGCAAAATGTTCACTTCTCAGGTGAAAATGTCTATATTACTTTGTTTGCGTATAACTCTTGTAAACGCATATTTCTTGTAATAAAAAGACATCTCACTGCGTCTGGAGAATAATGATCTCTCTTCTCAAGCTGGCTAGACATTATTCTATCACTTTCTAGATTTGACTAACTGCCAGGATAATTTCTTGGTTTCCTCCTTTCCTCCAGCTGGGATCTTTTATTGTTGTGGTTTGGGCTGGTCTGGACACTAAAATGAACGACAGATGCTCTCTGACTTTTCTCCCAGGTGAGAGAAGAATGAGAGAAAGAGACACTTATGAGTTTAAAAGAAACTAAACTACTTTAATCAAATATTAATAATAATATAATAAAGAAAAAAGATAATATTAATAAGGAAATAATGAAATATATACAATATATACAAAACCGTATCGAACTCCCAGGATGACAATCACTTCACTGGCAGGCACTGGGAATTTCACAGACTGGATTCAGCAATGGATGGGAGCTGAACTCAGGAACTAGGTTCAGGAATTCACGAATCATGATCAAAGGCAGACAACAGACATAGACCTTATTGGACGACAGCCATTGAAGAAAGAGGGCTGACCCTTTGATCTCTCAGCTTTTATACTGAGCATGGGGCAGATGGAATAGAATACTCTGTTGGTCAGTTTTGGGTCACCTGTCTTGTCTGCTCCTCCCCACAGGTGCGACCCCTCTATGCTTTTCCGCTTCTGACTCTTCAATGGGGTAAATAATGAAGTCAGCTGACCTTGGTTGTTGTAGCAATAAGTATAAGCAGGAGCCTCTCTGCATACCATGCCTTGGCATTAACTATAAATAAGGCCTTATCACTCTGGAAGTGGTCTACTGTCTGAAAAACATGTCAATAATTTCAGAGTTCAGTTAGTTAGAAGAAGCTTACCTGTAAAATAAAATTACATGAAAAGAAAATGGGTTCTGTTTTACCTCAAAACAGGACAGTTATGTGTTGGTTGTAGGGGAAAACAGAACTAAGTTGCTAGTATTGTTTCCATCTGGATATTTAAATTAACCAACCTCTGTTGGGAAAATGATACTTTTGCTTTTGAGAGTTAGGAAGAAATGAAATTTAAACTTTACATCTGGTAACAGACGTTTGGGACCCTATTCATCATATTTGTCCTTAGGACAATGGCAGTCCAACACGACAGTTTGCAAGGAGACTAATAGATTGCACAGAAGTGTAGCCCCAGGCAAGAATGGATGGATAGGAGCTCATCTCCCATGCATTTCTTTTTGCTGGTCTCATTAGTAAGCAGCATTATCTTCTGAGGTTCTTCTGGGAAGACAGCAGAATTATCAATAATACGATAACATAAGTCCCCAAAGAATCATGGACTGGAAGGACAGAACTGCCCACCCATTGATTTGTTGTTATGCCTCGTGTTCAACCACAGTACAGATATTTAGGATCTGTAAGTTCTGAAGATTTCATTCAGATCTGCACTTAACCCACAATCTTTTTGATTCATCAGTCACTTCTTAAAATGCTGCAAGCTGTGAATCTTATGACTCCCACTACTTCTGTTACTTCTCTCTTTAGCAGGAGATGCCCCGTTCCCCAAAGTTTGGAAAAAATAAGTACTTTCCTGAAAGCTGCACCCCAAACACATTTTCCCTACTTCCTATAGAAATGAGGATATAATAGTATAAAGCCTACACTTCAGCAAGGATCCCCTGGACTATAATGTTAGAAGCAAAAGCCACAATTGTTTCCAGCTTTTATGCATTTTCATATACACATACACACATTTGTACACACACATACATAAATATTTTTATGCACACCTCTCCATACACTATATCTCCATGGCCCTTCAGCTGGAAAAGTTTGTTTCCTGTCAAAACACTTGAAAAGATTCATTATTTACTTTCCAAAGATTACTGGGGTTTGACCTTGGCCTATCAGTTCATAGACAGATTTGACTGCAATGCTCAGAAAATAAATGTCTCTGCCAAAACCACATTCTAAAATGTAACTGACAGCTGCTTTCTTTCCAAACCTTGTCCATTAAAGAGCTCTTGAGAAAAACAAACATATTTAAACCTAAAATACGAGAGAAGTTAACTTATCTTGGCAAAAACTTGATGATTATTAATAAAATGTAAAGATAATGAGGTTGACTCTACTCTGCAGGGACACCAGGAATAGCGATCTCTCTTGAAGAGCACTATTAATAAAAGGGATTGCTGGTTTGAAAAGTTTCTCTTAATTTTTTACATACAGGGTGTCAATAACTAACTTTATTATCTCATCCAGTTTCAGAGTAGTGGTCCAGCTGTAATGAGTCCTTGTCCTGGGAGAGGCAAGCTAGTTGTGTTTGTCTAGTATGTCTAGCTGGTTTTGAATGGCAATACTTAAAAGGATTTTTTGGTCATATGGTATAGCTAAACGTTGTGTAGCATGGGGTTTTTTTGCATTTCATTAAGGCAAGTATTTTGTTGTTCCTTGGTTTAGAGCTCCTATCCTAAAGAAGTCTGCAAGCCTCACAACTGTCTACCAAAAGTCCCAAACTTTGCCTTGCAAAAAGAATAAATGTCCTGAAATCACCTTCCCCACCCCGACATCCTCACACTTATATAAGAAGAATCAACTTTTTTTCTAACTGGGACACTTTCAATTTTCTCCAGAGTTCTTCCCCATCCAGAACCAGGGATTACTATGTAGATAAGCATAAGAAAAATTCTCAGAGCAGTCAGGGAAAATAGTCTTCTGGCATTACTGACTATAACTGCAGAAACATGACTTTGTTACTCCCACCCATTCTCATTTTCCCTCCATTTTTTGAGAGACATATTTTTAGCCACTGGTTACTTGATTTTGGTTTATCTGGTAATTCATAATGGATGTAGAGGCTCAGTAATTAAACTGATTTTAAAATTGAGATCAGACATGTCTGTTCGGCTTGGAGATTACTGAGTCTAGCACCAACTGTGCTGCTTCTAGGTCTGAGAAGCAGTGTGGGTACAGGGACAGTAATCCCGGGTCATGAGTTGATATTTTCCCCAGACGCAGTATGATGAAGATATATCCACAGTATGATGTGGATATAACAGCTGAATAAGTGGAAAGGTAGAGGTCTTCAAACAGTAGTCCCTTGTACAGCACAGATGTGGTGCAGAACTTGTTTTGAAAGCAGCAGTGTAGGAACTAAATGCCCTTCATTCCCACTCCTGTCCACCTCCCTGTCCCAGTGACTAGGAACACAATTTTCAGTAGAATAATTGCTATTTAAAAGTAGGACTGAAGTCCTCACTTTTATAGTTGCTTTATAAGAATATTATCTCGGGCTCAGGTAACAAACTTTAGAATTAAAACTTGATACTAACACTAAGCTTTAAAAGTTTGGAAGACCTCTGGAACAGGACTCGGAAGCTAGAGTCAGTACATTTAAAGCACATCAAATATTTCAAACCCATTAAAGCCAGAAATAAAAAAAATATATGAAATCCTAAATTGCAACCCTAAACATTTTCAAACAGCTCCAGCCTTGCTCTTCTAATACTGTTATACTTTTTTATCTCAATTTTCCACAAGCGCATAGAGGACTGCTTCTGTTCATGCCTAAAAAGGCTTCAGTTTTGATAGGATTGAATATTCTAGTTCATGCTTAAAAAGAATTGCTATCCAGAAAAATGTTATTTTCTTCCCTTGCCACTTTCTGCCTCATGGATCTTAACACCGTAGTCATTACTAGAGGATACAGGTCATTTAAGAGAGAAAGAGGAATATATCTCTCACTGCTTTCTCTGTTCACACCATAGCCACGCTTAATGTCTTTGTACATGACTGTAAGAGACCCAGTTCAGCTTCATCCTCTAACTGAGGCAATTCTTATGCCCCTGTTGGGTGGATTGTAGCAATTTGTATGTAATTTCTTTAATATTAAGAGAAATGCAGAGAACTATGAATAGAAAAAAGGGAGATTATGATATCATAGTCTCAGGCACATAACTGGGCAGGAAAATCCTATCTGCCATTTAGAACCCCAAGGCTGATTCAGAAATTTTACTCTAAAAAAGTCATTTAACTTACAACTCTCCTCTTGCACTAATTTGAGATCTTTTTTCTATTTTCCTCTAGCAGTAAATCTTTTAATCACCAAATACATCATGTGAGTTCTTCTTTCGTACAGCCAAGGTAAGAAAAGAGATTCATTATCATCACCACTTCCCTCTTATTGTCCCCCCACCCCTTTTTAATGGTCCTTTAGCCCCACTATAAAACATATGATCTTGCTCTGTTTTGTGCTTGTAACTTATGGATTTTCTTTTGATGCTTTTATCAGGGTTTCTGGCAATTTTTTGACTTATATCCTTTAGTCCAACTTGAAATTAATGATCAGTTCCAGAGCAAAAATCCATTTGCCCTGTGCTGAAGCAGTCTACCAATTTCAGGAAGAATTCCTCTGAGAAAACAGGGCTGTTTGCCTCCTCTCTGTCTGAAGAGGAAGACCACTGGTGTATGTGTACTCAAGTAAAAGGCAGTTCTTTCCTCTCTTTCCAGGCACCAGATAGCATCACCACCAGAGCGGTGTGCTTAGGGTTGTAGGTTTTGGGGTTTGCTTTTGGTTTATTTTTTAGGACCACCAGCAGGATTTAGCTGGCTGTTCTAGTGCCTTTTGCAGTCCCGTTTCCCACAAGATTCGGGATCAACAGCAAAGCCTAAGAGGTAAGGCAATGCCCTGGGTCTGACAGTGGATGCAGCTGAGGCTGAGTGGTCAACTGGTCCCAGCTGTGCATCAGATGCCACCACCACCCCAAAGTGAGAGCCAGTAATGTCTCCTTGGGCAATAGTTACTGGGAAAGGAAACTGCCTAATGTGTTACTTTATGTTTAAGGGAAAAGGACAGTGTGTATCTTCTGTGTAAACAACAGCATTTCTCCAAATACAGAGCTTTCATCAGTGATGTTTTCTGTGAATAGAAAGAGCCACTTTTGCGCTGGCCAAGCAGGGTCAACAATATATCTGTAGGCTGTGACAAGGTAATTAGCTATTAAAAAAACAAAATAACAAAAAAACCCCAAAACTGGTCAGCTGGAAGAAACTGCAAGAGAGCAGCAGCATTTTAAAGGTAAGCAATTCAGGTTTGCTGGAAGGTGTGAGCTGAGGCATTTGGATAATGAGATACAGTATATTTTGCAGCTTGTGTAGTTTTGCTGGGTGTCTGTGGAAATTTTGAAATCTGTCTAAGTTTCCTTGCATCTTCGATGTCTTTAACATACCAACTTTGATTATACAAATCTTTTAAAAGGTATCATAGGAGGCAGAAAAGTTGCTTGCATTTCAGCCCCTGACTCCTCTCACAGAGGCCATCCCTGCCTGCCCCCTCCCACAAGCTTGCCAGGTACAGGCAGTTCAGGGATTTTTGGTTTTCCTGGGTATTTGAGTAACTCCTAATGGCCTTTTGCAGTAGCAATTACCATCGGCGTGAAGGGGAAGGGCAGATCAGAGATACAGTGCTTTGCTAGCAGGTGCTGCTGGAAATTCAGGAGTATCCTGGGCCAAGCCTCAGGGTGGTGGTAGGATGACATGCAGCCATCATCCACATAGATTCATTTTACCATATAGAAATGAGATAGTACTTAAACATTTACTTTTGGGAGGAATCTGCTTTGGGCAGCAGTAATGCTGATGTTCCTGCAGTAGCAATTGTCATTCTCTAAAGGAAAGAGCTAAGAAGGAGATAACTGGAGAGAGAAAATGCACTCAAATGTACTCAAACTCACTCTGTACCTCTATATTGAGATGGGTTAAAGTAATGGAAAGGGTAGGTAATAATAAAAGTTGAGCCTTGCAAAGCTGAGATAAAATCTTTCAGTATATAGTAGCAGATGTTTCTTTAGTCCTTGCTTCTTTACAGAGGCTGAGGGTTCACCAGCATGTTAGCTGTCTTAATGGTCTGACAATATGGGTCAGGAAAATGGCCATATTGTGTAAATAGTGCACAGCTGAAAGAAATTTTTCTGGCTGCTTTTCTAGGCTGGTACGGGAGAGCTGATGGAGGAGACCAGATTCTGGTCCAGTAACTTTTAAGCATCTCTGTTCAGCTGAAAGGGCGTAAATACAGGATTGCCTTTCTCCCACCAATGTTGGGCCCTGCTCCTGCCATTACTTGTTCCTTTCAGTGTTTACAATAGCATTTAACAGTTGCTCCAATTTACCATCATCTGTTTAATGTTTTTATTCATGTTTGGATGGTAAACAGATTCACAAGCCTATCTTGTGGATTAGTTAATTTCTAAACATCCCTGATGAACTCTCTTTAGAATTCCATTTAACAGAGCCATAATTACTCGGCTTCTGTGCACATCTACAGCACCTCGCAGGCTGCTGAGGCTCTGACATAAGCCAAGGACACAGGAAAAGCTAGGAGATTTTAGTCTGAAAGTATTATTATGCAGTTTTCCAATGAGGTAATTTCTAAGTAGAAAAAAAAATTATAGTAGTAGCCGTGGCTTACTGCTGTAAAAAAGGAATATGGCAGGTAGCTTAAAGGAGAGAAGAGCCCCATCACTTGAAAAGAAAATGAAATAAATGTAATACTTGCCTTGCTTTCTTACTATTATATAGCAAAACTTTTCTCCAGTTTTCTCATCTGGAAGACGCAGATAGCAATACATCCCTTCTTTAACAGTGTTTTGAGAGCTATAAATAAGTAACCTGGACGAAGGCTTTTTAGTTGGTAACATTTTCCTCTGAGCAAATGCTTGTTTTGCTAAAGCTTTTGGTCACAACGCATGAGAAAATGAGCTTCTAATTTATCACCTTGAACCCTCCAGAAGGGGAAGTCATAATCAGTTGGGAAATTTTACGTAGGATATTCTCCTTCAAGGGTTTGAATGCTGTTAATACAGCATAGTCATGCAGAATGCAAGTCACTGCTTCTGCTGGCAGTGATACTAGGTCTTGGGAAAGAAGCTGGTGTTTCATGTGATTTCAACGGTCATGAAGCAAGCAAATACTTTCAAAAACACACTCAGGCATATTATTATATTTTAGACAACTAAATGCTTAAAAAAAATCCTGTTGATAAATCCTACTTGAACCTGTACAGGTTAGATCATCATGATGTCTTAAAATGGAGGCTGTTACTTTCATTGACTTCCTATCACTTGTAGAACTTACTGTTTAAACTGTTCTAAAGTCTCATATTTTATTTTCATTGTTACTTAGGCAAACCAAATAAAACTACAAAAATGCCCCTGGAAGGACCATATAACCTGTTCTCTTTCTTGTAATCAGTAACTGTTCACATATCTAAAGGAATAACCATGGAAAACCCTCAGGGAGTCAATTATAGCCCCCCAAAAGTTTAAATAGATTAAATACTGGCTCATTGACTTGATGGATCTGATTCACTTTTGCACTAATGGTACATCAGAAAGCAGGAGGTGTGTGAAGAGGTCTTAGTGTAAATGGCAAGCGTATTTGAAAAGAGTCAGCACTTGAGTTTAGTCTTGTTTGTGGTAGCAGAAAGTTAAAGCATGCTTGTGAAATTGAATATGCCTGATTCTCTGTTATGTTAAGGCCACATCAGTGACGTTTTATCAGTTTCCAATGAAGTTTAATTGGGATTGGTTGCTGTCAGAACTTATAGATTTGTAAGGAGATTGTAAACATAAGAAAGCACAGAATTCTTGTGTCTTCTGCTATATGATAACAAAATATTTTACTACTTTTTAAAAAATGGAATGATTAGAATCACCAACTACATTATGTTACAAAACAGATTAAACCAAGGCACCAGACTACACTTACAAGAGCATGTTTGCAATGCAAATGTAAACAGTAAGTCACTAATATGTAGATTTACACTGAAATATTATAACCGAAGACCCATCAAATATAATATCTGTATACAATTTGAAAAGAACCAGATTTTTTAAAAAATTATTATAAATTTTTTTCATTTCCAAATTTTCTTATCTTGAAATTTCAATAAAATGTGTTTGAGTATAATACATCATACATAATATATTATGTTTATAATTCTTTTAGGTTTGCATTTGCCTTCTTTCCTTTGTGTATAAAAGGAGATCAAAAGGGCAGGCAAGAATGCAGTGAAATTACTGTCTAGAGAGGAAAATGAACACAAAACATAAATCATTCCTTTTTTTGTCTATCATCTAATTTACATCATCTTTACTGCAAGAAAAAGGTGGGAGGGACTTATTTCATTTAATTTTGACCAGCTTGTGCTCTTACAAAGCAACCCATAAGCTATAAACTATGCCTTTCTGGACATGCTTTGTCATTATGTACTTTGTTATGAATATGTCATCATTCCTTCCCCAGACATGAGAAATAGAACGCCAAAAAGGAAAGTACAATTTTTCCTTGAATTATAAAGTATTATCTTGATTATCACTTCTACCTTTGCAATAGGAATACAACCCTATGAGGAAACTGCGTTTACACAGAAGACCCTTGTATTAATGAATTAAATTTCCTGTGAACTATGGAGAACTGGGTCTTCCCTTGACAAACATTCCCATACATACGACTGCATGTCAGACTAACAATTTGAAGGTGCAGTTCCATAATATCTCCTTAGCTGGCAATATCTTAGTGGACAGTTTTGGTCCAGTTCAACAGCTTTCCCAAAACAGTAGGAGGCCATTTTTCCTTTAACTGTAAAAAGACTAAATGACATAAAATACTGCACTGTATAAAGACGCAAGAATAAAAATGAGATTTAGTCTGTTTCATCTTTATTTGATCTTTGCTTCTTTAAATTTTTATTCAGCAACTTCATTATTAATAGACTAGCTCAGAGTTTCACACCTAATTAATGCCTCGTTAAACACTATTTAAAATGTGATTTTTGTTTCCTTGAAAGGCAATTCTAAGGCCATAGTTTTGTGTATATTTAAACTGGCATAAACCGCTCCTCTGTCTAAAAGCAGCAGTTTCTCTTTGGAGGTTAGGTCTGCATAAATAAGTAAGTAAATAAATCTGGCTGGTGTAGCTTTGAGCAAAGATTGGATCTCTGCCCCATTCCCTTGGGTATGCACAGCAATATTCATGGCAGCATCCAGGAGCAGAAGGTATACAGAGGCAGGGCTTCTCTATGAGGTAGCGTTGTGGGCAACAGATCTTAGGGAAGTCAATTAACACAAATTTCCGATCACGGACCTGGATATTGATGAAAAGGACACAAACTCTTACACAGACCACTAGGAATGAAGACCTACCCTCCCCAGGCTCAACATGCCATGTTTTTGCCACAGAAATGTCAGAACTAGGATATTATTTCCCTCTCGCACACGTATGTTGCCCTGCCCCAGGTTCTGCACTGAGCAGCTCAATCATCTGAGCGGGCAGAGGGTATTTTTGTCCTGCCACACTTTTTTTTTCCCTTGGATTTTCCTAGGGATTGCACAAGGCACGTTCTTGACACCCAGACATTTCACATTCTGATTTCAAACCTTCACTTCAAAGTATGAAAGCTTTCCAGCATAGTGTAAAGCACTGTATTTTTGTCCCCTAAAAGTAGGCTGAACTATTTTAAATGAAACCTGAAGGAAAAAGAAATCAGTCTGAGGTAGACATGAAACACAGAAAATTTCAGTCTGAGCAGCTTAAGTTTTTCTGCTGTTGTTTCTAGGCTAATTTAGGCCATAAAGGATGCAAACCATGCATGGAAAATTAATTTAGGGGGAAACCACCAAACTTTTATAAACTCTTTATGTTCCTACGTATCCTGAATTTCATTTACTGAAATGAAATTCTTACTGTGCGAAGTTTCCAGCAATATCAGGTAGGGATGTTGCTCTCGGTAGATCCTGTAATGATTACACAAATTGTAATCTTAGTTTATAATGCGCGCAAACGCATGGCTTGATAGCTGGATGAGACAGGGTTTCAAGTACTTAACAGACACAGCTGAAGTCAAACTTTGAGCAAAACTCAACTAAGGTGCTGAAATGTTTCAAAAATCTGGTAGCAATTATCTAAATACAGGTTGATAATACATTTGGAATTTTTAATTTCATACCTTATTTTAACTCCAATTTCCTGTGTTTATGTAAGGGCAGAAAACTTTTTTTTTTTTTTACTATGAAAAGGTTTTATTCACCATCAGTGGTACAGCATTCACAACAGCTTCACCATGTGGAATCAGAAAGAAATATGACCTGTAAAAATACTATTAATTCCTTATGGAGATATTAAAAAGTGCAAAACAATTATCAAAACTTCATCCTGTTTCATTATATCTCAAAATTTACAAAATCTAATTGAAAAAATAACCATGGAAGTGCTTTAGCCAAAGTAAGAGAAGGAAATTTGTTGTAAAATATTCAGCGTCAAATACCTAATGTGACTAATTAACATTGTCATACTGTACAATATTTAATAAAATGTATAGTTCTCACAGTGATTTAATTAATTTTTCTTGTATACAGGCAACATTTTGGAACTACTGGATTTGTCATTGTAATGTCTTCATATTACCAAACAAGGTCATATTGAAGACTACTTGAAGATCAGTGTGAAATGGAGGACTAAACTGAGGGGCCGGAACTAGCATCAACTATTTATGCAATTATTACCATACATTTGGTAATACTAAACTGGCAGCTCCTGAAGTCACACAAGCCAATGATAATCTCACTATTTTTTTTTCCATTACTTCTATTTACATGGCATTGCATTTAATCAAGATACTGTATAGTATGAACAATACGTTTTATAGAATTTTTTAGATCTATGGAAATGTTGAGTAAAAGAAAACCCAGCCCAAAAGACAAGCATTAATCGAAGGAGCAGTCAGAATCCTCATCCTACTGTGCTTGTTTTCCCTAGAGCTGGTTCCAGCTTCATGAAAGACACTTTGATTCTTATGGTTTTTCATCCATTTCAACCTGATATCTACTTAAAGGAGAAGAAACTCATTAAATAAAGTTTTGGGCCTCAAGGTTCTAAAGAAAGCTTGGAAGTTTGAACCTTATAAGTTCATGAAACTGTAGATACATGATAGGTAAGTAGTACATATATGTGGATACGTATATATGTATAAATAGATAATGAAAATTGTGCTTAAATACCTTTTCTGATATTTTAATGTTTGTGGTACTGCAGAGTGATAAACAACTACTGGATTCTGCATAGTACATAGCAGGTGCAGAAAATGAAAAATCAAAATGAGAACTAATATTCTCTTCAGATTCCACTTCCCCAGTAATTGGCAATTCTGTTCTTACCGACTTCCTCATGATTTACTTCTTAACAGTTTAACTATTTAATTTGAAATCAACACTCTTTTAAAGACTATCTGAAATTCAATTCTGTGCACTATGTTCCTGAAAATGTTTTTAAAAAAAAAACAAAAAAAACCCCCAAACAATCAGAAAAATCATCTGTGTTGAAGGCTTTGACTCCCTTTTTCACTTGGTGTTTTGTGGCTTTCGATAAACCTGGATGTTGGCCATTTTCCATACTTTTTTTTTTTTCCAGCTTTTTTTTTTAATTTCTTTTTAAATCATCAAGAAGGGCAGGTATTGAAAATCTGCTAATTTTTTGGCTACAGTTTTAGGGGTGGTGGACTTTACTAAGGGGTCATTGCTATATGTCAATGTTCCTAGTAGACTTCTTCAAAAAGAGTCTAACTTCAAAATATTTTAATGGGAAACAGAGGAAAAGAATTTATGAGGTGTCTCCCTGTCCTGATAAAAGGTTTATTCTGCATCAGTTTTCTGATTTTCCCAGTCTTCAGCTGATGGGATATGTGGATTACAGAGTTGGCCAATACCCAACTACAACTTGAGGCTTCTTAGTGACCCTAAGGTCACAAAGGGATAAGTTGTCCCACTGAAGTTCTCTTTCTAAGGAAAGTGGAGCAGGAATTAACATGTACAGGGTAGATGATACTATTTCTACCTTTTTTCGTTTGTTGTCAATGAATAGTTGGCACCTATGTTGTGGAGGGTTTCTCTGGTTGGTACTTCTGAGGAAGAATCCTGCCTTTATCTGATGTTCACTGTAAGGCAAGCTGCAGTTACTCCGTTGTAGATTGCTTTGGAAAGCTGCTAATTTTAACTGCTTCTTTTCAGAGGTAACATGAGAGGTTTCCTATTCATTAAACTGCGGAAGAGTTACTCAAGTTAATAGTTGTAGTTACCTCTGCGAAGTCATTACGCAAAATTCAGTGACAGGGATGCAATTTACTGATTATGACAAACTGATATTGTCCTGTGACTTGTCAAAAACTCTTCTTACTATAAAAAAATACACTAAATCTGTAAGAAGCAATTTCCAATTGCCTACTGGAATAACAATAATTGCAAATTGGTTTTATTGTAGCTTAACTGTGTACGTTATTTAAAGACCTAACTAGTTAGATACTGGTAAGGTGAGGAAAATCTAAGCTGCAGAGCTAGGCAGAGTGCAGTCAACATGAGGTTAAGAGACTGAGATTTTCTATTATAAATAATAATAAGGCTAATAGCACAATATTAAAGTTTGTTCTCTTTTGCTATTAGTCTGGAGATAGACATCAGGGGATTAGTTTATCCTTATGGTATCTGGTTTGGACCTTAAAAGATTATTCCTCAGATGACCTTAACTGGAGCAAAAGCTGAGCCCTCATTAGCAGGGGCTGTGCAAGGGTCATCTAAAGCAGGAGGCGGTTCACTTCTCCTGTGAATCTCCTGAATCAGGAGAAGAATTCAATCCTTAAACAACTCATGCTTTGGTAACCCCTAAATGGTACTTTGGCTCCGTTTATATCCTTTACTGTTCCTATCCACAAACCTTTTCAGACCTACCTGGTCACTAACCAGACATTGTCCATCTTTATCATCTCTTCAACATTACTTCTTGTAGTCCATACAGATCAAACTCTGTACCACTTGGCTTGGAAAGAACAGAGCAGCTTTGTAACCCCATGATAATGGGCGACGGTTGTGGAAAACCGGAGAGAGTCACATCTCAGCAGGACTGCCTGGTGGAACTTTTAGTTGGAATTTCAGTATGAGATTTCAGTATGCTTTTAGGGTCGTTTGCTTTCCAGTCAGCTTGAACGCTGTCAGAGTGTGCAGAGGGGTTGTTGCTGACTTTACTGCCAGTACGCTCACTGTGGTGATAGAGAAGTGAACCAGATTTATGTCTCAATTTCTCTTTTTAGGTGCCATGCTTATGTCTAAATTTTGGAAGTAGGAAATCACATCCCCTCCCTCTCTTTGCGTTTCCTTGTTTTTCAGCTTAACTCCAAATGTGTGCTACTGTTGCATGCACCTCCTTTCGTCTGTGTCTTTGATCCTTTTATATTTGCTCTGTAAAGTTATCTTTAGATTTGTTTGTTTGTCTTTGACTCAGACATCAGTCAGCAGCATTGCCTTTGATGGCTGGATCAGGCTGACATTTATCTGTGAAAATACAGTAATGTTTCCACAGGGAGGCACCAGTCTTCTGATTTGCTTTTCTAAATTATACAGCCACTCGCTGGGCGACGCTGCAGAGCACGTGCAGCAATTGCTGCCTGCAGCACTGGGGTCTGGGCTTATGAAAAACCAGAATCCACACTGGTTTAGAAACTCCGGACTTGTTGGAAAGATGCATCCAAATTTCATTAGATGATTTTTTTTTTCCTCCTCTGATTTTCTTGAAATGTGAAGTTGTCTTACGTTAGTAGCTAAGATGTAAAGAATTCTGACAAATGTTTCTTGCAGTTTTAACACAGCTATTCCGAGTGAATGTTACCCACTGACTCCAAGGCAGTGAGTTACTGAAGGCTAAACAAATAATTTAAATATTCTTTCATTCAAAATGGAGAGGAACCTTGGCTGCTTTCTAGCGTGCACGTATGCCCACTTGCATAGACATAACCCATAGATGTATCAAAAAGACATGTTAGGGTTGGAAACAAAATGAACACAAAGCATTTCCTAGATGCTTTCTAAAAAATAATTGTATCTCAGCAGCAGTCTTTATATTCATGCTTCACTAACAGAGAGTTGTACACAATAATCTTACCTACTTAAGATCATAACAAGAACATTAAAAAGATTGTCCTATTATAGTGTAACAATATCCCATGGCACTGTTCACTTTTAAAAAATCATCTGCATTTTTGTGACATGCAGATAAGTATTTTAAGCAGTCAAAAAAGTCTTCAATATCTTCTGCTATTTTAGCCTGCTCTTTAGAGTCCAGGGTGAAAAAAAGGGGGGTCAGGGAGGGATATAAACTTTGGAGAATCAAATGATATCTTCTTGCTAGGTTGCAGGAACAGATAATTTCTCATTTACAAATCTATGCTTCAGGCATAATTCAATAAAATATATAAAGGTTTTGTGGCCTTGCGAGATTCTGTAGAGCAGAAACTGGATATATTTTTATTGAACCTGTCTTTTAGAAATATATTGAGTAACAGCCGTGAGGTTCTGTTTCAGCTTCAGAGCAGTGTTGCAGTTTTATTATAGTAACATCCAGTTGTAACGCTCTGTTTAAGGCTGTTCAGACATTTGTGCTATATTCCCTCTATTCAGAAGCTTTGTTACTAAGTCAAACAGAAGTCTGAAGTTTGTGATAAAATGGGTTTTAAAAAAATCTCTGATCATGAGCAAATGTTGATGTACCATGAAAATGACAGATTATCCATCTTTCTCCCCTCTCTTCTAATTTTAACATTCTAATTCATCCCTCAATTTACATACACCTTGGTTTTGTGTCTTCACACATTACTCTCTGTCATTTACTTTTTGTTCCCAACAGTTAAGGCACCATTTCAAATTTTCTCCATCTTACCAAGTATCTTCAATTTTTAGGGTTGTGGGTTTTGGCTGGGTTTTTCGTTTTGTTTATGTTTTGGGTTTTCTTGCTATTCATACTGAATTACCAGCAAATAGGAAGTAAGAGGTACCAAGAGAGAGAGGACGCAAGTAAGACCAGAAATTTTTAGGTTTCTGAAGAAATTCCTTAGGGATCTGAAGTTGGAATTGCGGGCAACAGGACCACAATTGCTTCTGCTGGCATTTCTTTTTGGAGATGGGAATATTTTCCTCCTGGAAATTCATCCTACTGATAATATCTGATTTCTTCCAGTTGGGTCTATTCTGAAGAACATATCTGAAGAACATTGTTAGCTTGTTCTGTTTTTTTTTTTTTTCCTTCTGTAAAAACCTATTTTTCATTTTGGTACACAGAGAGCTACACAGAAAGCTTGACACACGTTATAAAAATGCTACAAAATGCTTTTAATATTCCTTTGTGTATATTTACATCTTGTGGAAAAAAATCCCACACTATTAAAAAAATTCATAGCAGGTCTACTTGTAAGAAAATTATACTTCTGGAATGTATTTCAAAGGGGAAAAAAAAAAAAGCCAGTGTTTGGTTTGGTTTTTTTTTTTTCATGTTTAGTGATAGCACACAGGAATGTACGACTAAGAGTTAAGAAAGAAATAAAACAAGAAGTAACACAGGATATTTCCGTAGGATTGAAACAGAATAATTTTATAATATTTTTCAATTCAAAAGTGATTTAATTTTTGATTCATTCAAATTCTTTTTTCTTAAGGCAAACATTATGCCAATATTAGTTGTAGAAGTGTATTTAAAAACCTGTCTTTTTCAGTTATAATTCTGTTAATTTAATACACACTTAGTGGACAACAGTAGATTATTTAAAGGCAACATTTTAAGCTGTTGCTACTTGCCTCACACTTTACTAGAAGGCAACATTGCTATTGCTGTTTCTCAAAAATCTCCAAGCAGAGAACGATGCCTTAGGTACCGCATCACAAGTTGACATATTGCTGTTATGTTTTAAGATTAGGTCTACTTCTGGGAAGAACACTAAGATAAAAGAAATGCAGTCTGACAGTGAAAACAAATGGTTATATAAAGATATTCCATAAAGCTGTGAAGAAAACCTGTTGTATGCTTGGTTAGTCTAATAGCATAGCTATTAGAAAATAACTAGCCTAAATCATGTACATTGGTCAGTTATCCTGTTTAGAGGCATCCTCACATACAAAGCAGTTCCAGACGAATATAGCTATGATCTCTCTGCTGAAAACAAAATCCTTGAACCAGTTCTCTTGTCCAGCTGGAGAGGAATTTGTAATTTGCCCACATAAGTAGGCACACATGTTGATTTTGGAAATCTGCCTCTAATTAGCAGGTGTTTAATATTCCAAATGTATTTATTCAGGTATCCACAAGCAAGCAAGCTTCCACTGCTACTCTGTGTGCAAGGAAATTCTCATCCATAGGTTAGTAATGGAAAGTGAATTGAGTTACAAACAGATGCTGAAAGAGCAACTAATTTTCTGAAAAGAAACTCTTGCAGCTATTCCACAGCCCTATTAATTAAAAAAAACCCACAAAACAATAAAGAAGTAAAAATGCAGAATAAATTGGGCCTTCTCCTAGTACAGAGGAAAACAGCAAATTACAGAGCCAGTCCCTGATGATATAACCTGAAAGCTACTTTTATCTGTGCAGCCTACTAGTGGAACAAAAGGAGAACAGTGAAACTGTGGACTAGTATTATATAGGCTGAGCTTTCATTACTGTGTCTCTTCCCATGGCGGCGTAGTGTGTCATATCAAAGGCATTCTAAATTTACGGTACTAGATAACCTGCCAGCAGTGGGGATGGGTATGCATGCGCTTCATCCATATTTCAGCAGAGGATTAATGCAAAGTATTTTAAAGAGTATAATCTATGCTTTATGAATGACGCTTCAGTAGCTAAAAGCCAGGTAATATAGTTGCCAGAAGGAGAAAAAAAAAAAAAAAAGGAAAAGAAAAACACACCCAGCCAGCAGATGTATCATTCCATGCACTGTGGCATAGCATATTGCTGCACTATTTCATTGTAATTCTTCAGTTCAGGGGGATCACTGCACCACTGTGCAAAACACTTCAGAAAAGAAGGGGCAGAACACAGCCTTAAAGTGCCAATATTTTGAGCACCAAATCAATAATTGCTAATCACTGTATTTTCATTAATAATTTGGTGGAAGAGAGTTACAATCCATCCTTCGCATACACAAATTATTTTAGATAACATTACTCCTGAGAAAAATCTCAGAAAGGACTTTCACATAAATTACCTACAGGTAAGATCTCCTCAGTTTGGTGACTTCTTTGATGGTGTCTTATTTGAGTCTTCAGTGGCTCATTTAATTTCTTTTTCTAGGCTTTCACCTGATTGGTGACAGCCAACGCGGCTTCATCAAAGGCAAGTCATGCCTGACAACTTTGGTGGCCTTCTATGATGTTGCCACAGCATTGGTAGATAAGGGGAGAGTAACTGATGTCATCTACCTGGACTTATGCAAAGCGTTTGACACTGTCCCACATGACATCCTGGTCTCTAAATTAGAAAGGCATGAGTTTGATGGATGGACCACTTGGTGGATAAGGAACTGGCTAGATGGCTGCACTCAAAGGGTCGTGGTCCACAGCTCAATGTCCAAGTGGAAACCAGTGAAGAGTGGCGTTCCTCAGGGGTCAGTACTGGGACCAGTGCTGTTTAACATCTTTGTCGGAGATATGGACAGTGGTATTGAGTGCATCCTCAGCAAGTTTGATGATGACACCAAACTGTGTGGTGCAGTCAACACGCTGGAGGGAAGGGAAGCCATCCAAAGGGACCTGGACAGGCTTGAGAGGTGGGCCTGTGCAAACCTTATTAAGTCCAACAAAGCGAAGTGCAAGGTCATGCACCTGGGCCATGGCATTCCCAGGCACAAATACAGGTTGGGCAGAGAATGGCTTGAGAGCAGCCCTGAGGAGAAGGACTTGGGGGTGCTGGTGGACGAGAAGCTCAACATGAGCTATCAATGCACGCTTGCAGTGCAGAAAGCCAACTGCATCCTGGGCTGCAACAAAACAAGTACGGCCAGCAGGTCAAGGGAGTACCCCTCTACTCTGCTCTGATGAGACCCCCGCCTGGAGTACTGCATCCAGCTCTGGAGTCCTCACCACAAGAAGGACATGGACCTGTTGGAACAGGTCCAGCGGAGGGCCACAAAGTTGATCAGACAGCTGGAGCACCTCTTCTGTGAAGACAGGCTGAGACAGTTGGGGTTGTTGAGCCTGGAGAAGAGAAGGCTCTGGGGAGACCTTATAGCCCCTTCCAGTACCTAAAGGGGGCCTACAGGAAAGATGGGGAGAGAATCTTTACCAGTGAGTGGAGCAATAGGATGAGGGTTAATGGTTTTAAACTGAAAGAGGGGAGATTTAGATTAGATATTAGGAAGAAATTTTCTACTGTGAGGGTGGTGAGGCACTGGAGCAGGTTGCCCAGAGAAGCTGTGGATGCCCCATCCCTGGAAGTGGTCAAGACCAGGCTGGATGGGGCTTTGAGGAACCTGGTCTAGTGGGAGGTGTCCCTGCCCATGGCAGGGGGGTTGGAACTAGATGATCTTTAAGGTCCCTTCGAACCTGGACCATTCTATGATTCTAGGATTCTATATTACAGGTCAAATCGATTGATCAGACATGCTTAACATCTGTTACCAAAACCCACACCAAGCTTAGTTTTAATATGAGTATTCCATACCATTTCATATAATTACCAAACACAAGTTAATTATGGGCATAAATTAATGAAGAGAGAAGATGAGATTATTGTAACAGATGAAAAGTCACCAGTAAGCTAGATAAACCTGGAAAATATGTATTCACTCTTATTTCCATGTTTCAAATAAAACATACGTCTTCTGCACCCCCATTTGACTCAGCATCCTTTTGCTCAGATAAGATCCTCCACATCATATCTGAAATTCAGTCCATGTTAATAATGTTAGTTGAGATTTGTTAAAAGTTTGAGGTTTGTGAAAAGTGGGCAAATTCCATAGGTGAACCACCACCACCAAGCAGAGGTTTCAAAAGAAAAGGCTCCATTTGTCTAGTTATACTCCCAAATCTCCCCAAGTAACTCTGTTTGTAATCTTTCCTTTAAATGGTAGTCAACTGTGTGTAAAAGCCTCCATAATATTGACGTCTATGACTTACAGCTAAATAAGTAAACGTAGTATTGTGCGTCTTCTCTGTGTTGCTAACGTACCAGAGATCTGCAACATACAAAGAGGTTATTATCATGCAAACAATCTTCTGCTCATCTTGAAGCAGATGGATCCTGTCTTATTAAAATTGACACACTTTCTGCAAATGACAGAACCCTCATGTTTCCACATGTTGGATTTCTCCCGAAGGAGGAAGGCAAACAGATTCTGTTGCTGCTGATGCTGGCACTGTTTCCGTTCCCTTTTGCATGGAACATAATAGCAGATATGTTGTACTCAGAACTATCATGACCCTTCCCACATTCCCCTCCTTTAAAAATTATGTGGTGTTTACAGCAGAGTATCAGGTTTCAAATAATAACAATTAATTTAGATTTAGAAAGCTGAAAGTTCTTTATTGATACAAGAAAGCATTGATAGGGAAACAGAAAATCTTCCAGCACATCAAAACTGTTATCAAGAATTTGCTTCGTTTCTGTAGATGGGATAAGACACAACAATCTGAATCTGTGCCCAGAGTATTTATGTAAGGAGGTAAGCAAGTCAGGAGTTTATAAGCACAGGTCACGCAATCCCATGCCTGGTATTTCCTAGATATGCACTTCATCTTGCCCCAAAGGAGGAAGATGAACTAGGTAATCCCATTGGATGCCTTTCAACCCAGCACATCTTTGATTTTCACATCGATAGGTACTTCCCTGGAAAGCTTTTGCTGTTCAAAAGAATTAGTATAATGAAACGCAAAGGAAGGTGTTACTCTCTAACTGATAGATATGTTTGAAGGACAGCCTGATTCATTGGAAGAGATTCTGGAAGGCTTCCAGTTCTTTACTGTTGCCCATCACTGAACTGCTCTGCTAATTTGGACAAGTCAGTTTCAATGTTATTTTTTTTGAGTGCCACATAAACAGAAACTCAGCTCTAATCTCAGTCAGATGTGTAGTTGCTACTGCAAAAATAGTCTATTTCCCTATAGACATTAGGTGACAGTTTACTACCGAAATGTCTCCTGGAATGGTCAGACCGATAATTTTATTTTTAAAATTCAGTGACTGTCTTTTTTGGTAGACATATAGTTTGGTTTGTTTAGGAAACTTGGGTTTGCATAAAAGGCAGTGGGAAATTGGTCTTTGATTTTAATCCTGTTGGGTAATTTTTTTCAGTTTGTTTTCTGTCTTCTGAAAAGAACTGGGCCTTAACTTCTGATGTTGTAGGTCTATGACTTACCCATACAAGTTTGAGAAAGTTAGAAAAGTAGCTTTGAATCAGATACTATTTTTAAAGTAAGGACAAAAAGAAGTCTCCAGTTTATGAATCTTTAGGACAGCATAATTTTTTTTCAATTAAAATATTTTTTTTAATAACTCCACAGCTGCGACAACATTCAGAAGGTCTGACGTTTATTTCATTACGTCATAACAAAGTGAGTATTTTCAGATAGTTAGCTCCAGCTTTTGTCAGAAGAGGTTTGCAACTGTGCTGGGAAATTGCCAGGCCCTTCATCATCCTTTAGTTTGACTTGGCTCATTTGGCATGAATCTTGCGGATTTTGAGAGGATAATGAATTTTCTTTTAATTATTCTATTGAAGAACTCATCATCTAGGCCTCCTTTTCTTTTTTTTTTTTTAAATATTAATTTCTTTCCCATTCCTAATGAAGATTTGTGGATGCTAGGTCCTTTACATAGCAATTGAAAAGTGTTGCTGTACTTCCTCTTATAACAACTGATGTAGCATAACATGAAGAAAGTGTCCTAGGAGACTATGCCTCTGTCCAAGCTCTGCTCAGCAGAAAAGCAGTGCTGAAGTTAAGTATTTTTAAGCCACCCTCTATCTTTTCTAGACTTCAGGCCATTTGTAATCAGCCTGTAAGGAATGATTTCAGCCAACGGGGATTAGACTCTCCCAGCTGTCTTGCATCAGTGTGCAAGAGGAATGATAATACAAGAGACGATACAAAGGCTACTGTAATTAGAATATTCAGGAGTAATCCTTGTCAGGCTTCTTAGCCAGGTTTATTGATGCTTATAGAGAGGAAATTAAATCTGCACCAAAACCTTATGGAGTACGGCACAGTCAGCAAGGGAAGGGTTCATATGAGGTGATAGTTGTGGTACCTGGATTTCTTTCTTGAAACTTATCAAATGGTCAAGCTTAGCAATGAAACCTGAATTTCTTTACCTCCCCCATGGTTGCTGTTTTCATTTTTACAGCATCCTTTGTGTGGCGAATTCTTTGCAAACAAAGAAAGGAGCATAAGGGAACTATCTCTTGCTGCAGAGGCAGTATATATGAAGAGTTAAAAGCCATACCAACACATATAAAAAAGTGTTTTTCATTTCCATTTTCTGTGCAAAGGCAATGCATGTCCTGGTACATCACATTATTGTATTCTCAAACTAAAATAATCCATGTTGTGTTATCTTTATGTATATCTGAAATAATTATCTTTTGGAATTATGATGTGTACAGTGAAATTCCATTCTTTCTCCCCATTTTGGTAATTATTAACTTTCTAATAAACAGTTTTATCACTGAGCTGAGACTCCCAAAGGCGTAATTTCTCCAGTACTGTGACAAGCGATAATAAAGCCAAAGGCTCAGTCTCATATTTATTTTTATTGTCTCAGAAATGGTGCTACTCTAGAATATGCAAGACTTAAACTGGTATTAGTGAGGTGAAAGGTTGAATATAGTCTCTCTAACTGCTCATTGCTTTCTCTTTATGCATCTCACCATCTGCTTGCAATTGTTTATTTTTTCCCCTTCCCTTCATACTCAGTATTCTGGCTCTGAGAAGCATTTGAAAATTGTACTCCTGTCTTCCTTCATTAACATGTCAGAGGGTGCAACTGCCAAGACTAAACAGGCATTGTGTATGGTTCAATGGAAATTGTAATTAATGAGAGTGTAGGCACCCCATAGTCCTGATGTGCCTTTTGCAGACTGTCACTCTGGGTGCCATCTCGTGGCTGCGCTGGCTTGTAACAATTGCAGGTTTGCCTCTACCTTGGTATGATGGGTCCCCTTGGAAGAAATTTTTTCTAGCTATTTCTATCATTTATAGCTATTTCTATCATTTATAGAAGGGTAAGAAAACCATGGAATTTGGAGGCCCTTGTTATCCCTGTTATTTGCATATGAATTTTATATAATGTTCATACCAAATGCTACTATGGTAATAATGATAATGCTTTCTCATTTCAGATGTTCATAGCTTGTCAATACTTAATCTAAAGCAAATATTGCTCTCACACCGTGACTTTTTGCTAACGATAGATTTTGACAATGAAAAGTTTCTTCCCTCTCCTTGTGCATTTTCTGTATTCCTAGACTTTCTCAATAGCAGGTTTTTTAGAAAGACAGTTGTTTTGAGCTTCTCTCTTAAACTTTTTTCATTACACATTAGATTCGTTTTTATCAGGTGCCACGAAATATCTAGGTTGATATCCTGATATCTGATATCTAGATATCTGTCCACCTGATATCTAGAACAGAAATTCTGGGTTGTGTTTTTTGTTTCTGTTGTTGTTGTTTTGTGGGATTTTTTTTCAAAAGCAAAAGATGCCAAATTGGAAACTTTGTAGAAAAATGCTCAGATTTCTAATGCTCTCTGCCTTACACATGCTTTGTGACACACTAGCAAATTTATCTGTTTTGTCATTTTATCTCTCTGTGAGGCTCCATTGACACTTTAAATCTGAGTCATACTTGGACTCCCTGACACCTCTGTGTGTTCTGGAGCCCTGAGTCACACAGTAAACACTTTCTTACACTAGTAGCACAGCTCTATCAATACAGAGCAGTGTTGGACTTCAATTCCTTTGAGGAGAAAAGGCTTCTGTGTTTTTGCCCTTGGTTACCTCATAGTAAAAGAAAAGTTTGTATAAAACTATTTGCTTTGGACAAAGAAGTCATTTCCATTCTTTTCTTCAGTCACAAATCTTCTGAAGATGTGAAATAAGTACATATATATTCAGGAGAAAGTTGGCCTTAACAAAAATGCTTCCTGCATAGTGTAATGCCACCAAAGATCTTCAGGGCTATTGGATGACATACAGTGCAACCAATACAAGGTTGTGATATAAAGCCTGTTGTTTCAAATATACTTTCAGAACCATTTATTGGTATGTGCAAACAGAATCCAAGAAGAACGGAAGTTTTAGATGTTTATTTCCTATTGAGTTTTCTAGACTTCTTGAATATGCAAATTTGCAGATACTAGCCCATCCAGACACCTGCGGGAATATGAAGTTTGGTTTTCACAGGATCACAGAATGGTAAGTGTTGGAAGGGACCTTCAGAGATCACCTAGTCCAACGCCCCGTCAAAACAGGATCACCTAGAGCAGGCTGGACAGGAACGCATCCAGGTGGGTTTGGAATATCTCCAGAGAAGGAGAACCTCTCTGGCAGCCTGTTCCAGTGCTCTCACACCCTCAAAGTAAAGAAGGTTTTCCTTATGTTCAGACGGAATTTCCTGTGTTCTAGCTTGTGTCCATTGCCCCTTGTCCTGTCACCAGGCACGGCTGAAAAGAGTCTGGCCCCATCCTCTTGACATCTGCCCTTTAGATATTTATAAGCATCTCAGTCTTCTCTTCTCTGGGCTAAACAGACCCAGATCTCTCAGCCTTTCCTCATAAGAGAGGTGCTCCATCCCGTTGATGATCTTTGTAGCCCCCCGCTGGACTCTCTCCAGTAGTTCCCTGTCCTTCTTGAACAGGGGAGCCCAGAACTGGACACAGTACTCCAGATGTGGCCTCACCAGGGCAGAGTAGTGGGGGCCTGCTGGCCACACTGCTGGCCATGCCTTTTTTAATGCACCCCAGGAGACCATTGGCCTTCTTGGCCACGAGGGCACATTGCTGCCTCATGGTCAACTTGTTGTCCACCAAGACTCCCAGGTCCCTCTCTGTAGAGCTGCCTTCCAGCAGGTCAACTCCTAACCTGTACTGGTGTATGGGGTTATTCCTCCCTAGGTGCAGGACCCTACGCTTGCCCTTGTTGAATTTCATTAGGTTCCTCTCTGCCCAACTTTCTAGCCTGTCCAGGTCTTGCTGAATGGCAGAATAGCCTTCTGGTTTTGCTTTATTGTATCTATCAAATACGTATAAGCTAGGATAAGAGGTCCGATTTTCATTCTATTTCTTACACATGGGGTGGCTAATTATGGAAAAGATTTTACAGAAATGCATTTCTAGGAACATAATTTAAACTGCTGCCATGTACAGATGTTCTCAGAAAAGAGATACTATTCAGTGCTGTACATAGCTCTTAAATGTCTAATTAAACTGCTAATACATTTGTAGCCTGGCTATCTTTATTATTTTAAGATCATGTGAACGTAGCTTTATTTAGCTGAAAGTTCTCATACCAGAACTATATTCCTATGGACATAAAGATGTACATTGAATTATCTTCTTATATTGTCAAAAACTAAGTTTTGTTTGAAGTTACCAATTTTTTTGCCAGTTTACAAAATTAATTTACCAGCAGAATTTTTTTCAAGCTAAGACAGAAGTTTCATTCTTTTCTTCTGAAGAAGAGGAAAAGTAAATCTGTAGTAATAGACACAGTTTAAATACCTTTTTCAGTTTTATAGTGTACAAATATACAACATGCAGAAGAGCCTTGTTTTCTCAAAGAAATTGTTATCAATGATTCAGAGGGATACATGAATAAATTATGCCTAGTTAGCATCATATTTATGGTTATTAAGCATTTTTCTTAATGTTAAACATTAGAACAAAGTAATTTTAAATAACCATCTGTTTTCTTACGTTAAATCATAATATTCTTTATGTAATATTATTCTGTTAGTCTTCCAGGCAAGATAGTAAAGCAAAAAAATGAAGATGTCTTTATATGTATCACCAAAGAAAAACAAAATGCTAACAAGTATCAAGGAAATAAGTAATTAATGAGTATTGTGAGTGAGCGATATGCATTCGGCTTTTGAAAGGCTGAACAAACAAAAGAGTGAGAATGCACAAACATTAATGTAAGCTTACTCCTGTTGGTATGTAACCTTCCATGTCTGAGTTATGCCAAAGGTTTGTTATATTGCATTTGAATAACATATAAATGACATTCAGTTCCCAGTCAGGTTGTAAGTTATCCTGAATATGATACATGGTACCAGACGTCTAAATATCAACTGTTGGTGCAGAATCTCAAAAAGGCCCATTTGATTGCCTATGTGGTGCAATATATCTTGCTGGGGACATGTCCACAAAGCCTGTAGATCATTGGTGCATTGAGGACGCCTGGTTTGCAGTTTGCAATGCCAAAATCTTGTGGTGATTGGATCTGACTCCATAGGAACACCTGAGTACCAGATGTTTCAGAGCTGGTCTCCCAGTTCTGAGAGCAGATGGAATTGTCTTCTTAACATGTAGATGGAGGGGAATTTCTTCAAGTCTACCATTCCAGTTAAAAAACTTCAGTGTCATTTTTGATTAAAATGTCCATAGAAAGGTATTTGTCTTAGGTTACAGCTTTAGGTAAGCCATATGAATACATTATGTATTTATGTATCAATTTAAGACATTGCAGATAATTTCCTCCAACTTCAAACTTTGACTGCTGCATATCCCTTATATCAATCTTTTGCCTATTCAGAATACAGTGGAATGGTCACACCTGAGATTGACTCTTTTGATCATATTTATCTTTTACTTTCTTTGCAGTCGTTAAGTAGTAGTTTAAATTGGTTGGTTTATAAAGTTTTGAATAGGATAGATTATATTCAAGATTCTCTCTTTAAAGAAAATACCTATGGACGGTCTTTTGGTGCAGAGAACGCATTGGCAGTAGAAGCCTAAACTGAGAAGATCTAGTTTCCTGCATGCCAATTCTTCTCTCAAAATCCAGCTCATTTCACCTCTCAGTACAACCAATATTAAGCAACGTGTAAAGGAAAACCTGCAATGTATATAAATAATCACTGCTTTTCTTCTTAAAAGATGAGAGACACTTTTTCAGCTGACATAATTAATATTAATCTGTACGAGGCAGTTCAGCTGAAGCTGTATTGAAGGGGTATGCCTCACCTATAAAAACATACAATACAAAAAAGAAAATAAAGCTCTAAGATTTTTGAAAAAGAACACAAGACCTTTTGATATCATTGCTGGGAGGTCATGGTTCTGGTGGAGGGAAGTCTAATTTTGCAGTGGACTTCAGCAAACAGAATTTTACCCGAAATATTTTCGTTCCCTAGTAAAAGGAGGAGGAGCTGATTTAGTCAGAAAAGAACAAATTTAGAATTGGAAACTGGTATAATAATTAGCTTAAGCATTTGCAACAGTGAAATCCTTTTGTGACTCTAGCTTATCACACCTTAAAGACTGGTGATCTTTTTAAGGAGTCTGAAATTCAACAACTTTCTCTGGCTGGGAAAGACATTGGATTTCTATCTATTCCCTATCGATAGACCATAAGATAACAAGGCAAAAGCTGAAAAGACTTGTCAGCTCATGTCATCTATCTCTCTGCTCATTCGATGCTCGTCCTTACTGTGCACTTTTAGCACTTTGCAAAGGCCTGGTTTTAGTGTCTCACCAAGCTCTATTGAAAAAATATTGCAGAATCTAATACTTATCATCAGTTGTATGGCTGCGGAGCACAGTGACAAGGACCTGATTCTGGCCTGTCTCTAGTTTTATAATGAACCACTTGCTTTGAATTATTTTTATCAATTTTCATGAGAGGAAAGTCAGAACAATTCAAATGCACCATCTTTTAAAAATAAGATTGAATTGTCTTTAGTTCATTTATACTGTTGTATTTACTCATTCCAAGAGTTGGTTTGAATGTGGCATTCTTAGGCAAGTACTTCATAGTATGATTAGCTCTTCTGTTTCCTTCTTGTCTTTTGCTTTTTTTGAGGAATTGGATTTAAAGAAAAAAAAACTGTTGCAATTTATTGTTTCTATACTACAGGGATCCTGTTAGAATTAACGGCTCATTTTTACTTATAAGTCAGGTTAAGGACATGTTTTTCCTCATTATTCTGAGTAGCTCAAATCAGCAAGTGTTGTCATCGTTGCCATCATTATCATTATTATTTCACAGTAAAGATCACATTGAACAGCATAAAAAAGGTCAACTACTTCATTTCCTCTACAGTGAGACTCCAAGTGCCTCCATAATTTTCCTTCAAAACAAAGTGGGTGTTAGTTTAAAACCTCCATGCTCTGCAGGTCATTCTGTATAAACATTAATCCTTAGGTTTCAGAATAAAATACTGTTTATGTCTGTGATGCTTTGACAGTGAGTTTAAATGGATAAACATTGTAAAATGTCTTTACATTGCCTGTATCTTTAATAAAAAGTCAGATCTGATAGGAAATGACCCCACGTGATTACACAGGTGGTTAAAGAAATTGGCTTCATTAAAACAAAATAAGGCAATGGATTCTTTCCTATTAGGATATTGAGTAAATAATGAGTTGAAGACATGTTATTTTAAAATGTAAAATACTTTCTGACTAGTCTGAGAGTAAAAGATAAAGTTACTCTAGCAGAGTTCTTTGGAGAAGTAAGATGCTCACTGAGCCAAAAGGCTCCAGAAAGATTAAAGAAAAAACAAAAAGTTTTAATATTGCCAGTCAGCCAGCCTTGAAATCTGCTTGAGCCAGTTTGAGACCCAAGCAGCCTTTCTGCATTTGGATTTGCTTTATCAGGGAAGCCAACAAGGAGGTGAGCTCTCCTTCCTCTGCCTGCTCAGGGCCTCTAGAGGATCCTACTGACAAGTACTCTTGGGAGACATTTATTGAACACCAAGTCTTGCCTCAGATGTTGCACTGAAAGTGGGATTGGTTCAGCACGTTATTCTGCACGCGTTGCTGCTTCATCCTGAATCCTCTGCAACCTACACTTTCATCCTTGTTTTTTTAATGTCAACAACAAATCCACAAAATAAAACTCAATAATATCTGTTTATATCCGTTTGTAACAAAAGCAAGAGAGTTACAGTACCTGCAATGCTGTGAATAATACAGATAGCTGGTGAAATCACCAACCTTGACACTCACTTATGCCCAGTTTTTGAAGATGGAGTATTTAAAAGGCCAATACAAGAATTAAAATGAAGTAGGACTTTTTATTTCTATTTACACTTTTTCCCTTTATACACTATCTGTAGTAGGGCTGTAAAGGTCATACAGCTCCTTGTGCAGCAGGTTGAAGGAGGGGGAGGTTTTTTGTTGAAGATACTTGGACTAGCGTAGCACACAAAAGAAAATGAAGATGAATAGGGTATTTGTGGTGGGTGGTGAGCATCGTAGATTGCTCTGGTTTTGACCTTACCTTTACTTCACTGATAGCTTTAGTTAAATTCAGACAGTAGGATGTCAAGCTATAGGCAAATATTAAAGCAAAGAGGTCTAGAAACTGATATTTGAGGTAAGCAGTTACATAAAAGAAGTGATTCAATTACAAAGTAGGTGCTGCAATCGATATTATTTCTTATTTCACAGTATTCATAAAACCCTCAAGGTCTCCAAAAGCTATAAGCCACATTTGCATTTGTGATAAACTTCAGAAAGTGTCAGATTTCCAATACAAGTCAATGACAGGACATTTATATTTCAGTCCTTTTAGAGGATACTCATATTATACTACCTAGCCTACATCGTTCTTTTAGAGAACACTCAGCATAACCACCGTGCAGAGACAAGCCTTTAGAAATGAACTGAGACTTTTCCACACAACATTTGTGTGCCCACTTTTTGGAAGCAAAATCTTCCAGAATACTTGCACTCTACTGTGGCAAGTCAACAAGTCCTAATTTCAAGATGCTTTACTTTTAATTATTGAAATTAAGGACTTTTGTGTAGTTTGCGTAATAAAAAACTTAACATAATCTATTATATACATAGGATTTCTGTCCTTGTTTTTCCTTTACCATTCCAGTTATTTGTTATATTTTTTTTTGTTATACACAACCTTATATCCCTGAAAAAAAATAAATCTTCAGCCAGAGATAACTAAGCAGATTTTTAACCTTGGAGTCCTTTTACAAGTCACAGACTGTAAAATGAAAAAAAAATAAAACTGGCCAGAACTTTAGTACAATTTTCCCCTTGTGTTTTAGATTCCTGCAAAAAGACCTATTTCCTTTGTTCTCTACTCTTCAAATTGTGTTTGTCCTGCACACATGTATTACACAGACACAGTCATACACACAGTTTTAATGCTTAGATGGCAGGTTCCAAACGTTGTCATTATGTACCCAGGGGCAAGACCCTCAGAGGTATTAAAAATCAGTTTGAATTATACAGAAATGCATTTAAGGATCTGTGTCAAGGTGCCTTGAAATACCGAGACCTAAACACCATCTGGTTCCATCAAAAGCTAATGTGTTAGACGAGTCAAGCAGTTCTGAAAATCAGGCCACTTAGAGCTTCAATATGTAACATGCTGAGCAGCTCCTGCCCTTCAGGATCAAGCTGCTTTTTAAAAACTTGTTTGAAAGGTTGGACATAATTAATTTTCTGGTACAATTAGTTTGAGGCCAAACAATAGAATGCAGTCGCAGATCCAGGCTTTAGCTGGAGCCTAAGGACATCCTTGCTTTGAAATGTAATATGCCTGAAGAGAGAGAGAGTTAGTCCCACACTCTTTGTTCCTTATGAGAATTTAAATATTTAATGTGGGAGAACGTAGAATTACATTTTAAGTCTATGTACTGAATATAGCTATCTAAGGCACTCTTATTACATATTTCTTCGTTAAATTTGTTCTTCAGAAATCCTTTTGATGATTTATTTCCTGTGTCAACAGCCATTACAGGGAACATTACTGAAACATTTCATGTTATTGTTAATTTTTCATTAGGTTTTATTATTTTAAATTGGTACACTGTTGCTAAAAACTCCCACACTCTTTATTAACCAAAACTCCTAATGTAGTAAAGCCACATGGAATAATATCTGCTGAGCTTTTTGTTTGTTTGTCAGTGTTTTATTTATATTTATCCCTATCCAAGGTCATAAATAATGAATGTTTCTCTCAGTAGGCCTTTGCAGCCTAGTCCTGAAATCCCTGAGGTTTCTGGTGAAAGACTGTTGAGATCCTAAACCTGATATCTCCCAGCCTAGTGTTTCTTTTGAAAAATTTTGTTTATACCGTGTACATCTTCAGCATCATTGTTTGTGACTTTCGCTGGTCCGCAAGACTTATGTCCGTATATACTGTCTAAAAGAAAGTAAGAGGGAAATGGAAACGGTGCGTTGCTGGCAGTTGTCCGTATATACTGTCTAAAAGAAAGTAAGAGGGAAATGGAAACGGTGCGTTGCTGGCAGTCACCTATTATTTCATCGCACACATAACATTTCTGTGTTATGCTCATTTTTACTGCTCCTGGTCTCATCTACAGAAAGAGATTTCTTGACATGAATCTAAACACAAATAGGATGGCGATTTTCAGCTGTGCTTAATACTTTCTTGTATTGCTTGGAAAACGGTGATTGAGAATACTTATAGCTTTGCTGCACTTACCTGCTTGCCAGAAGCAGCTGTTTCCCACAGCTTTGCTGGGGGCCATGCAAATACCCCAGAAACTTTTCAAACTGTAATTCATTAAAACGCTTATAAAAGCTTAACAAGGTAAGAGAAAGAAAAGAATGAACCCCACAAAAATACCACCATCACCACCCTCTGGGTCCACCAGGTATAGCCAAGAGCATACATATTTGTTATTGGGAGTATTTCCTCATTTATAGTTAACTGTTCCTAATGCATAAAACTAACAAAACAGGTTCCCTTTGTCTGATGAAACAGCTATGTGTGAGCTGCTCAACGCCTACTCCAAATGCATTAATCCCTACCATGTTCAGCCAGGCTTGATCAGCTGCACGGATCAATTATTGTAATTTCTTACTGGTCAGGAAGAGTGTTAACTCCAGCTAGCCCACGTGCAGATACATGAGTGCAGTAAGAGCTGGCAACAAGTGACGTTCATGCAAGTCATCAACTGTGCTGTTATTAACGTGAGTTCTAAATAGTAAAGACTTTCAAAGATTCAATTTACCTTTTTTGCCACTTGAGAGCTATTTGGTTTTGTTCTTCCCTCGGGTAAGATGATAACACTGATACATTGCAATCTTCTAATGCATTCTTTCCTGTAACACTTGGTTCAAAATTACCAGGAAAAAAGTTGAATAAAAAGTAGAATTGAAGTGTGGACGTGTTCTCTACTTGTTTCAAGTATATTACACATCCTTTTGGTGTCTAAAACTGCATTTTAGTTACCAATGGGATGAAAAATCCAACTACCAAACTGTTTTTAAAACAGATTGTTCCAACAGAGTGACATACTTGGTCAAGTACCATGCCTTATGCATTAATATCATCCACTCCAGCTGCTCTCAAAAAAAAAAAAAAAGAGACTCTCCTCAAAACAAAAATAAGTTCCTGAAAGGTGTCCATTGGAAAAGCTAGATTTCACCAGAAGTTTGCAGGAGCTTAACAAGCTACAATTTATGGCCTGGCTTTTCTTCTTCCTCTAAGATTTTTCTCCCATGCTTTCACTAGTTCGGCTGCAGTCCCATACCATTGGGTGACACTACTACAAAGAAGCTATCCTGAGGACTGTGCCAGGATCCAGCACTCATTGTGCCTGTTGCAGTTAGAACTCGTCATCATTAATTAATACTACAAGAGCAATAATCTGGCCCAGTCTTTAGAGGTCAAACAAGCAGCACTCTCCTTGCAACAGCAACTCAGCTCTGTAAGTGATGGTCATTTCCTCTTAGGGTCAAGATGCATACAGCATAAGTAGAAAAAAAAAAAAGAAAATTATATTATAGCTGATGAGAGAAGCACCCCTTTTTCTCCAGTGCTGGTTTTGAAAATATCCACTTCCCAAACACTGAGGTGCTTGAAAAATACACTGATTATTAGAGCATAATTTCTAATTACGACGTAGTTGACTGAAACATGTTTCAGATTCCAGGAGTAGCAAGAAAATCTCCTAACACAAAAAAACCCTGAAATAAGGAATGCCTTGGAATTGCTGCTCAGGCATATGGGTGAATAAACTCATCACTAGCTCTGGCACAGCGCAGTTACGCAGAAACACTGTGGCTGTTGCTGTGTACTGATCCCAAGTGGTGTGTTGAAAGTGAAACACAGATGAAAAGGAGTGTGGGGTGGATGGAGAAGAAAAAGAGAGAGAGAAATACCAAAGAACGTGGCTTGGAGGGACAGGAGGGCTTGACTAGAATTTTTCTCTAGATGTCTTGTTTACTGAATGTAAATGCTTAAAGTTGTTCAAAGGAGCTAAGCAAACTTCCCTCCTTTTCAAAGGATTTTAATGTATCTCACACGACGCTTTTAAAAAAATTTTGAGCATAGTTTGTTTTCTCTGTGTGTTTTAGGACACAATTGATGCTTCTTACAGAACTTCATTAACCTCTTTCTAGTTTTTGCTCCCGTTTTCTGTTTTGTTCAGTTTTGTTATAAACATTTGGACCTTAAGCAACCTGCTCCAGGTTATTTTGAAATATTGCTTCATGCCAACAGCACCTTCATCCTGTTGCCTCCAAGCAGGTTCATTAAAAACTCTGGGGAGTAGCATGCATTTTATTTGGCATTAATTCTAGCACAGCTCCTGAAACAGCAGTTTCTGATTGATCTTGAAAGCGACTTTGGTTTTGGCTTTACTGCAAACCCCTCCGGTGCACCTTGTGCCTTCTGACAGTGTTCACTACAGCCAGCTTTTCAAACAGTTTAAACCCTTGGAAAGCTATTGCTACTTTAAGCTTCAGTGAGAGTTCTGTTGTTGTGGTTTCTTTTTTATTTATTTTTTTTTTAATCTGAGGGTAGCATGGTATAAAACATTAGTCCAAAGTAATTTTTCCCTCTTCTAGTCACCTCCTTTCACCAGAACATCTTTCACATTCTTCTAGCTGTAATAACTCTTTCCTGCACGTCAACATGAATCGGCACTTGTTTTCATGTAAGCTGTGCCAGTTTGCACAAGATTTTACTTTCCACATTAATAGCCAACAACTTACACAATTATAAATTGGGAAGAAAAAAAATAAATATCAGTTTATACTTTTTAAACCAAGTGAAATTGCAGTTATTTTAATCTCCCCCACAGTTTTGGAATTTGTTAAAACAACTGCAAGTAATATCTCTAAATCTCAAGTATCTTCTTACATTTGCAGAGAAATGAGTGTTCGTATTTCTATCTGGAGTAAGTCTTAAATTATAACTATTTTCCAGCAATGAGATGCTTCATCTTTTTTTTATGGCTTGTCTCAAGGACTGTATTACTACGTGAAGTACTGCATGATTCTGTGTTCTTTCTATTGACAAAGTGAAAATTATTCAGAAAACCCAATTACTGCTTTGCTAATGGCTTCTCTGAGCGACATGACACTATTGGAGAACAGCTTCTTTATTCTGGCCACTCTCATTCTTACTATTAATTATGGCCATATCTAAAATCCTTACTCTGGGGTAGGACTAAATTGTACTAGGTTTGTAAAAGTATTTACAAAACAGGGAATTCCTGCCTAAATGGCTCCTGATCTAAACATTAAATAGAGGAAACAGAGGAACGTTTGCCGAGTCAGGCAAAAAGAGGCAATATTGATTGGTTTGGCAGAAAGACGCCTCGGTACAACAGAGCTTACAGAGCTTCAACCTTCTGAAGATCTTAAATCTTATAAAGATGTTCTTAAAATTTTTCCAACAAGGATAGCAAGAGGGTGAGAGGGTTTTTAAGTAAGGAATTCGGTTCAGCCATATCACCTTCCCCCTCCAGTAGGATCAGGTGATGGCTGGATGGTTTGTCTCCACGTGGAAGAGCACCAAAAGTTAAACTTTATTGCTTATTGCATGTGTTTGATGTGATAGATATTTATCTGTTAGGAATCCACTGTGTCTGCCTATGTTTTTCCGTGTGGTGGATGCCCACTTTAAAGAACGCAGATGAAGAGGTTTTCACTCTGCTTTGCCTCAATGATTTGCACAGACAAATAGAAATTGTTGGGAAATATTTTCTGCTGCCCAGGACTTTTCTCTGTTCAGTTTCACTTCATGACTTTTAATGTAAGATAGCCTCAAACCAACCTTTGTAATAACATTACCCTCCTTTTTTCCTTTGATGTCACACTAAGACATTCACCATGTTTTTGAGCAGAAATATGGCATAATATAAGTTTTTTCAAATCTTTGATGTTGCATTTGCAGTGCCTCCTTTTCTGCTGCTTTGGAATGGCACGCAGCTTTCAACGTCAAGGGAATTAATTCCCATCTCTCAATTCCCAGTACCCATCTTTAAATACTTCAGACTGCCATGTGTGTCAGTGCTCTATTTTACTTCCGAGTTCTGCACTCCATGAGATTTTAAGCTGTGAAACACAATACTAATGTGCTCAAAGACCATCTTAATGCAGTTCTCGTTCCCCTTTTCTGTTTCCTTTGCACCTTTCCATTTGACTTGGACCCAACATTCTTGGGTCTCTTTCTCCAAGTATGAACCTGTGCTCATACTGAAAGGCGTTTTGAGCCCCAAATAACCCCAGTGAAGTCACTAATTGATGATTGCCAAGCACAGTGTTCCAAGACCAGCTGAACTCAGCCCCTGTTCTCCACGGCTATAAAGTAGTTATGTACTTCAATTTTACCAGGCCTCTGATTGCATTAAGGGTTACTGATATTCTCCGAAAGCATGTCCTCTGTTAACACCCTCTGCAGTTTCCTCCCCTTCTCCTTCTTGCCTTAGAGCCCTTCCCTTTTTGACTTCCTGACGTGCTCCGCTATGAGCTGCACACTGACTGCTAATTCCTGCTACTGTGCAGCCCCACTCTGAAGCCATCGCTCTGCCTACAGAGCACATGTGTGAGAATATTCGTGTAGCTTAAGCATGCTCATGCATACGGAAGAAGGGTTGTTTTACGTCTCTTCCTTTTCTGATGATGTTTGGGCTCGCTCTCCCTTGCTCTGCTTCCATATTTCTTTACTTTTCTGTGATGTTTCTTTTGGCGTTAAACAGAAATAAAGCTTTCGTAAGTCCTGAAAGAGTGGAAATGTTACAACACTGAGGAAGCTAAGATAACATAATTAATCCTTTAAAAAGTCTTATTCCCATAGTTAAATAATGAATGTTCAAAGGCTGTCTCTATCAGTGCAGCCCTATCAAAGGCTGCATAACGCAATTTATGTTTGTTATATTTTACCCTTTTATAACAGAAACTTAGGGCTTTACCTACAGTGTATCTGCACACAAATACACAGGCTATACATAGTAATATAAACAAATATCATGATATTTACAAAATGACACATCTATCAGGGGGTGAAAATCCAACCAAGATATCCCCGCAGCTCACAAAAAAAAAAAAAAGAGGAGCTCATATCCAAACTCTCTTTACAGGCTCTTCAAAGTGTAACGGAATTGTAAGTGAAGAAACATGTTTTTTAATCAATAACTTGACAAAGACCAGCAATTGCAGCAGAAATGATGGAATAAATTCTCTTTCCTCCAATTGCTTGAATTGTTTCTAATAATTGTTTGTCTTTTCTGATAAAAAGACAAACAATAGACATTCACTAAATTACCTTATTTAACGAGAAAACGATAACACATTCAGGCACAACATGCAGAATAAGGAAAATGGAATAAAGCTAAAGGGAAATTAAGAAACATTCATTTCTTTTTTTTTTTTTTGTGGCACAACATACTCTGAAAAAAAGAGCCTTGTTCTGATGCCTTTACTGTGATACGGTAAAGAACTGCTCTACATCCAGCTGCAGGGGCTGCAAGTGGGGGCAATGCATTTTCTGAATGAGCGTAGCAACGGAAGGAAACTGGAAGGAAGGCAAAACTCCTCTTGGTACAGCATAGGCTCATTTGGCAAAATATCTGACAAACATGAAAGAAAGCAAAATACCATCTAATCTTTTCAAATGTATTTCATTGGCTACGATATGCATCCAGCTACAGTATCCATTTTTGAGCAGACATTTCAAAAAGCTCATCGCTGCTTCTGAATGTCAGCACATTTATCCATTCTAATATACATGTGCACTATGAAAACAGAGATTAAGATGGTTATGGATTTTTATAGCACGCTATGACTTTTTGGCAGCAGCAAGTCCATTTGCACATACTATTGAAATTAGAAAATTAGATTTTAACCTCTAACGTCTATTTAAACATAGCTAGCACATAAGTAAACAGCTGTGCTTATTATAGATCCAGAATGTAATAATAATAAAAAAATAATCTAATTTGAAGCTCATCCTTCCAAAGCATTCCTCTGAGATGAATTCTCTTGGCTCCCAGCAAAGGGAGTAGGAGTCAGATCTTCTAATTTTCCCGAGTCGGGCCCTATGAGAACAGTATGTTTGTTCTTTAACATTGTTCAGTAATATTTAATACCCAGAAAATGCAGATTGCCAGCTGTTACACATCATCTCGCAGCAATAACACACTGTGATATTTAAATCTTATAGTTATTTTTGTGTGAGTGATACTCAGGAAATTTGAAAGTTGTCAGTAAATAAATATTTGAGTTTTCAGCTTAACTTGTTTATTGGTACATCTGCTTGGAAACTTGATAATACTGATCAATATTTCAGAAAATTAAGTTACTTTGGTATGATTGATGGATGATTGAAAGAGAGTTTCTTGCGTGCTTGTGCAAGTACATATGCATGGTCTATTCTGTTCTGCTTGAGCTGTAATAGCAAATTAGGAGGCGTCCTCAACTTGGGAAGCAAGTTGGTGGAGCTGGCTGAACCTGGGGGTTGTATGATGCCCTGCAGTCTTGCCTGCGCTGTGTAAGGCTGAACTGTGATGAACTGTTCATTTGCCACTCCTGATTTTCTCCTTTTTTTTCCCAGTTTGTGTAGTTTACTTTTGTGTGTGTGTGTGTTTAGGGTTTGGGCTTTTTTTTTTTCTAGTTTTGTCCTGAGTTGAAATAAGGCAGCAAGAAAGACTATTCCAGCAGAGAGTGCATAGGCATGAACCAGTGAAACTTCCATCTTTCTCTCTTTTTTTTTTTTCCTTTTTTTTTTTTCCCCTCTACACCTGTCAGAAAGACAGAAAGCCCAGAACAGTTACAAATGCCGTTGTCTGTCCCCATAAATGCAACAAGCTCCTAATGGGACAACTGCTGAATGGCTCGGGCACGGGAATTGCCTGACAGCCGGGCTTTCCTCAGGCAGCACTCATGACTTCAGCGAGGCTGAATCAAGCACTCCACTTTGCAGACTCACAGGATGCCATTTGGAGAGTGCAGTTTCAACTGATGTTATTATACAGTATTTAAAGGGAAACAGTCAGACTCCCATGCAGGATGGGACTCCATCTGGCCCATGAAAATGTATTGCTAAGCAACTACTGTTTACTGTTCTTCTCAATTATTTTTTTTGTTGCAAGTATATCTCCAAAAAAGTCTGTCTGGATTTTTTTTTTTTTACCCATTTAAAATACAAAAAAAACAAAAGAGAAAAACTCCAAACCCCAGAGCTGCCTTGTAACAGAACGCATGGCAATGCCTGTGGGTCCCTGCCCAAAATCAAGACTACAACCTTGCATACACCACTACTCATTAGCATATAAAAAGACAGACTTTTCTGCAAGGCCCAGCTATCCATGCCTAACTGAATACTCAGTCTTCTTATATTCATTCACTGGTTGTGATTTTATATCTCTTAAAATAAGTCACATGTTTGAGCTAAGAGCTTCCTTCACTTCTTATACAAACTAAGTATTTTTCATTTATTTAGATTTCTAAAGTCTGCTGTACTTGAACTTTTGAAACATAAAGCATGAATGCACACAAATGTAAGTATACATATACCCATGTATATTTCTGAAAATCTGGACGTGTCCCCCGCTTTGTCTGAGAACAGCAGATCACTTTCGAAATATTTATTTAGCTCCTTCTCTTGTTGCATAACCAAGAATCAGCATATATAAGTGGCAAGGTGTCCACCCAAAGATTGAGCAGGTTCTTAAAACCGTATACAAACACAGAGTAACTTCTGACTCCAGACTTCAAAACAGTTCTTTTGCTCCCTGGCAGCAGGTATTTTTGCAGAGCTGGCTTGTAGGAAACTCTTGGCTCTCATACCATGAATAGATTTTTTTGCTAGGAAGGGGAATGCTATTATGGGGAGATAAATTGATGTAGAATCATAATAGTATAAAATAACCTTCTAGAAGCTCTAGGTTATTTCCTTCATTTTCAAAGAGTTTATAAATCCTGTTTACTTTATAGTGGAAACGTTCACAGATTATTGAAAGCATTTTTCACTTCCCATGATAGAGTACAGGGTTAGGATCCGCTGTGCGTGAAGCATCTGCATCATACACTGCATTCTTCTGAAACGCTCCTCATGCTTGAGCCTTTATGAAAATATTTTTTATCTTTAACATACATTTCAGAAGATTCCTGATTAATATTTGAACTCTGCTCGCTGGAACTGAACTTGGCTTTTCACTTGGTGTTTGCAGAGCACCAAGTGGAATAAGGATCTGATTCCATTACCAATTCTGCTATTCATTAAAAAAAAACAAGATCATTATCATGTGAGCTTTTTTTCCTTCCTTTATATATCTATATAAAAAATATTTTCCTCACGTATTTATGTGTTTTGGAAACCATTTATTTTCTGTATCCCTCAAGATATGGCATCACACTAGTCATGATTTGTCATTTGAAACAAAGTAAGATTTTTTGGTGTGAAAAGATGCAGTATGCTTACTAGATCCACAGCTGAGTTATTGTGGGTTAATGAGCTAACGTCTGTCAGCTGAGGTGCACTGAATGACCATAATATCTTCTTAGCCTTCAGTAAATAGAAAGTAAAATATATTAACATAAGGCTTCCTGAAAAGAACATAACTTTTTTTAGAAACGAATAAAAGGAAGTATGAATGTTTATTTATGTTCACCATAATTTGTCCTCTCATACTGTTTTTGACAATGATGAATTATTTTTATTCTTTTCATAATATTTTTTCTTTATGAAATACATTTCTGGGATATACATGCCTTTTTATTTGGGTGGGGTTTTTGATTTTTTTTTTTTTTCCTAGAATTTGAGGCTATATGGTACTTCCCTTCTTACCAGTGTAGTCTTTTATTTTTTAACATGCAAGACAGCTATTCTGGCACAGACATAAAATTAGTTTTGCTCAATGGATTTCTTGTCATGCATGTGCAAAAAGCTTCATTTGCCTCCAATTTAAATTTTTGTTTTCCTCTGGTGACTCATTTTGCTGCATCTGTGTTTATTCTATAACCTGTGGATAAGGCATGTTTTCCTAGCTGGGAGCTGGCTGGGCTTTTGCTGATGACTGCCATGTGTTGGTTTAGTCTTGCATGCAATTCTGTCTTGATTTCTCTAAAGCTCTCACTGTCAGCATTTCCCCAAGGTGCTCCATGCAGCTCTTCTGGGAAGCCCTTCAGGTAGAGTTCCTCTTCAGGCTTATGGAAGACATCACAGATGCTTTGTCCTTTGTAACAAAGTTTAGTTCCCTCCAACAAATATGCATACTTCACTGGTCTCAGTGATAGGTGATTTATTATTATAGTTCATCTGTTGCTTTATAGATTGTATTTTGGTCACAGTAACTTGATCTGTTTGGGGTTTTTTGTCTTTTATAGCTCCTTCTTGGTATCATTTCATTCTGTATATTTTCAATGAGCTTCAGCCTGCATCACTGCAGTTTCTGGCTGATTGGAAGAGGCTTATACACCAGAAAGGCTAGTGATAAGAAAGAGGCTGAGTGATCGTTTTTGAAGATAAATTTCTAGGTAGTGAACAGTGTGAGTTTGAGAACAGTTTTTTATCTGTGAGAGACTTAACTTTGTTCAAGTATACCTGTATGTATTGATGTTGTACTTCTACTTCCACTGTAAACATAGTAAACAAAATACAACATATTTTATTTGTTCATACTATTACTGTAGAAAGGGTAATGTGGCTGCTTTAATATAGTTTAGGCTTTCTGTGGTATCCCCTCTGCCTCTCTCTAAGTGTCCCCTTATCTATGCTAGTACTTATGTACTTGCATGCATAGCCATCAGATAAGGGGGCCTACAGGAAAGATGTGGACAAACTTTTTAGCAGGGCCCGTTGTGCTAAGACAAGGGTTAATGGCTTTGAACTAAAAGAGGGTAGATTTAGACTAGATATAAGGAAGAAATTTTTTACAATAAAGATGATGAGACACTGGAACAGGTTGCCCGGAGAGGTGGTAGATGCCCCATCCCTGGAAGCGTTCAAGGCCAGGTTGGACGGGGCTCTGAGCAACCTGATCTAGTTGACAATTTCCCCATTCATTGACTAGATGGCCTCTGAAGGTCCCCTCCAACCCAAACTATTCTATGATTCTACCAGTCTATGATTCTATGTGCACAAGGCTTGCTGCTTTTCAGAAGACATACCACTGGTGAGGCTTGTAGTGGCTTTATTTATAAAAGTATGTAAAGGTCTACAACGTACATAAAATGCAAGAAAATCTTTTGAGGTTACTGAACATATGTGTTGTTTAGCTTCAGTCTGACGGCTGCGGATACCTCCCTGTCAGAAAGATGGGAGAGGCCTGCATGCTGGGAAGCAGGTGGAGAGTGTTATGGGACAGGAACTCCCCCCGGGGGGAAGAAAGCACAACACCCTGCAGGGAGGGCGCTGTTGACACTAGGTTATGAGCATCTCCAGTGGATGAAACCCAATGCATGGAAGAGAAACACCTGAAAAGCAAGAGAGAAGACTAGGTCAGATTCCTAAGACAGATAAGCATTGCTGTGCTCTGATTGGTGCACCCACTAATGGGAGCTTGATGAAGCACAGCTGATCAGTGTTTGTGAGACCTTCTTAATTGATAAGTAAAAGAGAAGAAGAGTTTGCTACGTCTTCGGTCCAAGAGCTGATGGCCGTAGGAGAACAGAGAAATCTTGCTGTTGGCTAAAGTGAGTTTGGTTTTTAAGTGTTCTGGTCTGTCCTTTTGCTCTGGTTTTTCCTTGCCTTCCCATCTTCCTTTCACTCTAAACTATTTCTCAACAAATAGTATCTGGAGTTGAACTAGTAAAAAAAAAATTCTCCTCTATGCCTTTTGTTAATTCTGGTGGCATTTATTTCTTGTTGTGACAAAGCTGCTGCCTTTTCCTTATGTTTCCCTAGGCAAATAGAGGGCCTGATTTTTCTTGAGAAGATAAAACCATCTTAGAAACTAATGGGACCTTTACCCAAACAAAGACTGTAAAATTGATCCCATGTTTTGCAATGGGTTGTATCGATGTGTAAATAAGTAGGTCAGGCTTCATCTTGTTGATATCTAGACCTGTGGTTTTTACCGTTAAGCATCTGTTGGGTGATGCTTAGCAGAGTGCAATGTGTGTTCTGTTAGGAAGTGTTGTATTTGTGGTGTTTAAAATAAAACAGTTCTTGTATCAAGCACCAAATGACTTGTGGGATGTAAAAATCTTTACCTTTTAATATTTGCTTATGAACAGTTAGTATAATTCTGTCCTCTTAATTCTGCCATTGCAGAATCCTATCCTGAAAATTATATTAATATAATTCATAAAAATAAATGTAATTATTAGACGAAATAGTCTTGCATTCTCCTCTTCCCCCCTTAATGTTGCTGGCTGGGTCATTCAGAGGCTGCTTCTGTGTAGTAGAACCTCCCAATTTAGTCTGAAAAAGCAGGTGTTTTATTAAATTTTTGACTCACAATGTCACAGACAATCTCATGGAAGAGATTACCTCTTGCTTGCTTAGCTCTTCTTACTTAGCACTTGTTACTTTATTAGCGGCTGCTTGTGGCTTTGACTCCTCCTTTGTTACTAATGTGCTACAGCGTGAAGTGTTTGTGCGTGTAAATAACAAGTCACTCCATGCTGTTATGACTCAATGGGATGACAGATTTCTAGCTGAAATTAAAAATAAGTTTTATTTATAGACTTTCCCTCAAAGGTTCTTGAGTACAAATCCATTCCTTCAGAGTCTTTATGTTCCTCCACTTAAAACTGACTTGATGATGCTCTGTGCAAAAAGAACATGTGTCAGTGCTGCTGCAAATTTGTGGGTTAATGGCCTGGCTGCATGCACGGACTCCATAAGCACACACAAATCACTTAACTTTGTGGAACAAGAGGAATGCTCTATGTATCTTCTTTCACTACGTGAAAAATTATTTGGGAATCCGATGCAGAAGGGCACAACGCGTATCAGCCCTCTCACATGACTATGCCTGCAGATCCCATTACTGCTGCACATTGGCTACCTCCAACAGCTGGATGAGCTCTTAAATGGTAGCAACTACTTTAAAATGCTTGCTGTTTAAAATGCCTCCTACCAAATTGCTTTTCAGTCACTGTGGTGAAAAAAAAAAAAGGCAGTTATTTCAGCTACTACCTAGCCCTTTCCACATACAAAGACTGCTTCTCTCCCATTCTGCAAATGCCTTTGCAGTGCCCAGACACAGTCATCCAGGTTAATCCCAAAAATGAGAGGAAAAAGGCAATCCTGGTTACTCTTTTCTTTGGCATTTCCAATCCAGCCTTTCTCATAGGCTTTGGTGCTGGAAATATGTAGAATTAATGGGATTCTACTCCATACGGCATCGGCTGTGATTGTTGTGAATAGGTTTATCTTATAGGAAGGGAATCGGTCAGCTAGCACTGGGTAAAGGGCACAAGCCTGCACATTGTGGCTGTACTCTTGCCAACCGAGTCTAGTGATAAATATCTGTGTTGGAAGGAGGCATAGCATCTAAAAGAGATTTAACATGAAACTCCTTTCTTTGAATAATAAAAGCTTGAGGACACTGTTTTACTTTGCTATATAGTAGGACACCTTCTGTTGGGCAGAGAGTCTAAGCAAGTGCTGTCAATACCAATCCTCACAGTCTTTTATAGCTCTTCTTACAGTCAGTGTTGCTCTACTGTCATTGATCACTTTTTGACAAATACCTTGAAAAATAACTGACCAGAAAAGATCATCTGTGGACCCTAAGTCTGTTCTTGAGGGTGGTAGAGTGGTCAAGTGAAATGCGAAGTATTCATATGCTTGGTGTCTAAATCCAGGTTGTGCTCACTGCCAAAGGTATAGCTACAGCTGTTGGCTTAGCTTGGCAAGCAGATACCACTCAAGGGTAAAGATGAGGCGAGTCAAGAACAAAGGAAAGAGCCAGTGCCAAATAGTTCTGTAACTCACAAAATAATTTGCTTTACAACAGTCTCAATATTTTAGCATTTTTACGGCAAAGGTATGAGACCCATTTTGACTAATCATATATTATATATGCCTGTATAGGCACTCTTCAATAGATGACGTAACATTGGGTCAGATAGATTGGTTTTATGATGTAGGAAGAGTTGGGCAATAAACAAAACAAAACAAACCCCAAATCCATAAGCTTGAGCCCTAGTGAATTCTCATATTGTTGTCTACAGGTCATATCCTGGGCTTGTCATAATCCGTAACACAAAGCCTTTCAGAGCCGCACAGCTTCGCCACAGCAGGCAGTTCATAACCTGAAAGGCAAGAATATTCCCAGTGAGAGCTATGTAGCTGTGCTCTGAAACTTTCTGGAGTTTATAGAGATGCACTTATATGTTGCCATATTTAAACTCTTAAATTTTGCTACTATTCCCAGGATAAATAGCATGATTTTTCAGAGACTGTGCATTAGGAGCTTATCCTTTACTTGCAAGGAAAGAAAGCTAGGTTCCTATATAGCAGAGTCCCCAAAGAATGCCCCCAAAAAGGCAATGACAAATGCTTCTGGCATAAAACTTGAGGACTTAAATGACTTGGGAAGGGTATACTTGCTTGGTTTTTTCCCCTCAGCCTTACCTGAAATACGAAGATGATCTGTTGAGAGACTCTTTTGCCTACTGAGACGGGTGAAAGACCCCACAGATGCTTGAAAATTAAGAAAATCTGACATCTGCAATGTGACAGCACCTAGCAAAAGATATTTTTAGATTTAAAGCTAGAGAGCGGAAAATACTTGTATGAAAAAGTGCCTTTTTTCAATACATGAAATATGTGCAGTTGTGAATGGTCGTTTAAACTCCATGAGATTAGAAAGCAGATAATTCTAAGTAACTGTTTTAGGCACAGGACTGCTTAGGATAGTGAAAAAGGTTCAGGTGCATTTCCCTGCAGATTTAAACAGCCTGAACAACCTATATAACTTTAATTTTTTTCCTTTTTTTTTTTTGACAATTGTCTTCTGACTAGTAGCATATGAAGAACAGTTAAGGCAAAAGAAAAAAAGTTGACGTCTAAGTTTTGCTGACATCATGGTCTAATTCAGTGCCACAAATTTACACTTACACTTTAAAATAGCCTTGCCAGCAGCTGGAATTCATTAAAACCTTGATTTTTGGGACCAATACCCCCTCCCCCTTCCTCTATTAAAGTTACAATATCACTATGTGGCCGTAGGAACCCTGGCATTGAAGACACAATGGGCTAAATTTTAGTAAGGGAAAATCTCTAGAACTTCTAGGCATGGGAAATAGCAAGCTTTGATAAAGCTTTTCTAAGCTCTCTCATGGGTCTGCAAACTCGACTCTGAAGCTGTAATTCTGAATCTCCTTTTGCAGGTAAGTGCCTACACCCTCTTTCAGAATAGGGTAAACTCATGGGGTATGATGTGTTTCTTCAAAGCCCTCAGCTAGCAAAGACATTTGGTTGGAGCTGCTCCACAAGCTGCAGGACTGCCACAGAGACTTGCTATAAAATAAGTGAGGTCAGATTTGGGTAAAGCTAAGCTAAATGCTGATCGGACTGCTGATAACTGCTTAAAGGGAGCATAAGGCACTCAGCAGTGCAAAGGAGATGGTGAATGGGATGGATTGTCTGCACTCCATTCGCTTTTATTTTCTATGCCTTGTGACTGTAAGCAGCCTTTACATTATTGGGTGCATTTCATTAATTCTAACTTTGCTGTTAGGATGCCAAAGCTTTTTTTTTTTTCCTTTGCTGATGAAAAGCCTTTCAAGAATCTCATAACTAGGTGCTGAGTAATCAGGTCACAGGCATTTGTGTGTATGCCTAGAAAACAAATCACGATGTTGAGTTGACTGGTGGAAACATTGATACTTGGCAGGATTGGGGTAGTTTTTGAGCTGTTTGTCTCCACCTGCTTAACTTCAAAAGCTTAGGCTGAGTTAATTTTGGCTTTTTGCTGTGCTGCTGAGGAGACAACAGTGGTCCCCACTGAGGTATTACACTGCTGTAAAGATTAGACTTCATAGTTTGTGTTTACTTGTCAGCAACTGAAATTCTTACAAAGGTTGGGTTTTTTTTTTGTAAGATGCTATTTGTGGTGTTCTAACAAATGTCAATTTTATATACATACAAATATTTAACAAAAACCTCCAAACTCCAAAACACCAACCCACAAAACCTTGGGAAAATAGGCAGACAAGCTTTTGATGTTGCTTTATGACTCAGATAAATTAGGGGATCGGGAGTTTATGATAAGTATAAATGAAACCGTGTTTTTGCTGATGCACCTAACCCAAGATAAGATAACTTACATAAAATTATCTCCATGTACTCCTGATAACACATGGAATTTAAAGAAATGAGATGATGTTTTAGTGAGACACAGTGTAATTTTTCTGTCTTGATATCAAGAAAAAAGCTAGAGGAAAAATAAAAACACTGTAGAGCTTGCTTTTACATTTTGGGGTTTATAGCAAGCAAGTGATAGTATAATAATTTTGGGGCAATCCATAGTCCATACTGTAGAAGCTTTAGCATCATGTAGCCCTGGCTGGAAAGCATTGGACGCTTTCCTGTCATCAGGAATGATTAGTAAAAAGAGTCGGCTTTTCATAGTATAGTTCTTTTTCTTTTAATTATGACTGCTTTATTTGTGCAGGCTCTAAATACTAAACAATAAAGTTGAATAGGACATAGTGTCTGGTTTTGTCCACAATGCTTTTTTTTTAATTCATGTGTTTTACAAGATGTTTGCAGAAAGAAATGAGTATAACAATAATAACACAAGAATTTGAATGCCAAATGTCTTTTCACATTTTCACAGATCTTTAGGCATTTGGGAACTAGAAATAGGATAAAAGCTTACAAAGAAATTGAAGACCTAAAAGTAACACTAAGAAGCTGCTGGTGGTAGCTTTATTTCCCGACGAGGTGCATCTGTCTTCCCTCCCTGTCTGTCTTCGCTTCTTTGGCCCTTATACAGCTCATGAATAAAGTCAAGGTTAATGGTCCTCTGATAAAAGACATGCTAAAGGCTTATCAGAAAGTGGATGCCTGCATTTAAGATAGTCTCCTTACTGTTCGGTAACTCTTCTCTAAGACTAAGAAACCAAAGTGCCCTTTAGCTGTTGCGGTTCTTTCCTATAGTACGGATTTGCTTATGGTGGCTCTGGTCATTCTGTCTGTGTATGTTTCTACTTTAGAAAGAATAAACTAGCTGCAAATCTTTAGTAATTTACTTCTGCTGTAGCAATATTCTGTTCTTCTCAAAATGTTCAAAAAGCATTTTGGTAAGGAAAGGATGTTTATTGGAAATGGGGTCAATATGGTATTAGGATGCTGCAAAGTGAGTTGTTTTCTCGCCTTCTAGCCATTTTTTCCAGTTAAAAAAATAATTTAAAAAAATCTGGTAACTTCTATTTAATGATCTATCAATATAGAGTATGATGAGGAAGCTTGAAGAAAAATGCTTTCTAGGTTGTTATGTGCTGTCATGCAGTAGAGATGGGAATCATGGATTAGGCAATAGTATGGCTCAATTTTTAATTTGGTGGGTTTTTTGGGGTTTTTTTGTTTGTTTTGGGTTTGTTTGGGTTTTTTGTAAATTGAATTTACTAAGTGCAGCTAGCTAATTTGGCCAAATAATGTGAAATAATGCTCTAAAGTATTTCCTAGCATGGCAAACTGGTCTATTTTAATTAGCCGTTGCAGTTCTAGCTGGGATGAGAGTTTAGCTCATGCAGATCTAAATCAAGCAGTGCCTGTGCTGATGACAACCCCTGGTCTGTCTAACCTCGTACGCTCTCTGCTGCTGCATGTAGAAGTACTGTGATAATGTCAAATTGGGGAAATTGCTTGCCATGGATTGCTGAGGAGCCTTGAACCGTTTTATATCAAAAGCTTTGTATCTTTTAAAATCAGATTGCTTAGTATGTGGTGGAATAAATACTTGAGTGGGTTTATTATCCAGAGTATCTATTATTATGAAACAGAATTTAAAATCAAGGAGGGGTGAGGGAATAATACCTTCCAAAAGCCTGAAGGCATAAGACAAAACAAAAACCATGGAGCTTTCCTATCCAGTTCATTATAAAATCATGGGAGATCAGTATCAGGACAGAGCATCACAAAATGTTTCTAAATGCAGAGGATAATAGAAGCATTGCATCTAGAAACGAAGTTTCTAAGAAGAAAATACTTTCCACTGCCCTCTGCTGACTGCAGGCAATGTAGTGAATCTGGCTCTGCTCAGCTGCGTGTAGCTGCATGTGCTTTTCTCAAAGCCGTGCACTTGAGAAGTAGGTGCTATCTGTGTTATGAATGGAGCTGTGAAGGTGAGTCATACTTTGAGGATAACTTTTTGCTGCAGGTGCTACTATAATATCTAAAAGCTTTTCTTTATGCTCACTTGCAACGAGCCTAATATATTGGCAGATGTAAAAACCTTTTTCAAGTCAACTTTGACTGCCAGGTTATATCTGATACTTAATTTTGGTGTGCTGTCTTTGTACCTCCGTTGCTTGGAGCCATGTGAATTTTGGGCTCCTAGAAAAGTATGGAAGACTGTTCGCGCCTATTTGTATTGCACAATGTCAGTTTTATCCCAGTCACTGAAGAAAAAAGAAAACAAGAAAAATCCCTTAGAAGTTTGCCCTGCCTTTTTGAGAACAGTATGATAAAACTTTAGAAGAGGGCAAAGTAGGCTTTAGCACTACAGAATCTTCATGCCCTCTCAGCCCTAGGCTGTTTTGGGATCAAAACAGTCTTTAGGGTACTTTAGCATGAAGGCTCTATAACTGTCCTTTACAGTCCATGTTGTTACTAACCAGAGTTAGGATATCATGTGAGAGTAACGCAATACTTGCTTGCTTACCGTGCTGTGGATTGCTGGGGAGGCTTGAGTTATCCATTGAATGATTAAATCCTTCCTCTGTAACTGTTTATAGCCTGAATCTAGTACCAGGTTAGGAGAGACGGTGTTAGTGAAGCACGAAGCTGGGACTGACTCCAGTACTACAAATCAGAGCAAGAAAATAAGGTAATTGTCAGTACTACAAGAACTATGACCCTATATAGGATTTCTACACATTGATTATAATCTTTCTAACATTATTCTAGTATCTTTCTCCACCAACTTCTGTAACATCTCTACACTTTAATTTAGGCCACAAATGTCAACATCCTGTACTAGTTTCTCTAAGCCAACTTATCTGGGTGCTACGTGCACCATTGGTGTGATCAGGCACCAAACGTCACACCTTCATCTTCTGAACAGAAAGGCAGGCAGCACTTCAAAGCTAGGCTAATATTACAGACCAAGTAATGACTCCGGGTCAGTAGACATATTTTGGTAAATACCACTTGGTTAGGTCAGGCCCCAGAAGTAGATTAATCACTGCAAGTCTTTCATCTCCTCCTGAGCTCTGTGCAGTGTGGCTGAGTGTTCCCTTGCAGCAGCTGAGGTTAGCTACAGTCGAGCTATACAGGTGAATTCATGGTGTATGTGTCCATCGTAAGGCCTGAGAATCATGTAGATGTTAGACATGCTTATTACCATGCAGAAAGGAAAACGCGAGGTAGAGTGTCAATTTTGTAATTAAGTATTTTCCTCAAGCTATTGTTTTTCATGATTGCACTTCCATTCAGAGTGCTTGCAGGCAGCAGTCTCCTTCCGTTTCGTGTTCAGTGTCAGAAGTGGTCTTCAGTGTTTCTTGGATGCTGCTGCAGCGCAACCTGTCTCATTGGCAGCCAGAGCTGCCTCTGAATCCTGTGTCTTCCCCTCTGATAGCTTTGAAGTACTCTTGGCACTTCAGCATGAACACGTGGGACCTGTTCTGCTGGGCAGGTGCCCCTGATCTGCTGAATTTGGAGGCCTCTACATCAGAAAGGCAATTTGGAAGGTAATATGACTACACAGTGTGAATGCACCTGAGGGTCAGGACATGGATGGATAATGTTGGTACCCAGCTTATCGCACCTGTGGTGTCCAGTATGTTCAGTTTACTGGCTGAAGGCATAATTCTGTATGAAATGCTTGTCTAGCCTCTGCATCCTTAAATCAGGTCAGTGATCACAGTTAAATGTAGCTTGGAGGAAGACAGCATATGAAAGTCTCTCTTTAGCAAGAAACTAGCAAAAGCTGGGCCAAGATTAAAACCTGTACAGTTATGAATACTTCCATAGATGGAGCACTTGCAAAATTGAAATTATCACTAATTATAAAAGGTGACCTTGTACAGGAAAGTAAACCCTAAGAATGCACCTGCAAAATAATGTTTTGCTGGCCTATCCAAAAATGGGAAAAAACCCGCACTATGGTTATGTCTTATATGTTCAAAACACTTCTGTTCAATCAATTCCAGCATGTTTCCTAAATGAAATAAATAAACTGTTGCTTTTTCTTGCAAGAAAAACCCTTTAGAAGAAGGTTCATGCGATTTTACTGATTTTTACCGAATTTAACTCTGGCTGCTGCTTGCTTGGCTTTTCTCTCTGTTGCACCCATCCGATGCAAAATTTTTCACAAATCTTGTGGTCTACAGAATGAACTCCAAACCATGAGGTATGATTGCCTATATGTTGTTGGCTGCTGCTATATTTTACTCTGACACCTTTTATTCCTCCATGGAATTGGGACTGTGCAGTACCTTTCAGGATCAGTGGCTACAGAATTGCATTTTAAGGCTGCTGTTTCATGCAGCACCTAAATATTGACAATGGTGGTAAAGGGGAGTTTTATTTTGAAAAAAGACTTATAGTTAAAATGTCATTGTCATTGGCTTCTTTGATAGAAAGATATCTATTCTAGATAAATCTGTCTATTGACTGAATTAATTAGCTATTAACTGAATTAAATGATATCAATTATGTCTATTCCTATTAAATGAGTACAGTTATTTTAGAAATTATCCATCTTGCAAACTAACTCCCAGCTCTGTAAACAGTTATGGGTACAATTATGATTACGTATTTCTAGCATCCATTTAATCACTGGAAATGGAGCTCTGCAGGCTAATTTAAATCTGCTTCACAAATCAATTACACTTTGCAAATGTATAGTATTTAGTGACTCTTCTGTCAGCTGGATAAAGAATTAGCACACAGATTATTCAATCTATGCCAATTCTGTAGGACAAAGAGAAGTAAAATGTATCACCTTTTATTTGACCTGAAGTCAGATGATGTGAGCATGGCTACTTGTGAACAGAGTTGAAAGTTGTCATTTTCACATTGTCATTTTTCTGAAGAGGACTGCAAATTAACACTTCTTTTTAAAGGAGAATTCCTTTCCTAGCGGACTTCTACAAAGTTTTCAAGGTGTTTTCTTATTCAAATTTGAACTATTAGTTTGGATTTGGACTAACTACATGACTCTTCAGTGAGAATGAATGTATCTTCCTTTGTCGCAAATGGAGAGTGATACACTTCACTCCTAAGAAAGCAGCAGCAGCAGCAGTAATATATTTATTGATATAAAACAGCGATTTAACAAAGTTTGATAGAAAATGTGACAGTGATTTAATAAGGTTCAATGGCAAGGTACGCTTCGTTATTTACTGCATAGAGGACAGGGTCAGACAAAACTGTCAGGCAGACCCTCCTGTTGAGTCAAGGTTCAGAGAGGAGTCCTCTGCTTTCTAAACTCCTTCTCAGAGAGGAGTCTCAGTGTGACCAGATCCAATCCTACTCCCAGATTTGGTCAACAGTTTACGTCTAAAGCAGTCACTCTAAAACATAATCCTAGTGAAGCTTTGAAGTTTAGCATGCTATTAGTCACTAACTGAGGATCCGTTGCAGCAAGGAATCTCTGAATCTTGAGAGGCGTCCCTACTCGAGGGGAGATCCTGGTGTGCAGCCTGCTGCTGTGCAGGAGAGTTTAAAGGGCTCTTGGGCTGCTCACTACTTATAGAGGTAAGATAATTGACTTATATTTGCATATTGACCACGGTACCAGTATTGTGGTTAGGTGGGCACATTGCTCAAGTTAGCCCTTGGCTACTGTGCTGTTATCTGTCTCCCTGAAACCATTTTGAGCTGGATGAAGCCATCACGACTAGACGCACCCATTATAACAACCACAAGTGGTTGTCTCTTGGGCAGGGCTATGTGAGATAAGATCAGGCTGGGAGAGGCAGAAAACGTCACATCCTTCTAGTTCTGATTTTAAACCAAGGTCATGTGTTGCCTTTGTAGACAGAGAATAACTCCACAAGATGGCTATTAGAAAAATCACTTTTTGTCAAGCACCACAAATTAATATTTTTCCATTTTTAATTCATGAATATAACATGGTAAGAAAGTCTGAAGATTTTCATTTTTTTTTTAGTTTTCAGTTATCTTATTTGTGAAAAATTACTAGATGAGTCTCCAAAGACTATTAGTAGGACCTTTCATACAACATAGCCCCAAAAGCTTGTTTTGATAAGAGTATCCTCTCCCTCTGATGCAAGATCAATGAGGAATTGCCTTTAAACAGAATGGGTTTTCTCACCCTTTTGATCAGCCTTTCTGTCTATATAGCTGCAAGGTATTTCTTCCATGCAGTGGTAGCTGTGGCCTTTTGGTCAATCAGAGATATCTCCAACCTTTTGACAGACCTGTGAAAAGTCTTTGAGGGCATCTGCAGTTATTTTAATGTCTCCCCATTACATTTCCATGTAGAAGCACACAGGGCTTTGAGGAGCATGTCACTATGTTTTTCTCCAGTCCCTCTCTTTTCCTCGGTTCTCCAGGGCACTAACTCTGCTCAAGTTCAGAGGACAGACTTCTTCAACAGAAGATTCATGGGGGAAAAAAAATTATTTCAAAGCTTTAAGCCTTTAGAAATTGATCTGCTGGATCCCAAGCATTTTTATTCAGAAAATCAGAGACCGTTGCGATTGTGGAGCACTCCTACCTGAGAACTAAACCTCAAATCTTCTTTAAAATAAAATGGCCTGAAATTGTTTACTCTATTGGATGCTTTGGGGCTGTGTGTTTTGTTTATTTTAATTTTATTTCTATTATGATCTAGTTGTAGGTTAGTTACATGCCCCAAGTCCTTAGATATTCTTTGAAGCTCACTAACCAATGGGCTCAGGCAGGACAAGGGAAGCTGCAGTAAATTAGAAGAAAGAACTAGTTACTTGCTTTTATAATTTGGTAACTATTTTGGGAACTTGCTGTCTGCTTCTATATTTACATATGTTCCTACTTCCTGCCAAAGCTGTTTGTTTTCTAGCTTGGCATCATTATCAATGTCTTTACTACAGTCTACTTGCAGATATTTGGTATACAGAAAGACAGTAGCATGTATTGAAACAAAAATATATGGAAAAATTGTTGGTTTAGATCTCTTTCTTGGTAGTCAGAAAAGATATATAGGGATATTTAAGTCACAGAATTGGAAATAATGTCTTAATTCTTATTAAGAAATGCATAATATTTCTCCTGGTGCTTTCAGCACCCTCTGCAAGGTACAGCTGTAGAGAACAGGAGGTGAAAAATACTTCGTTTGATAGCAGGATAGAAAAACATCTTAAATGCTTCCTGACAGGAAAAAGTTGTACAGCTAATACAGAACTGTACTGTATGATATCTACTGCACAGCTGCGTGCTAAGCCCTTCAGAAAGAAGCAATAAGGGGTGCGCAGTCTAGTGACAAGGGTATTAAGGTGCAAGGTGAGGAGTTCTAGACACTGCTCTGTAAACTGTTTTCACTCTTTACCAAATATTCAGTGTTCACAATATATATACTGTGTGTGTGTATATATATATATATATATATGTATAGCTATAAATGCCTGTGTGTATATATAAAGTACTTTGGAAAGAGAACAGAATGTTCCCTCTCCCCCAGGCTGAGCACGCTACTTGGTATGACAGAGCATCAATAGCATCATGCTCTTTCTGGCTCTAGAAGAGAAACTGAACTTAGTCTTCAGTTTCCTGAATTGAGTGTGATAATAACCCTTCCTTAACATAATAAGGGAACCACTGTTGGCATTACCAGAACCAGCACCCAGTTGAGAGGAAAAATTGATCAGGTCCTTGTGAACAGTTCTGCCTTTTGAGCCCTGGGGAGGATTTGGGTCTGGAGCAGCTCAGAGGCAGGCACAGTGTAAGCCCAGTTCAGGGCTCGGTGGCGCAGGGAAGGAAAGTAGTTCACAGACATTGTTAGCACAGCATTTACATTGGCTAGTTTGAAGTCCTTACCACACTTTGTACAGGCTTTTGAGGTGCCCAGCTCTTCCCCAACATAGTATGTAAAACCTTGGCCCCTAATGTTGGCTCTGATACCACTTGAGAGGCTAGACCCCCTGAAAACGCAGATGTTTCTGGATCTAACCTGTACTAATGCAATGCTCCTTACTTAATACTTTTGATAAACAAGAACAGTTATTCAGCAGGTGATATTCATTTTGTAAATCACTTTACCTTCATCACTCTGTGTCAGGAAAATTAAATCCAGATCCATTACACCAAACTGTGTTCCAACCTATTAGATCATATCACCAGGCTTTTCTTCCCTTGTGGGTAAATAATGATAATCCAGTGCTGTCCCTAGTATAGGGTTATAATTAAGGTCTTTTGTAGGCAGGTGTACCACTTATCTATTGTTTAGAGCTATGCCAATACACTGTGGTGAATCTGCTCTCTGGCAGGAGTCCCAATTAGAGGGGTGTGACATTTATCAGAATGCTAATTAGTGAATGCTATTGTATATGTGAAGACTGTAATAATACCGAATGCAGGTATCCTTGTTTTTGTCCTGGTGCCCTGTTACAGCTATTACCATCAAATCTGAAGTGTGATATCCTGGGCTATACCCACCACACCGGGATTTTCAGAGCTTTTCACATCTTCCCTTTTCAGACTGAAATTTTCTGTGCTTCCTTCTTGCTTAAAAGTGATGAGTTTTCTCTTCCTCCTCTTAAAAGACTGGATTACACTGGCTGTCACTTTACTTGACCACTATTAATGGCGGCAGTGGGAATAAATTCTCCTACACCAGAAATTCTTTCAAGCTTTAAGCTTACATAGCAAATTTGAAAGATGACAATTAGTTGAGAAATTTGGCTTTATGATCAGCGATTTGATTCTGCTAGCCTGTGAACGCTTCCTATAGGATATCAATAGTAGATTTCAACACAAACACCTAAACTATTCCAAGCTGTTACTTGTATTTTTAAAGTTAAAAGCAGGACACTGAGACCTACTTTCTCCTGAGCTGTTCTAACAAACACTGTTACAGGATGCTTAGTATCAAATACGTGTGCACTTCTACACAATGCTTTTTGTTCTGATTGACAATTCCTGTTATAAAACTCAGAAGAGCTTGGAAAGAATGATCCCTCCATGGAAATCACCTCTAAGTCATCACATGAGGAGATGCAAGGTTTTTTTCTTCTTTTCAGTAGTAAAGCTGTATAGCTATACAACCATTTCCTTGAGATCTTCGGGAAGTCAGGGTTGTCCCTGAAAAATAATTGCTTCGGGTCTCCCAGTCCTTGTTTTGGGGGGAATTTTGGCAGGGGAACTCTGCTAGCATTGCTTTCATCATGTACAGGAGCCTTGGGAATGCCAGACAAGGAGCTCTATGTAGTGTAGTGCCTTCTGTAATTCCCTAATTTAAAAACAAACAAACAAAAAAAACCCCAAAACAAAAAACCCTAACCAAACAAAAAAAAAAACAACCAAGAAACCACCACAAAAAAAACCACAACTCCGAATGCCTTCCCCCCCACCTCCCAAATGGATCTTGCAGGTAAGCGTGGATTCTTGGTATTATCCACAGCTTGTTCATGTCAGATTGTTGTGAACCAGCCCTTGAGGTGGATTGTGGCATTCACTTCAGCGTAGTCCAAAATTAAACATCTGAATTATTTATATGAATTATTTATATATGGTATTTTTATCTTTTACAGCGGAGATGAACCCTTTTTTCTGTAAGGTCGTACATAGAATAAGCATGTTACTGTAAAACATTTTCCCTGTAAACTCACACCTGGAATTTATTATGATGCGTTTAAAAAGATCCACAGTTTAACCATGGCTTGATTTCTTTCAGGCTTATACATATATTTGAGGGCTTTCTGCATTAGTATCTGCCATAATGAAGACAGCCTTCTGCAGATATGCTGCCCTCGGAAAGCAAAGGCTGTATCTAGATAAGTAACTAACTTTTTCAGGCACTGCCTTTAGGGGGAGAAAAAAATCCAAACTTCTTAAAGGTCACTTTGTAAACCAATAGTTTGTGTCAAATGCTTCTGCAGCTCTGGACACTCTCTAGTGGTCACCTATAATTGAACATAGTAAGAAAATGTCATATCTTGTCTTTTTGTCACTTGTTCTTTATCTCTCTGAGGGGCCAACTTCCCTCCTCCCCCAACTCCTCCACTTGCTTTTGCATTTAAGTAGTTCCATTTCAGTGTATCTCATTAAACAATGCTGCAGATGGCCCTAGAGATACTTTTTTTTTCTCCACAGCAGAGAAATTTATCAAAATTATTTCTTTCCCCAATAAGAAAATTTTAGAAAATCAGTGTTGTGTTTCCATCTTCCAATTATTTTTTAAAAAGGAATGAAATGTGAAACTTCATTCTGAAATATGTTCCTTTCTATGTTTTTTGATCCATCACATAAAAATGGTGCCAAATTACCTGTGCATTTGTGCTCATTTCTCTGGTTTGTACCATGCTTAGCATAAAAAATGAAATGTTTGGCTTATTTCAAGAAGAGTTTGAGATGTATGGTTTTGTCTTGATCCCAGCACAACACAGTTCTACTTTGAAGACACCTTCGGTGATATTTCTCCCGCTCTGTGCCAGCTTCTTCCAGCCTTTCCACCTGCTTCTCTGGCAGCTGGATAGCACACCACGTCACCTTGTTCAGTCTCACTTTCCTTGCAGGCAATGCTAGACTGCAGATGTTATTTCTGTCACCCTGGGTTTCAAGATGACTTCCACTGTGCCAAACTGTAGAGGTGCTCATGACATGCTATTTGGTAGCTGGCTTGAGGAGTGCCTGCAAACTTTAGTCGTTACCTGGAGGACAGTGATGGTTGGAAATTCCTGCTGGGCAGCCGGTGGTTGGGATGCAGAGCCCTGGTGTGGCCTGTGCTGCTGCTCAAGGATCTCTGCCCGCGTGATGCTCTCTGCCTGCCTTGCTCTAGGCGGTGGGCAGTGTGGGATCTAAGCCACTGGTGACCGCAGGGTGCGTATGGAGACACACAACCCTTCCACCTTCTTGCAGCACACGTGAAAGGAAAAATAGGAGAAGGGAAGGCAGGCTGTTGTCACCAGGCTAGAGATACGAAGTTAAAGTTGCCTGCGTCCATTCCTAGTATGTGAAATTTTGTTTGAATATTCATCTTAAATGGTGATTATCATGAGACAGTGCTGTTATTGCTGGTGATAAGCTGGTCTGTCTGGAACTTCCTTTTCCATGATATTTTAATATATTAACTGCTTAGTTTTGCTTATATTAGCAGGCTGTCTTTAGCATATCTATGAAGAAATTCACAGATGTGGTTAAGCCAAAAGCTTTTCAGTAAAGTTTTGGGAGAATATTAAATCACCTGTAGAAATTAATTTCATGAGAATTCTAATGTAATGCTTGCTAAACAGCACATCTATGCTTGCCTGAAGCCTGTAAAGCTTTACAGGCACAACACGCTCTGCAAATATTACACTTCACAACATACCATAAGTTTAAAATAAGTATGGCCTTAAACTGTTGTATCATGCAGATATAGTATATACCATGGTAATGCGCAAGACAAGATGCACATACAAGATGCAAACCACGTTACTGGAAATGCACGCATATGGTGTCCATCACTGACAGCCTCTCTTGCAGCTGGGCTGATATTTCTAGTTGTGTTGATTTCCAGTTGGACAAATCAGTAAAGATCCTTGAGCAGCATATGTGTCTTACAAAAACATTCACTTTTAGCTGTACTAACAATAGGTAGCCAGGGAGAGTTATAAATAACATTTTGAGGCATTGCATCCAAACTGGGAGCTAGTGCCATCTTGCCTTCAACCTTTCAAGTGCTCATTCAATCACCCTCATCTAACTGCTTAGCATATAACTGCATTTTGTACTTGGCCCGACTGTGGTACGAGCGCAGCTTCATCCACAACGGTAGAAAATAAGTGGCGCCCTTGAAAGAATGATAGGCAAATGAATCTCACTGATGGTAGCATCAATTAACTTAGTAATGTATTACAGTTGCCATCAGTAAAGAATACAAGGCTTGAGCATATCAGAGCTCTGCAGGATCCTGGCCTTGCCAGTGCAGCACTGCTAAAGGGTAAAACCAGCCAAATAATCTTTGCAGAACTAAAAAGTTGTAACGTTTCAAGTTATACTGGTGGGTCCAGTTCAATTCCTCCTTTTCCTCATGCACCCGCAGTTTGAGACCACCTTCCACCAGAGCGTGCTCTACATATTTGTACCTGATCAGTAAAGAGCTTTCAGAATAACGCTGCAAATATGTACCACCAGCAAGCTGGCATTGGTATTGCTGGGACCATGCTGGTTAGTTAGGGCTCTGTGGACTTCCAAAGCAACCTGTTAGGACACCATGGCTTCAGTGTGCTGCTTCTATCCTTTGGTTCTTTATTGCTTGCTGTATCTATAGAAAGATGGGGCAAGTGGGTTAAACAGGCCCTGGAGGCATCACTCTGGAGATATGACTGGTCAGTCAAGGTCTGCAAAGAGATATGGCAGGCAATGATGCTTGTTCCTCTCCCTCTGTGAACCCTAGAACGTGCACAGGGCAAGGTAGTAACGCTGGTATTTTACGTTTTTGGTACTAAGCATGTGGCTGGTGTGGTATCTGTGTTTGCATGACTTCATTTCACTATGAAGTTGCAACTACTCCCATGAAGACCTAGTTTACTTTTCACCTGCCCAAAGATGATTTAGTAAAGAGCCTTCTTTGGTAAGCGTCCTTATACCAGTCTTTGGTTTGATTAGCTACGGGATTTCTTGAGGGAAGGTGACTCTTTAAAGCTGATGTTACCAATTCTAAACTCTTAAATTAAAGTGAGTCCTTGATGGATTTTCTGTTTAAAAAGCTTAATGTCCTGTGTCATCTTCAAAAAATATATCAAAAAGCAAGTATTTGAAAGTAAGAAAATGCGAGAGTACTGACTGCAAGAACACTAATTTTACATTTTGATTTTTTTCTTCTCCACATTTCTGTGTGCATCCCCAAGGTAGGACAGCTTTTGTAAGAAAGAGAAAAAGAGGACACGACTGACTAATGAGTGTCTGTATCACAATGCCCCCTTAAAAGGGGTAGGATTAAGACTGAATTTATTGTAGTACTTGATTTTATAATTTAATGTCCTCTTGTTACAATTTCCATGGGTTCCATTTCTTTTGGAAAGATGATAGTAAAGATTAGCACTTTCTTCAACTCTTAAAATGTAAATATATATATATATATATTGCATGTTGGCATTTGCATTTTTTTCTTTTGCATCCATTTTCTGAATGCAATGAGAATATGCAATGTGAGGAAATAATTTCATGTTTTTCTTTTCACCTTTTTGAAAAATCTTCTGTAAATGACAGCTTTCCCAGATTTATAAACTTTAAAATTTTCATTGGTATAAGGAAAAACAAATTTTTCAGCTTTGTTTGTTGAGGATGTCAAGGCATATCTGTTTTCTGAGGGTTTTTGCTTGCTATTCAGTTGCTTTCATAAAACTGGAGGATTTTAGACATTTCCCAGCATAATCAGAAAGAATACTAGGATTGCTGATAGTTTCAAATATATAGAACTTTACACATAGATGATAACCTATTTTGACAATAGTAATTTACAGGAAAGAATGTACTTGCAAACTATAACTTCCTGAAAAATTATTAAAACTTGATTCTCTTCTGTTTTGATGTAGCTGACTTCCCTTTTTTGATTTTTTTTTTTGATGGTGACACAATTATATTCACAAATGTGGCCATCTCAATTCCTATGAAAATGATGCATACTGTTCAACAGAAGTCTTAAGGATCACTGCAGGGCAGTCAGCTAATGATATGCTATTTTGTTATGCCCTTATAGAATCATAGGGTTGGAAGGGACCTCTGGAGATCATCTAGTCCAACCCCCCTGCCAGAGCAGGGTCACCTACAGCAGGTTGCACAGGAACGCGTCCAGGCGGGTTTTGAATGTCTCCAGGGACGGAGATTCCACCACCCCTCTGGGCAGCCTGTTCCAGGGCTCTGCCACCCTCAAAGTAAAGAAGTTTCTCCTCATGTTTAGGTGGAACTTCCTGTGTTCCAGTTTGTGCCCATTGCCTCTTGTCCTGTCCCCGGGCACCACTGAAAAGAGCCTGGCCCCATCCTCCTGACACCCACCCTTTAAGTATTTATAAGTGTTGATAAGGTCCCCCCTCAGCCGTCTTTTTTCCAGACTGAAGAGACCCAAATCCCTCAGCCTTTCCTCATAAGAGAGGTGTTCCAGTCCCCTAGTCATCTTGGTAGCTCTCTGCTGCACCCTTTCCAGCAGTTCCCTGTCCCTCTTGAACCGGGGAGCCCAGAACTGGACACAGTACTCCAGGTGCGGCCTCACCAAGGCAGAGTAGAGGGGGAGGAAAATGCTACTTATCTATATTATCAAGGAATACGCTATGTAATCTGACTATAAGTGATTGTTTTTACATTAATGTGTACCAGTTTTCAGTTATAACTCTCTTCCTAGCTAATAGTATTTCTTCAGTCTCATTACGGTATTAGGGTATGCAAGTAACTATTGAGAACTATCATATAGTTCTTCTGCAAGTAATAAAAGCAAAGAACTGAGGAAGGAGACCCAGCTAGTTTGACAGTTTCGCCTTACATAATCACTTCTAAACAGAGTTTGAAAAATAAAGCATACCGTTTACACTTCACTCAGCCTCCTTCATCGAACCTATTCCTGCTGTCTGTATTGCAGTGAAAACGTTGTTTCACCTCTAGTGGTAACTCTATATCCAGGCTTACAGGACCCAACTCCTCTTTGCTTTTTAAGGACTCACCTTATTGTAGGAAATAAATATCTGTAATTTCTCAGCAATAAAGGTTCAGCAAATTTTGTTAGAGCTCAGTGCAAATGCAACAGTCCCGTGCATGTCAAACTGCTGCCATCTAACAAAAGTATAAGGAACACTATTACCCTTTTATTGTATTAGTATTCCTAACAGTAATTACAATTTATAAATTTCTTCTCTCTCTCTTTTTTTTTTTTTTTTTATAATTTGGATTTTATTAAAACTCAGATCTGAATTCTGTCATTCTTTTTGCGGTTGGGTAGTAATTTTCTCTGCAAATAGTAACTCAGCCTGCTCGCAAAGCAAAGTGTTGTTCAACATGATTAAGGGTATTGGAATCATCCTAAATTGTTAATCTTGTGCAAATACTGTTGAATCTGAAATTCTTGCTTTCTGGAAATGGGGGAAATCGATCTCTTAAAGTGAGTTAGAAATATAATATTAATAAATTGAGATTTATACGTTCGAGCACCTTCTGTGTAATATGTTTTGTCCATATTATAAAGCATAAGGGACATTTTTTCTCTATATCTCAACACAAATTCAGTAGGCTAATAGATGTGCAAAGGATGTAAATTATTTTGAGCTTCCCCTCCTGTGATTTAATGTATTCACACACAACAATCAAGGCGTAGACATTTTCCTGAAGTTACTACACTAAAACTTAATCAATAACACTGTAGTTTAAAGACCTCATGGTTGGATTGTCAATTAGAATATGTTTTTGCCTATTTCTTATTGGGATGGTTAGCAGAAACATCCACAGTAGGAGTGAATGATGGTCTGGGGTCCGCCTCCCCCACGCCCTTATAGTTCAGATTGTGCCTAATTAAATTCACATTTATATTCAAGCTGAGTAGAAATCGGGCATTGTATATGTATGCAAAATATGGGTTGACAGCAATTCCTGCCCTGGGCATCTCTAGATGTCTCAGTGATTTGGTGGTGATAGCGATTACCTGCTTTGAGTCACAACAGTGGGCGTCTGGGCACGACAAGGTTGAACTAGACAAAAAGCCTCAAATGCCAGAGAATCAGCAATGACAAGACCCAGGTGGGTAAAGGAAAAGAGCAAATTTGCTGTTGAACTTAAAAGGCAATTCTCTTTTTCTTCTTCCCCTTTAAACTTAGGGAGAAGAAGAAAAAGAAAACAATGGTGAAACAGTGAAAGAAACACAGTTTCAGACAGTCTATTCAAACTATGAGGAAAGGTATTTTGAGGCAAAATAGTAGGTTTTGTGACACAGATTAGGCAAATACATATGGAGATGGTTTAACTGTGTGCAGCAGTGTCCCAGTTTCATGGTCATAACTACATCAGCTGATAAAGTTTCCTTCTTCCTTAGGTGCCCCCTCACTTCTGACAGGATGCGGAGTTATCACGTAAATAGATGCTTCAGTGAAGCTAGTTACTCATGAAAAATTGCCTGATACTTAGAAGTCCTAAATGGACTTTTACCTTTGCCGCATCCATTAAGCCATTGAATGAATGCCCATTGTGACTGCAGAGCAGAAGCATCACTTGTGCCATGTAAACAAGCTGTAACTACTTTAATGTGAAAAACATGATGTGATTATAACTAATATTAGACATAGTATTGTAATCCTACATGAATAGACTGCCTAATATTCCTTATGGTCTGGTTCTTTATGCTGTGTTTAGATGCAGGTGGAAACAGTGACAGGTTGCAGCTAAGGAACACAATGGGAAAACAGACGACAATCTTAAGACTTGCAAATACTGAACAATATATTAAGGGGGTCCAACTCTAGTGCAGAAGGGCAAATAATCCATAGACTCTCATGCTGTCAAGGGCAAGGCAAAAGAAGAGACTGGCTAGAGGAGTAAAACAATACAGTTGTCAAAGAAGCTTCCTGCACTGAGGAACAAATAGAAGTAAAGGCTTGATAGAAGATCTCATAAAGTAGAATTTAATTAATACCAGAAAAAAAGAGGACTTAGAGATGAGTTAAACAAAGACTAAGGACGGTAGATGAAGAGAGAGGATGAATGAACGCGTCGAGGAAAGGCAAGAAAATACATGTGAGAAGACAAGAGACTGACACCAGTATGGAGATGAGGTGTCTAAATAACTTTGAAGCATGAAGAGGCCTGTCACCAGAGCACAATGGGGTGGTGTGCTGTCTGCTGAGAACGAGGGCTGATGCGAACATGAAAAACTCACCATCAGACAAGTAAGATTTTTACAACAGTTGTCCACTCTGTGTGGTAAAGGTCAAATTCTAGATGACTTTGAAATTACACTTGCTTAGTTTCTGAAAATTATTTGGCATGGGTCATTGACCAAGACCATTCCCTTTGCTCTTATCTACGTAAAAAAAAATGCTGTTACCTAAAAGGAAGGTTTTTGATGCGTATTCAGCACACTCGTATGAAAAGATCTTGGACAACAATGGGGTTTTGTGGTATCTTTTTTTTTTAATTAGATCATCTGCATTAGTTTACTTTGTAAATGTCACAGAACCTCAGCAGCATACACCCTACAGGACAAACAGTTTTTTACAGGGAATACATTACAGCCTATATGGTATGATAGGAGATGAATGGAGGCTTCCTGACACTCAAATTAAGGGAATACAATGAAAACGGAGCATGAACAGTGCTTAACAGTGCAACAAAAGATAGGATTGGTAAAGAAAATAAATCTGTTTTGTTAGAAAATTGTAGCTTAGAATTGTAAGGTTTAAAAATGGTCACAGCTTTTTAATTATATCCCATTGTTCCTAATGCATGAATGAAAGTGAAAAGAATGAGTATAATGTTTTGATCTGAAACAGTTGTTTTGAAGTAGTGTTCAGATGAAGGTAAGAAATATTTATTCTTTATGTCATCATTTTAATTATTTACATAGTCCATTATAAATTTATACAGTCTACAGATGATATCAGGATAATTACATGGTTTCTTTCTTAATCTAACAGTTGGTAATAGAAATAGAGTTCAAAAACAGTAAGCAGGCTTCCCTGGTAAAAAAAGAAAAGTTGTGTTAGTGTTTGTTTTGGATCTTGGTTAGTTTTGCTATGCAGAAGGTTACTGAGCATTTTGTTTTGTTTCAAGACACAACAGTGATTTTGAAAATATTTTTAGTACCTGAATTTCTGACTAAAACCCAATTTTAAAGAAACTGAGTCAATACTGTTTAATCTAGCTATATAGGAGTACATTTTAAAACAAAAATTCTTCACATCTGTATTGAAAAAATAAGGTTAAACACATCAGAGCAAAAGGAGATGAAATAGAGGAAACTGGGTATACACCACTTGATCTTACTCTCCTATATATAAAGTTTGACCTTCAATGATTTGTGTGATCTGTACTTGCTCTTTCACTCTATCCTATCCTACTATTTTTCTGGATACACATCCCACTACTAGAAACCTCTGTGGCTACTTCAAGATGATGGACACTCATTCAGGTCAACAAATCAATATTTTTTTTTTTTTTGATAAGTGTTACTTTTTAACAGAAGCTTTAAAATGCTTTCCAGAAGGATATTTTATTACTGGGAGTTCTACAGTACCAGCACATAGTGAAATCTCTTTCTTTTCCAAAATGGAAGCTGCAAATCTCAAGAGAAAAATGACAAAAGGACTTCTTATTTCCATGTGAACAGATCAAAAAAAGGGAAAACATGGCATTATCAAAAAAAGCAAAGTCCCCTCAGACTTCCAGTACTTATTCCTGCTTTACAGACAGCTCGCAGCTTTTCCTATACACTATATTTAAAGCAATGTGAAGAAAACAGATCAGTATGTGTAAGAGTATTACTCAGGATGCTTAGCAATGCCTTTTAGGATGGGTGATCTGTAAATAGAAAACAAGTGAGAGGTGGCGGTAGCTTTATTTGAAGTGCTTTTATTTATACTGGAGTTGCCAGTATCAACTAACCGTAGGACAGAGGGCTGCTATTGTAATGGTTTCCCCCGAGTAGTTAGAATAACAGCTTCCCCTGCCTTCTGTTTTAAGTTTCTTAATCCAGACCCCCCAGATAATTACTTCGTCATTTTTATTCAGTGTTATGTTAAGGATTCTGTTCCTGTACAGAGGCAAATGGGAGGGAACAGTGACTATCAGAAGCAAGACTATACATCTGGTAAACTTTCAGAGTTGCCTAAGTGATTAGGAACCACTTATTTGGTGTTTTAGTTTGTTTTGGTGTTTTTTGGGTTTTGGTTTTGTGGTTTTTGGGGGTTTTTTTAATGCTGCATAGTTTTAAGTCATTGTTCTGAAGCAAAAGAGGGAGAGATGCATCTTGAACAGAAAAATCATGGGTGGGTGAGGATGTGACAAGATGTGAATGGAAGTCAACATTTTTGGCTAAGATGGCGAATTTCCTTCATCAAAATATGATTGACTTACATGAGTATAGTATCTGCACCATAACTACCACAAAACTGAAAGTCTGGGTAAAGCAGGTGTCACTTTCCTCATATGGGTTTTTTTTTTCCTTTATTTTTGAAGACGCATAACGTAGAGGGGGGAGAAAAAAGAATCCTGATACAGATGGCAAATTTTGAAAAGCACAGTGGATATAGCCCAAACATACTGAGAAGAGATTAATGTGTTATTTCTATAGGACAGATTGGAAGACTATTATAAAACAGAGGGAGGGAAAGACTTAAGGGAGTCCTTCCATGCAGGGAGCCTTAAGGGTAAGGAGGAGGAGGATAATGATGATGATTAGAGTATGATCCTAGAACAGAATGTAAAGGTTAGGTGTCATATACAGTATCTGCTAGCAAATTATTATTATGTTTCTTTTCTGTGATAGAAAGGCACTGACATAAAGATTGATTAGCTCCGGGTCAAATTTATCATCTCTGGGAACATAAGTGAATAGATTTCCTTTTGAACAGATACTGTTGACTTGCCTGACTTGGACCGATTATGTCAAGTAAAACTGTCCTATACCACATGTGTTTTATCCCAGTTATTTCTGTGACCTAGAAATAGTTTGCTCACATGGAACTTTGACTTTGAAGAATATAACTTATAATACAAGAAGAGGAAGTGTAATGTAGAGCAAGTCACAGATCCATTGAGACTGAAACCTCAATAACTAAGAGAAAAGGTACTTTGATACTCATATGATGCCCTGTAATTGAAACATTGGCTCACTTGAGTTACTGCTTCTATAAATTCAAGTGCACAATATGAAGTGACAATTTCCTCATGGGAAAGAGGCAAGACCTTGGCCCTTTAACAAGATATATTCAAAATAATGAGGTGCTGTTCTATGTGTTAGCTTCACAAATATTTGCAATTTCAGACACACCAATTAATAAATCACAAATGTCCTAATTTGCTGTTCTCAGTATGAGAAACTACCTTGTTAAGTCATCAGACTGACATTAAAAGTAATAAATTACATAGAACAAGTTTATTTTTCATAACTTAGCAAAAAAGATAATTCTCAAGGCTGTAAAAAAATAATGGTTTGGATAGATTAGTTATTTATCTTTCAGGAGAGCGGTGTGGAGCTTGCTCTTTTAAAAACTTGATGTGCAAAATGCAAGTGCTTTGCAGGATTTCACCTGTCTCTGAATGAGCTCTAGTTCTGCACTATAAATGTTCCTTAGCTGTCCTTGCAGATATGTCATCCTCTCCTTGGGCAACCTTAATCACAAATTGCTATGATGGTACATAACATTCTGTGCTATACTATAAGCAATTGCAGAGTAAGGGCCTCGCTAACTGGAACTTGCTACTCCATCTTGTAGTGCTCTTACTCCAGTAAATAGAGTTGTCTCTCCCTCCTCCTCCAAAGGAGAGCTGTAAACATTAAAGAATAGAAAAAACTTAGAAACTATAGGAAAATTTGTGTCAATGGCTGTTAAAATTATTGGAATAAAAATACTCTGCTGTGTCATCTAATAGAGATTTTATCCTAATATTTTTCATGCTATAGGAACCTTCCAGCTTAAACAAATTAAAATGTGATTAAGCTCCTCTGTGTGTTGTGAAACTAAGAGGTTTATAGTAATAACCTGGTCACTATCTGCTGTAATAGAAATATGAGAGTACTTCCAATGAAGGAGGCAATTATTTACAAGCACTACAGGATACCCAGCATTGGAACTGTCTAAGAAAGAGAAATTATTTTAATTACTGTTTTAAGTAACTTAATCTCAGAACTGGCAATTCTTTTTCTTTCTCAAGTATTTATGACTAATTTTTTTCATCGACATGATCTGCCATTACTGAATGCAAGAGCATTTTAAGCCATTGTAACTTAAGGCAGTACAGGTTATAAAAGCACAGCATTTGGCTTTCTGTACTGAACAGTAAGCGATGTCCCACATGAAATTACTTATTATTACTATTTGTAATGCAGCAGCATGTAAACTTCTCAACTACCACTGATAAGCTTGAGACCGCCCCTGTAAAATAATGAGCTATATAGTCCACAATAGAGGAGGAAGCGGTGTTCTCCTGCCAGGTGTCAGATTGCTCTCAGTTATATGGATGCTCTCAGACAAAGCTGTAGCTTGAACACTGTTGAGTGGTGGTAACCACACCAGTGCTCCTGTGCCCAGCAGCTGGAATAACAGCAGTGAAAACTGTGGAAATGTGTAAAGTTCAGCCAATGCAATTCAAAACTGTAGGGATGAAACTAGGTGTTAGTCTAGCTAGTTAATTTACAACTTTAGAGGCAGGCACTCAGATCCTAAAACTAATCCTCTCTACCCGACTTCTCTGAAGCATTTAACGGTGCTGCAAAGGTAAATGGGCTTCTCAGTGGTCTACTTTTTTATTTTTGGGCGACAGACAGAATGTGATGTTATAATGATCAGCTGTAATGCCATCGTGTCTTCACTGTTCAGTTGGTGAAAGTTGTGACTTTTCTTGTTCTATTTCATATACTACATAATATTAAAGTCACCGGGATGTGTACTTGAAGCCTTAGACAATAAGAACAATCTGCTGCTTCTCTTACCTTCTGTGTTTCTTGTTCTTCTTAATGGTTACTTAAGAGTTGCATTAATTCTCTAAAGCTATTTTCCTCATTGATAAAATAGTTAACAGCAAAAAAAGGATTTTCCATCCCTCATGTAAATCAGCTTTGGGTTTTTTTTCCCTAATCTTTATATCCATCATAAGTTGTTTTCAGAATATATACTTCTGTTGAAGTCTCAAAGCTGTGGACTTCCAAATGACTGCATGAGAACTCTAGTCTAAATTGAATCCATGTGTGTTATTAAAGCTCCATGACACAAAAAAACTGCCAAGAACCTGCAAACAGTTTTGTTTTATTAATGTAATATTGCAAAAGTAGTCCAATGACTGCGATGGGAAAAATAATTCCAAACCAAAAAATATTAGATTCAAAATTTTTTTATAATTTTTCTGCAGTGTTCACTTGTAACTTGCTGTCTCTATTAAATGTGCTTGTTGGCAAACTTTTATGCTAAAATATTCCTTCTACCAGAACCCAAAAAGTGAGAAGGGTATGATAATGATTGAATCCCTTGCATTTAAAGGTTTGGCTACCCTGCTGATGTTGCAAATAAATAAAGAAAATTCTAGCTGTCTAGCACTTAAGGTTTTATAAAAAAATTGAACTAAATTACATTTTTTAGCATTAATTTAGCTGTGATTTGCACAGGTCATGTTCCTACAGGCAAAGGGCTACTGAAAATTTGGTCATCCCTGGTGCTTCTTGGGTTTGCCTCAATGTGACACTGAGAGCCAGCAATCGTTGCTAGTAAAAATTCTCATTTGTAATTCTCTGTCCCCCAAAATCATGAGCACTTCCTTTGTTTCATAAACACGGATTTGTCTGTGTGAATGGAAAAGTATTTATTCTGTATAAACTTGATTATAAAGCATCACCATGCAGAGGAAAATTGAACTACTTTTGTCTTATGAACTAGAAAACAGAATATAAATATGTCTGGTTTTATACTTTTTATATCTGGTTATTCACTTTTTCCTCCATAACACATATTTCATTCTATTTGAAGTGACTTTGTGGTACCTTTCCTTCATGATAGCAGAAACAAAAGTCAGTAAATCAGAGACTAATAAAGACGTAGTATTCATTAGAGAGATTACAGCATTGGAGGATCTTTCTATAAGCTGAAACCAAATTCGCCAGTAGTGTAAATGCATATCTACCAGGAATAACTGCTATCCCAGTTATTAGACAGTTGATATGTGGAGTTTTTAGATTTTGAACATGGTGCAAAGTTTGTGTTTCCTGCATGTTAAAATGCCTATGTACGTATGTTGTTGTGTACCAGGGTACGTTTCACAACAGTAGATAGACTGCTAGAAAGATTGCTTCCTTTTAAGTGGTAATTTTCCCAGTATTTGGAATGACAACTTGTTTTTAAACATCAGGACATTTGTGCCTTACAATTTGCTGAAAAGATAAACCCCTCAATAATCACTGACCTGCTATAGCAGTCTTATGTGAGGCCTTTAACTGAATCATTGTGCTCAAAGCATTTAATGTGACCTTTGTGCAATTGAGTATATGAAATTTCGAAGTGGATTATATTGTTTCCTCACTTGCAGCTACAGTACTTCAGTTTTATTTAGTTTTCTGTATTTATAGCTTAGCATCATGGAAACTGTAGATAGTTACAGTGGCTTCTTAGGCTTATCAACAAGATATATCTGAAAGGTAATGGAATTAGATGACCCAGGAAAAAGATTAGACCTTTCTGCAGAAAATGGCTGTAATTTATGGTGCAGACTAAAGAAAGTTTACTTTTTCTGCTCACTGTAAATTTACAGAGCATGTTTTCGTCATCTTCCTTCAAAGATATTTAGAGGCATGGGTCTGTGAGCAAAATCAATTTGCTGCACTCTTTAAGAATGGATTCAAACAGAAATCAAGTCTTGATTGGACTTTGTAATTATTAGTACAGGACTGTGTCTTTTCCTGGTTTTTTCCTTTTTCCTTTCCCCCCCCTTCACTGGGTAGGAAGTCTCCTTCTGCCAGAACTCAGGAAGACTTAAAAAATCAAAAGCAAAACATAAAATAGACAAAATGGTATCAAATGTGACATTTTAGTTAATACAAACTAAGTGAAACCTATTTTCAGTGCTCAGATGTGTCAATTGACTTTAACAGAGAGATGGATCCTAAAGCCAGCTTAGACTTCAATTTGAATAGTATCTTACTGTTTGCACACTTTTATCCTAAACTTTAATCACATAAGGACAAGACTAATGTGTTCATGTCAAGACCGATTATTAAGAGTATAGCTAGTATTAAGTTAGTATAGCTAGATGTTACCAGAAGGTGAAACTTCATGTGTGTATCAAGCCCCCTGAGTTGTGCTTTGCTCCTTCAAACATTGCTAAGTACCATTTAAATACTGTATGTGTCTTAAGAGGATTGAATTTGAAAGTCTTAAAGCTGAAAAGTTGAATTGAAGTTGATGTTGGAAAGAGGTCCTGAAGCTGACATGGATTGAACTGTTGGTAAACATGTTCAAATAAAATTAAATATCTGATTTCTGTATCCATTCCAGCAAGAATTTGAATATAAAACTTATTTTTGAAGTATATGTTACGTGTAGCAACTGAACTACAGCAATGAGTAAGACACCTCTGTACTACGTAGTCTACTGAAAATGCTACAATAGTTGCTCTTCCGATGAGGGGAAAAAAGGACACATCAGAAGGACGGTGTAGATAAATCACACAAACGTAGGGCTCCACAAAACATAGGGCTTGGCAGAAAAATGGAATAATGGATTCCATTTAAATAAATCTTGTAACTAATTAATGTTAGACAGGAGTAATTTCTAGGCATCATGACCTAGACCTAAGTTAAGACTTAAGGTGAGATCTAAAAGGAGAGTTTTTCTGAATACGTCTTCCATAGGAGTTTTTTCTTGTGTGCAGAAGGTGTATTGTGGAGGGAGGGAAAAGCCTGAAGGTGGTATCACCATTAGATTGTGGTCAATAGAAGTAAATTAAAAGACCCAATAAACAGGATGGAGAAACACTGAAGGCAGTCAAAGCATAACTGTCCATTCTGGTGCTGTGCAATGTTACTCTAGAGATGTTCAGCTTTCTTGTCATCAGGAGCCTTTCTGGGCAGAACTGCAGGTGTAACTTGACTTTTCTCTCATTAGTGAGAGCAGTATTTCACTGAAGGGCTGATCCAGCTCCTGTTGTTGATTGACATAAACTCCACTGAGAGCAAGAGTGAGCTCTGCCAGAGTAGTGTTTCTTGACAACTGTGGGAGTCTGGTAGACATACTTTTTATGTAGCATCCTGTGAAAACCTGTCAGGACCTCATATTCACAGATAAGCAGTCTCTAAGAAAATTCAGAAATATAATTAAAATATACTGATGATTTGTGAAACCTGGTTCAAGAAAGTACGTTTCACTTGCAGATCAAAGTTGAGACAAGATTTAGTGGGGAAACTGTTTTCATTTAAAGTGGACAAATTAAGTGGTATGCAGGAAGATTCATAAGCAAAATTCAGGTTAAAGCACTGGAAGTCAATGGTTTAGCTAAGGAAAAAGGAAGGCAATATAATGAAAGGGTTGTACTGGGACAGGCTGAACATTTATCTTGCCTGCTATCTTGTCTCTGATAGTGGCTGGGAGGGAAATGCAAATGCTTGAGAGAGAGTATAAGACTGAGGCAAGTGCGTAGTAATACTTCATTGCCTTGCCAGCCTCAAACTGTTTGTAACTTGGAAAGTTACTGAGCTAGATGTGTTCAGTAGAAGGCTAGAAGGGATATGTATTTTTTTTAACCCTCAAAAAATTTCTCTTCCATGAAGATACCCAGGCTCTCCTTGAACTTGTACTAACTTGCAGCATCCTGTGGCCAAGAATCCCACAGCTTCTTTACAAGATATGTGGTGAACCACCTCCTTTTGGTTATTTTAGAATTGTCATGTAGTGATTTTTATTTGTGACACTCTATCTCTTGTATCAGAAGAGGTGGTGATCATTCTATACCTTTTCCCTCCATGCCGTTCATGAGTTAGCAGATGGTGTGTATCCTTCTCTTTACCCAGACTAATAAGCCTGTACCTATTCATTCATAGAATAATTCAGGTTGGAAGGATTTCAGGAGGTCTTCAAGTCTAACCCCACTTCTTTGTACAGAATCCCTCTAATCCTTTATCTTCCTTTTCTGAAGACTTTCCAGTTTTACTAGACCTGTGTAGACAGAGGATCATGCTGCACAGTCCTTGAGATGCAAGTTCACTATGAGTTTGTAGAGTGTTGTAATGAAGTTTTCTTCTGTGTTCTTCATTCATTTCCTAGATATTTGTACCTTCTGTCTGTTGTTTTGGTTTTTTGTGTTGTGTTTTTTTTTTTTTTTAACTAGCCTCTCTAAACTACAGGACACATAAGAAAAGATTTCATACACGATAAAGCTGTGTTTGTGAAGAAAAATCATGTGTGCAAACTTTTTCCAGTCAAAGTACAGGTACTCGTTGAAAATCTGAACATACAAAATATGTTACACTTCAGTTGAGAGCTCATTATAGCAATGGAGTTTTATAAGAAAAGTAGTAACTGTCTTTCTACTATTAATATTCATAATGACTTAAGATTAAAAGACAAGACCTTGTACTTAACATGATATTAAAGATAGAAGATGATGGAGGAAATATGTCACAGAAAAACTCTTCCTCAATTACTTTTCAGAACTGAGGGAAAGAGTAAAATTAGAGCATTTTGCAGTGAATAGCACAGCATATGTTTAAATCGTGGAATTCATTATCCGCATAAGACTTCTGTTGCATGTATTGTAAATAGCAAATCTATGATCAGGCTTTAGAAAATCTGAAATTTTACCTGTAAAACTGTATATTTATATCTCTAATGTAGACCTGTTACAGTGGAATTTTCATAACACTGCATTCCATTTGGATGTGCTTCTGATGACATAGGTCATACACTTTCATATGTATACCAGATTTGATCATATTGGTAGTAACATTAAGGTGGCCCAGACATGGACAAGGATCTAAGCCTAATGCTACTGAAGACAATAAACTACAGGTACATCCTTTATCAAAGAATACATAAGGCAAAGGTAGTATATCACACAAAGACTAAAATTGTAAGAGACTGAACTTTCCCCTTGCTTTGGGCAAATAAAGCTTTTGTGTCAGGTGAGGTGTGACAACAGAGGCTATGGAGCCCACTACCCATTTATCCCTTCACATCTGCCATCATCACTTCTTCAGCCAATGTTAAAAATACATTTTCACCCATCTGTAGAACTGTGTCTGAATGGAATTTTCATATTGGTCATGGGTATTGCTGAGTACTGTCTAACTTTTTATATAAACCTTATTTATAAACGTGCAGCACATTTGGGTTTATCTTTAATGTCATACATGCAGCCTTCTGAGGAATAACATGGTATTATTCCTGATTGTGCTTAAAGGTAGACAGACTACACAGATGCTGATCATCATCAAAATGAGGAAACAAGACCCGCTTTATCAGTAGTGGTGAAATCTTAGTTTAATGACTGTTTTTAACTTTTTGCACCATGCTTCATGGAATTTGTGACTAAGGAAATAACGTCTAGAAAATTTCACTGACAAAATGATAGGACGCTTAGGAAAACATCAAGGTTTGGAGAAATCTTGAAGGCAATGGATTCTGGGATATAAAGAAGACAGGAGACAAGGTGATAATTTTCAAGTGTATGCAAATTAACTGCAATGAGAGAATGAATGAAGTATTTTCCATATTCTCTTATGCATCAAACACAACATAATGGGCATGACATAAATTAAAGATGTGGTTTGTCACGTTAGAAGTTTTGAAGCAACTGGAAGGAAGGCTTGAGGAACCTAAATCACTAGAAGTTTTAGAAAGAGGTTGCAGAAATGATACAGGAGTAGTAGATACTGCCTTGCCACCAGGAGATGGTCTCTTGCAGACATTTTCTATATGTTTTTTATGCAGGATAGAAGGTCTGCAGTAAAGAAGTGATTTTTATCTCCATTATTCTGTAATAAGTGTAATGTTGAGGCTGATTTTGCTGCATTGCACAATCTCATGTTGGTATTTAATGGAACAACAACCTGAAGATAATGTGGAAAAGAGCCATAGAAAATGATTGACAGGCTTGAGAAACTGTACTAATGGGCTATTTTAATCTAATAGAAGAATCATAACAAGAACTAATGGCTCTAAGCAAAAGATGCATAAACTCAAATTAGAAATAAGACACATTTTTATGCTGAGAGTGATTAACCTTTGAAATAAACTGTCAAGGGGAAGTGTAGATTGCATATTTCCTGAAGATTTCAAATTAATACCAAATGTTCTTTCTGCCAGTTTCTGCTTTCTCCAGTTACACTTGGTAACAGTCCACAAATAATCTAATCTTTATTACAAGTGGAATTGATGTTTGTTTTGGGTTGGGTTTTGAGGGTTGGTTTGTTTTAGTTTATTTTTATTATTAACAGTTCTCCTGATCAATTTTGACTTCTTCCATTCACCTTGCTTGCTACAACCACATCACCTACTGACCTTTCTTTTGGATTCTAGTTGTAATCAGGCCCTGGTTTAAGTTGAAAATGTAACCAGTGTCATAGGAAGCAGTAGCACTGGTGTTCAGAGTTTGGACATGGGAGGTCTGAAATAAGCATTAGATCATTATTTCTTTCTTGTCCTATTGACTACAGTCAAGTTTTGGTTATTGGCATGCTACAGCGAAAATGGGCAAAATTTTAATTGGTGAAATACTGGAAATCAGATTAAATGATGTAATGATACCTTAAAGATTATGAATGTATTAATTCATATCCAGCTACTACAAGGGTATGGCAATGGTGTGATTATGTCTGTTTAGTAATTTCTGCCTTGCCTGACTTAATGCTATTATAGGTCAATTTCTTAAGCAATAAAAGTTAATAAAACATGTATTTTTTTTCTTTCATATCGTCTTGATTTTGGTCTTTAAAGTTCACCTGTAAATTGCACTATAAATTTTATGTGCACTGTCATTATTTGGTATTAAATCCAATGTTCTGTGCAGTACTAAATTCAGTACTTTAACCACAATTAACGTGTACAGAGCATTATAATCACCCCAATGGGATTATACAACAATCACATTGCCAGGCTCCTGTAAACTGACTGTCATTAAGACTGTAGTCAGGATAACAAAGGTTGTCTTACAACTCTTCTGTGTCCTTTATACATATAAGGATACAGCAACAATTTTACAGTTCAAAAGTTCACCAGAAGTAAGAAACCAAAAAAGTGTGCAAGGGGAGCAATCTCTTCCCTTACTTGACATTTTATCAATAGGAGAGCTCAGCAACAAATATTATGTCCAGGATTCTTTGCTTGCTTAGAGCGTTTATTTACTACCTAGTTAATATTTGTGTATTCAATAGTGCCTAACAGCACAATCAAAGCTTGTTCTGCATACAACAAAAGCTAGTCCCTGGCTCCAGAGTTATATAGTTTAAGTGTCAGCTTGTAATACCCTTGCTCATTTTGCAAAGACATATACTTTGCAAATAGTCATTTTGGATTAAGCAATGTACTACTCAGAAGGCAGGAAGGATGCGAAATGTGGCCCTAAGGATAAGATTCATCTCCCTTAAATTAGCTATTCAAAGTGCAGTTAGACATTTCCTACTTGATCCCTTTTAATATTGATTCAGCTCCCCAGCCCAGGCAGACACTTCCCTTGTATATCTAATGTACTGTACTTTGAACAGTTAGGAGCTTGACGTGGCGCAGTGCACTTCTGGGCTTTTAAACTCCTGTTCTGACTCTTATAGCTCCCAGCCTTTCCTTGCGTTGGTTTCTTCATAGATGTCTGTTTGCTGTACCTGTCCCAACTCATTTTTACAGAAAGACATTTGAGGTATTCTGTTCCCAATAACCTCACATAAGATGAAGCCCAGGAGAGCAAGAGAGTTGCGGAAAAGACAGGGTGAGCAAGCTGAAAATCATGACAGTGCTTATGTCTCCTGGTCTTGTTTATCAGAATCATCTGGGTGTAACAGAGGATTTATCTCCTGCCCACCTCTTCGTTTCAGGCTTGGTACCTGAAGTATGGGCTGCTTGATACTTGGTGCAGAGTAGAGGTCTGAGACAGCAGGGTTGCAATTCTGGCTAATTGGAGGGTTTGACACTGGGATGCTGTCAGTAAAAAATGGTGGGAGCAACAGGAAAAGCTCTTTATCGTGAAATGGCATGTGGGGAAGGAGGAGAGGGAATGTGCCAGAGAAGACTGCTACACAGAGACTTGTGCTTCTCTGTCCTTTATGAGAAAACTCCAGGGGAAGAAGGTGAACTTCAGAAAGGCTTTCAGAAGCCTTCAACACTTCAGAACAAAAGGCATGTGTCATTTTCCCCTGCAACTCACAGATAGGGAGAAATTCCAGATTTATGTAGTTGTGCTCTTCAGGCATATAATTACTCAACCTGCCTAGAGAGGTTTGATGCGATGGGCTAAGTCTGGGTCTAATCACTGCTTCTGCTCCTACCTTTGTGTGAGACAGCTTGAACAAGTGTCTTTGCTTTCTCTTGCTGCAGGTTTCCCTATGCATAATATGATAGACCATAATACCTGGACAATTAGCCTCTGAATTTCAATGCATGGTGTCACTAAATTTTGTCCACTATACTAAAGAACTAAAATTATCTAGAGGATGAGCTAATCAGCACTGCTTACTAACACCCATCTACTTGTGAAGTGCTCAGGCATTACGTCAACTCCTGTATGTTTGGATTCATTATGCTAGAGTGGGCCCACATCTATCTCTACAAAGATAGATTATGCAATGCTTAGGTTATTTTCTCTCTCAGACCTTGACTAACCATCTGGGACCGTTATAAATCTGGGATTGTTATAAATCTTTGCTGTAATTTCTATTATACAAGACTGGGAATTGAGTTTTTCTCTTGCGTGCTTATGGCAATGAATTGCGGGTTACCAAAATTACCACTTATTGTATCTACCAAATGCAAGCCACTAACTGACAAAATTACCAATTACTATAATGCAGGTAATTGTTTTCCTTAAGGTTTTAACTCTTCTTTTATGGGATTCTTAATTCCCTTAGATGTTGCTGGTATCTATCTAGCCAGCAAAACAAATAGTTCTGCTACTGCTTTCTCCCATTTAATGATTTTTTTAATAGGGGTTTCTTATTCATCTTGGGTTCTCATGTGTTTTCTAAGAAAGTTTAAATGGAGTTTTCCACCTTGGAATAAATGTACCTGTAGAGAAAGTATCTATTTTCTGGAGGCTTTTCATTGAACACAGTGTGTATTTCTTATGCAAAAAAAAAAAAAAGAGGGGGTAAGATAGAAGTAAGTGGTGTTACAAATATTCTATATTAAAACATTAAGTCTCATGGCTAGGTATAACTTGATACTTTTGTTTGTCCTTGTAACCACATTCATAGAATCAGAGAATAGTTCAGGTTGGAAGGGACCTTAAAGATCATCTAGTTCCAACCCCCCTGCCATGGGCAGGGACACCTCCCACTAGACCAGGCTGCTCAAAGCCCCATCCAGCCTGGCCTTGAACACTTCCAGGGATGGGGCATCCACAGCTTCCCTGGGCAACCTGTGCCAGTGTCTCACCGCCCTCACAGTAAAGAATCTCGTCCTCATATCTAATCTAAATCTACCCGCTTTCAGCTTAAAACCATTACCCCTTGTCCTATCACTACACTCCCTGAGAGAGTCCCTCCCCATCTTTCCTGTAGGCCCCCTTTAAGTACTGGAGGGCTGCTATAAGTTCTCCCTGGAGCCTTCTCTTCTCCAGGCTCAACAACCCCAACTCTCTCAGCCTTTATAGGAAAGGTGCTCCAGCCCTCTTTGATTTAAGTATTTAACTAAGGTGGGGTTTTTTGTGTGGGGTGAATAACATAGAGAAAAATCTCTCCCTCACAGATGTGTGCTTAGGGATAATTAGCTGGCAAGCCTAATTCTGCTTTTCTTATCCGTATCAAAAAGGGTTGGAAGGTACATGTTGCCTTTCCTGTGATACTGGCACTTGTTTTTGAACCATTCATTTGCAGAGGACACCCAGCTCTGTTTACCAGTGAAGGAGGAGAGAAGGCATTCACCCTACTCTTTAATTTGTCCCATCTTGGTTTCCATGTACTTTGAGATATCCCCAGAGAATACAAGTTCAGGAAACTGGTAGAGAGACAAGGCTTTAGTTTTGCAAGTGGTGATAGGAAACCCTCTTGCAGCAACTCAGTTTAAAGTTTGGGAAAGGTTTTTTTTGAAACATTTAATTTGGCTCACGGCACCCCATCTCTCTGTTAAACAGGCATTTTAGTGGTACAGGCCTGGAATCTGACCCATGTCTGACTTAGAAGCTGAAGTTTTCTGAAGGTGGCACTGCTAATATTGCTACTGGAGAGAAGCAACACTTTCTGGAGATCCATTAAATATGTTTGTTAGGACTGTAATGAAGTCCAATTATATTGTTTCTCAAGAGCTAAAAGCAACCTTTGTCTATATTGAATCAAATATTAAGTGTTTTCCCACTGAACGAAATGCTCTGTCTTATCTGTAAATGCCAGGTGGCAGATTGTATTTGCTTATCCTGTCTTTGAGGAATGTACAGACAAGTTAGTCTTTCTTGCAAAACCTGAAGAAAAGCTTGTCTCTTCTTTTGCTCTAGAATTTTAATCAAATAAACTCCCCCCCGCTTGTGGTAGTATTTACTGGGGGAAGTCTGCTGCTGTTCCCTTGTGCAGTATGGACACATACTTAATCTGTTGGCATGAGAGACACTTGAAGGATTGTAGGGCGGTAAAATGGCCAGCAGGACCCCCTCCCTCCTCCCTGTTCACTTTGATTTTTTTTATTTTTTTTTTTTTTTTACTTTTGTGTCATCTTTCTTTGGCGTAGGTAAAGATGTTTTTAAGTGAGAAAGTGCTGTTGGTGTACTACCATAGGTATATTCTCTCAAACATAAATCCTACTGGATAAAAACAAGTTCACAAACATTTAGATATAATGTTCATGTCCTGACCATTGCAAGTAAAAAGACAAAAACTAATCTCTTCAAACTTCCAATTCCTAATGGAAATAAACTGTACTCATTTTTAAGGTTCTACTATGTTTCTAACCACTCTCTTCAAAGCAATACTTTCCTGTGCTATACCAACCGAAAGGCAAACGTTGCCTTTTGTTCCCATCTTTTTCCAGCATATCCTAAATCCACGATTACATGAATCTATTTACATGAATCTATTTACATGAATCTATGATTGTCTGTTACGTTTCCATTCAGGCTTACAAACCTTGTCGAAAACCAGTTCTTTACTAAGTTAGACAAGGTAGCTGAATCTTTAGTCAAATGTCAGGGGCTAAATTCACGCTGTTGATTTGAATTTCTGTCGCCTGCCTTCCTGCACTTATCTCTGTGCTATTTTATGTAGTTTCATAAAATGTTTAACAGGTGCCAGAAAGAAAGGCTGCTTCAGAAAAAATAAAGGTCACTCAAATAAAGACACAAAAATACCAAATGCAGCTAGAAAAGGCTCAACCATTTAAAAGGTCAGATTAAATAAGACACTCTGTGGGGTAATTTGCCCCCCAGTTGCTTAACTTTTATGAAAGTTGATGAAAGCTCAAGTGAAAGCTCAGAGGTGAAGGAGCTGTGTTTTCAGAAACAGTTTCTGAAGCAGAATTTGATGAAGATAGATGTCTTTTCTGTAAGTTGTCCTTCAAAGATACCTATCCACTTAATAAGTGAATATCTTTGTGTGCTGATCACAAAGCAGTTGTTATCAGCTCTTGTGTCTCATAAAACAAACACTCTCAGATAGAATTATGAAGGGACAAAGAGGGAAAGAAGTTTGAACTATCTTGGTCTTTGCATTTGCCCTTGAATTTTTGCATGATGCCTCTGAGTGCTGACGGATTGAAAGCTGTATTATGTGCTGTACATTTGTGACAGATAATTTGTTTTTATTAAATGCTTCGGGTTTTTTTTTCTTATTCTCCTTTAAGAAATGTATTTCTGTTATTTGTAATGTAAGTCTGTGAATGCTTTAGGAAGTCTAAATTGTGAAAGAACTTTCCTGCGTGCCTGTGATAAATTCTGTCTTGCATCCATTTTTCCCTTTTACCTTATAGGGAAAGGTTCAATGAAATGTATTTAGAACAGTTCTGTTTCAAAGATAATACTTACCAGTTTTAGGAAAATTCTTTGGGTGGTTCAGAAACTGGTAGGTGAATACTCTACTTGCAATTAAAAGAGCACATGTTTGTGTAAATACATGTGTAAGGTACTTTCTTATATATGTTGATCATAAAAAGAGTTAACTTATCAGTAAAAAGGGAGGAGGAGATAACACTGGCTGTCAAAGATGTTTATCTCTCAGAATCTGGGAAAACAGGGGAAAACTTTGGGAAAATTGTTTTCTGTCATAAGAAAAGTCTTGTATTTTGTTAGCTGATGTTCTTCCCAGTTTTCTTCAATGTTTCTGTAAAATGACTGGAAGAGTTAATGAAGAATTGTAGGACACAGTAGGATAGTCATACGCCTTATCTCAATTATCATTAAGCTAACATTAAGGAGTGTCTTCTGTTGCAGTTGATGTGTTTGTATCTACGGCGATTGCTGTTCACATAAGAAAAGGGGGGTTGGGGTGTGGTGTTTGGTTGTGTGTGTTTTGGAAGGGTTGTTTTGTTTGTTGATTTTTTTTATTTTTCTAACTTTTATCCAACTTCCATCTGGAGAGTGGTGTTTCAGACAATATGTAAACCACACTGGTAATCCTGAATCTGCACTGAGTAGGCATTGAACTACAAGCAGAATTGACTAGGAATTAAGACAACCTTAAATGGTATTGAATTTTCCTCTTCCAGAGGCTGTTAATGGCAAAGCCATTGTGTCAATAGCAGAGTCAGTAAAGAACTGAGACTGCAACTCCCTTCATTTGAAGGCCAGGGAGCCTGGCCACGTGCTCTCTCATGGAGGTAGTCCTCATGGTTCTCTCCTTGGTAGAAGGAATTAACCTACGGGACACAAGAAAATGCATCTTCTATCTGTTTTCAGGAATTATTGAAAACAGATCAGTTGCAAATGTTCCCGCAGCGTGAAGCTTGTGTCTCATATAAGCGAGTGAATTTTGCGGGGTTTTGTTTATTGGTCATATTTTAGGCAGAGTGTGTCTGCCTTCTATTCTGCACTAGTTTTATTGTGTTATATGTAAAGCAAAAGCACAGAGAGCTTAGTTCCACACTTTCTCATGTGTCATGTTAATATTAACTAAGAGATGTCTTTACTCACTTGGATAACATTGTCACCTGAAATACTTTTAGCAGTCTTTGCCTATTTTTATTTTTTAAAAAATAGGCAGTTAACTTGAAATATTCTGAAGATGATGGTTGTTTTTTCCACAGTTCTGTTCCATATTTGGTTTTAGGCGTTCTCTTTGCTCCATCAGCTTTGACATCTAATCTTTGTCAAATTTGCTTTCTGGTTTTCTTCACAGAACAAATTGCTGCTACCCGTTAAGTCTGATGCAACTACAAACTACTGTTAAACCAGGAACTGATGGTTGTCATAGCAGGAAGGAATGTTCTGGCTGAATCACAATGTGTATTTTGTTATGGTATATGCTTTCTCTGACATAATCGAACATCCTACTTCTGAAGAAAGTTTGGTGCAGAACTCTATGGTTCCTGTGAAATTCACCACAGTGTTGGGGGCATCTACTTGAAGATTAAATTGCACGTTAATTAATAGGACCTTTAATATACTTTTTAATGGGGTTGGCAAATATCATTTGGGTTCTCTCTTCCATGCTATTCAGTGTGCTCCTTTTAAAACAGCTGAGACAAGAGGGATACCTATACATTCAACATTCATAAATGTACTATATACAGCATGCCTTTGAATTTGGGGATAAAAATAAAATAACCTATCAGTGAGACTCTCCCAGATTTTCCTCATGCTAACATGGTATATGTCTTCTTTTTTTTTTTTCCTCATGAAGTTGGATTAAACTTCAGTTACATATAATTTCCAGTGCTTGATTATTCTTGTATTGATATTTTTGACTTAAAATTTAAATTTTTAGCTAAAGGATATACTATATTATACTGTACTTGGTGGCAATCTTGAAAAACCCTTTTTGTATGCTCTTCAGCCTTCTCCAGAAAGCACAAACAATACCCAGTGTATTGTTGGAGACTGTGTAGGAGACCATACAGTACAATCAGTAAATACTTGAAGCAATAGCTCCAATAGTCTCTTTGTATACATAATTGCTTTATAATTCCAAAAATAGATAGTTTTGTTCCTGTAACACTACACTAGCACTTCACAACAGTAGCATTCTGGTTGTATTTACTTAAGTGTTTTTCCTTTGTCCCAGTCTAGTTGGGTATAGTTCTGTGAATCGCTTTAGTATTTTTAGAAGGCAATTGACTGTATGCTTTTTCGTGCAAATCTACGCTCCTATACCTTATTTGATAAAACCAAGCAAAGCAGAGTAGTTCTGTTCAATTGTTGTATTAAAAAAAAAAAAAAAGAAAGAAAAGAAAAAGGCTAAGACAAATCTGCTGCTAAAGATGTATTTTTTCTGACCATGTGTTATGGGATAAAACTCCCCAAATAACGTGCAACTTTATGATAGTGACTTTCTAGTCATGGGAGATTTCAGATACATTCTTTAAAGTCTAACTGCTTTCAACTCCTTTTGCTGTTTCAGTTGGGTGCGCTATTCTTTATCACCACATCTCAATGTAAATGAGCTGTATGCTGGGCAAGTAATTATACTTTCCCGGTGACTAAAGCCATTTCTGTACCTGGCAGCATGTAAAAATTCAGAATGAAAAATTGTCTGAATGATAAATACCATGAGTTTGACACTTCTGCTGAGCCACGCCAAACAAACTTCTGTATTTTACATTTGGTAATTGGTTGATCATGCAGATAAGAGAAGGTGGTAGTTGCAATAAGTACGGATTTTGTTAGGGCTTTTTTTTAAAAAAAAAAAAAAAAAAAGCTTTGCACTTGCCAAAATAACATTTATTTTTTTGTTTTGCTGTCTTTTTTTGTTTAAAGGTATATTGCTCACTGAAACATATACAGTGCTACATAGTGGTTAGAACACGTTATGTTGTATTACACTTGAATCTTATTGTGCATGCCAGGAGGCAATGTCACTGTGATGTAGTACTGTCTTGTTACCCGGTAATGCCCTCATAGGCCAGCCCAAACCCAACTTAGTTTTCAGTATCTACTGCTCCTGTTCTAAAGTAAAATCAGAAATAAACATATGCACAAGCCAGCTATTAGATTCTTTTGGCACGACCCACTAGATTTTCAACAAACCCACGCTGTTTATTGGTTTTCACACGTTTACTCCCACATGTTCGCATACTGTCTTCCTTACTATATGCCTGATTACTCGTGCTAAAACATAAAGAGCTGTGTGTCCTGTTTCTCTGTTTCGATCATTGATTTGCACATCCTCCTTTTGCCAGTCCTCCATTGTTTCTCCCATTCCCTGATTCCCTGAAGACTATTGAGATGCCAGGAGGACTTCTTTGGGTTACTGGTTTAAGAAGCAGCAGGTCTCCAGTTGAAGACAGGAGCTCATCTCGCAGACTTGAGCTGTGCAAATTCCTGAGCCGGCACAGAGGAGGAGGCAGTGCTCAGAGCTGACAGGTTGAATGGAGAGCTAGAAGCCTGAGGAGGATGGGAAAAACTGGAACTGAAGCTACAGCTGACACAATAGCAGCATGGGGCATTCCAAGACACAAACTGCAATTAGGTTTCATCTACTGTATTACAAGCCACTTTTTTGTTTTGCCCTGTTACAACTGTTTAACACTCAAGTGTTTAGTTGGTTTCTTTTTGTTGTTTGTTGTGGGTTTTTTGTTGTGGTTTTTTTTTTAAACTTTAGAATCATGCATAATTTACAGAAAGGCATCCAGTGTCATTCCAAAACCTCAAACCTTCCTCTTTTCCTTGGTGTTCTACAGGAATTGTGAATTCCTTTCCAAAAGGAATTCCTAAAAACCCTGCATCTCATTAACAGCCTTGCCCTGCTTGACTCTGAACACCACTGGGCACAATAATCCTGACTAAGCATTTTAAGTCACTCGTGACCAATACAAATTCCAGTACGGCTGAAATAGTCTTAGTGGCTGATTAGAAATTTGGATCAGGCCTTCAGCTGAATGAGCAGCACTGAACTGAATTTTTAGCTGGAGTGTGAGAAATGGCAAAGGAAAAAAAAAACCAAACACAACCCCCCCCTTATTTTTGGATGTTTGAATCATTCCCAAATACTTTGCTTTCTGCCCATGCAGTACAGACATTTGCTTTTTACTAATTTTAGTGAGGATAATATTTTGCCAGGGAGATCGCTTCTAAAATGCGAACACTGAGGCTGTGGGTAGAATACCTTTAATGGTTAAGGAGAGACTATCTCTGCTCCTGTTCAGAGCTGAAGAAGAGTATAAAGGATAGACATTGGCTTATTCCAGCCACCTCTGTCACTCCAGCTAAATTGTAGAAAGCCTCTTCTCATTTTCCAGCTTCCTGACTGAGAGTAAGTAGGTTGAGGGGGGAATGGAAAGCAGAAGAAAACCTGACTTCTGTCTCTGCTCACAGCAGGAGGTAGGCAGGTCTTTCCATGGATGAGAAGAAATTATTTCTGCTCTGTTCCTCTTGGGCACACATGGAGTTAGAGAAACTGAGGCATTCTGATTTTTCTCTGTTCAGCAGGCAGTTTGCATTAAAACAGTAATTCCAGCCCGTTGTGTGACGTTAGGTCAGACTCTCAAAATACATAAATAATCGCGTATTATTAAAATGACACATCCAATTGGTTAATAACAGGTTCCAAATAGCAACTAGTTGGAGAGCAAAGGACTAAGCAAATAAATTACCTTTTCTTACTGATTAATTGGATGGAATTGTTATTTTTGTAGAATTTTTTTGTTTGTATATTTGGAAATAATAAATTAGTGTGTACCATGGTCTCCTCATAGGCTATTTACGTGTAGAAAAATATGTTAATGTCACCAAATAGTAGAAAAATTCATAGCAACAATTGACTGCAGTTGTTACAAAAGCATGTTAATTTCTGAACCTTTCAGACACTTGCTGTCATCAAAATATGTTTTGAGAGGGAAAGCTCTAAATATAAATTTGAGATATTTGTAGAAAAGGACCTGCATAGATAAGTGAATGTGTTGAATGTATATGAAGGAAACTACTGACCGTTAGGAAAGGTAATAATAGAAAAAAAAAATGTTGCTAGTTTAGGACAGCATGCAGTACTGTTCTAAACAAAGTGCAAAAGAGTAATTTTTTGTCACTTTCAATGCAATGTATGATAAACACATACATTCATATAAGGATATACGTGTTCTTTTCGTGTACCAGAAAGTGGAAAATATTTATATTCCAAGTCCGAATATTAAAAAGTTTTAGGATTGATCTCTGCTGGCAGATATAATTCTTATTTTTTTAAGACTCTTCTCATTTATTATACCTGTCAAGCCAACACTCTTGTTGGTTGTTTATTCCCTCTCTTTCTTTGTACTAATCATTGAAACAAGAGCCTACTTGTGATAATGGGTTTGTATGTGGATTGGTGGTGTCATCATGAAAGGGTGACATTGAAGTTAAAAGAAACTACTGAAGAGGGACTCAGGGGAAGTGAAGCTAATTAGTCAAGTTAAAAAGGGATAATTCATTGCAGCCTTTGTCTTAGAAATACATTTCAAAGTTTCATTTCCATTTCAAAGTTGCAGACTGTAACTTGAAGAATTATCTTGATGCCTGTAGTTGGAGAATAGCAAGCTGGTTCTTTCTGATTTGGTAGATGAACAATATTCTTAATGACATGTGAGTCCCATGTCATCATCACTTTAAAAAACTTAGGAGACAACATTTTGGGGTGATCCCTCCTGGTTACTTTGAATATGTTTTCCTTCTTTGCTTTTTTCTTTTTCCTACAAAGCTTAAAAAAAATATAAAATATAAAAATTATAAAAATAAAAATCCCTGCCTTTGAAAACCTTTGAAAAACTTGGCAGTTGAAGTTCCGCACAGGATTGTGCAGCAGGAGGTTAGTTGCCTGTATGTTACAGAATATAGAAGGTATGTGAGCAATCAAGCTCCCTGAAAGAGCCTTCCAGTTATATTGACCAAAGAATGAGCTGGTGAGAGCTGTGGCAATCAGTACAATTGAGGTTTTGTTTTAATTCCCTCTAATCAGAACTGAAAACTTTCTGAATAGCTTCACTTTGGGTAGATAACTTTTGATCAGCTCTTTCGAGTGAAGTTGCTTTAGAATACAAGGAAACTAATGAAATATTACTTCTCTATTTCAACACAGAAGAAAGTACTTTAAAACTTTTCCAGCAATTATACCTCTGAAACAACATAACTTATAATAAGCAGTAGTTTTATAATCTGTCAAGTGAATGCTTCAGTGATCATACATTTAATTGAAATGTGCCAAAAAAATCTTGTTTCCAAAACACAAATAATACTAATTTTATGCTGTTGTCTTAAGCTAAAAACTAAGGAAAGCACCTACATGGCAGGAAATGATCAAATTAATATTCCTTGCTCTGCATTAACTTCACCTATTGCATGTGTATATTAGGGCATGTATGTCTTTTCCAAATTGTGTTTATGATACCATACAGCTATTTCTAATAGAGACACTCATCTTCTCATGCAATTAACTACAGTTTATGGTAACAAAGTATCTTCATATTGTTTGTAGTAGAAATGGCCCAATAAGCAATTCCTATTCAACAAGCCAACAGCTGATTGTAACAATATAAAATGAGAAACGTCTGACACGTGATACCTGAATTTGCAGTTGAACTAGCTTTACAATTTTAAAGGTATTCAAGAACTGAATATTTTGAAAGCTGAAGAAAACAGTTCTACCAATGATTACTCACTAAACTGGAATATATTCTCCAGCCAGAAGTGAGCTTACTGCATTTGTTTATCTGTAAAGGCCTACTGGAGAATTATGAGGAAGCACATAAAGCAGAAAAGAATGAAAATCGCTGAAATATTATGAAGGATGCTTAATCATGTAACTAAAATACTATTACTACTGACATTGAACAAAAGTAAGAATAAGATTTCTCCCATTGAAATTGTACAGAATAAAAAATAATTTCTCAAGAAACACTGAAAAATACAGTAAATGATGTAACTTAATAAAGACCATAATTTAATACTTGTAACCTACATACAGTAATTTACTAGTGTTTTGCATGAAATGATAATATTAATACATAATTAATTAAAATATTGTAGTTTGAGGAATAGACATGACCCTTGTGTTTATAGAACTGATTTCACAAATAAATGAGGAGCCACAGATTTTGCTGAACTCAACATGCTGTAGCCTGAAAACACAATGGATTTGACTGTGTCTGATGCTTGCAATTTTAATTCTAAGTAATGTGGTCTGGAAAAAAACCTCCAAGGGAAGCAGGTCCTGTAGAAGAAAGATGTAGTGCAATTTCTGTAGCAGACAGGTATTCAGAAACTTGAAGAGGATCTAGAGGGAAATACAGATTCTGGTTTGGCAGGTAGAACTATTTCCTTAGTGAGGCTGCAGCAGTTAACAATGCGGGCCTTTGATATACAGAATTTTCTTGAAAACATGAATAAGCTTTCAGTTTGAAGTTCAGAGCTTTTTAATATCTTCCTTGGTGGTCTGTGACATATTGAAATAAACAGAGAGCTATTGTTTATTCAACTAGTAGGCCAGTAGACTCAACAAATCCACCTCCATTTCTTACTACTTTTATTTAACGATATTGAGTGAGATAAATCATTGGGAACAATTTTGTTGGCATCTGCCAACAACCTGGTCACAAAATGCAACAGTAATGCATCTGTATAATGTGGGGGCTGCTGTCCTCTCCTCTTTGCGCTTTAGAAGATCACTTAATCAATTTTCTTTGTTACGAAGAGACCCCGTTAGCTTAGGCTTTCTTCATTTTAAGCTTTTAGCATTTACATTGATTGGAGACAGGGTGGTTCTTGACCTTTTGAAGTCATTTTGCTCTGGCCATTACTCACTTGCAAGCTCATTTGAAGAGCACCTCAGTATCATCCTTAAGGCAAGAACTTCACTTACATAATTGTTTTACTATACAAGGGGACAAAAAAATTTCTACTTGGTAGTAGATTCTGATAGTTTAGATGTGTTTTTCTTTCCCCTCATTCTAGTGGAATCCTAATTATGTAATTATGTCAGCCAGTCTTTTATGTCAGTAGACAGTCTTTTTCTCAAAAGACTATTTATTCTATTATGTAAGTCTGTGAAGTAATCTTTGCTCCATTATGACCAATAAAACCCCATGGCATTGTGACTTCATTTTTGTTTAATTCCCTTGTGAGGAAAAATTCCCTCTATGGAAGTCATGCAAAAAATAGATCTTAGCTTTGCTCACTGCCTATGTAGAATACCAGAGTCACCAGTGATGGAGCAAATTTGCGTGGTGTGTTTTGTCCTCCCTTTTCCGTTTTGTGTCTGAGTGTTCATGTGTGTGGTGTGTATTTCTTGATTATTTTGTTGTTGTTTTTAAAATAGCGGAAGGCAGTATGTAACATGGTGTACCATTGAGTGGGGAGCTAGTTGTGTCTTTTAAATTATATCAATTCTCTGTCTGAAATGCCTTGAAAATGAAGTGTTTGAAGTGAAGCCTATTGGAGTCAAAAGGAAGATTCTCATTTACTAGCATGTGCAAGTCAAAGGGCTCAGATCTGCCAAAGGATAAGCAGTACTCTATCTGCCTGAATAAGCATTGTCATTCCTCCAATTAAGAGGGCAGCAAACAGCAAACTTAGATATATAAAGAGTTGGTTTTTTTCTAATAAAATGATAATTTAAAAAATTCTTTAATACTAAAACTACTAAAATTCTTTCCACCCAGTTACCCAGGGTAATGAGCCATATTAACCTAAAATACCAGTGCTAACTTTCTCTCCATCATTTACAAAAAGAATGAGCCTTAGGAAGACTTGCTAAGAAGTTGCATCAAACTGCAGAGAGATGCCTATCTTTTTTTTTTTTTTTTTTTGTGATGTGTCCTTCAGCCCCACTAGCTGAGGACGAAACCTCTAATTAAATAAGCCATCATCATAGTTTGAGCAGACATGAGTAGAACTGTTTAGGAGACTGTCATATGTCAGACACAAAACCCTATTTTCTTACATGGTGAAGATATATCCAGATATTCCACTGTGTCAAGAAGCGTAAGATGAAGCAAATCTTGGTTTCTTCTCTTGAAATGACAGAAGAAATAGAGGGAGATTGAGATGAAAATATATTGGACTGCAAACTAGCAGCATATCTTTTACGTTGTTGCTGCTTTAGACAAAGTAAGCCAAAAATACATGTTGCGGAAAGGAGGTTGTTTCCATTCCACATGGGGATGGTTACAAGTAGAGGCCACCTTTCTTCTGTGTAGAGATCACCTTACTTTCACATTGGCCTCCTTCTGTTCTCATATGTAAAGCAGGACGTAAGGATTGCTTGTAATTTCAATGGGAATAAAGAGAAATGTGCATTTCTATGAAATAGAAACGCTGTGTCTCTAAGGTCTGTTGTTCCAGTTCAGTAGAATATTTCATCTATGAATACTGATAAAATGTGGGATCTGTTTTTTAAGAAACGGCAGGTCTCTCAGACTGCCTTCTACTGTTCACTCACTTAAAGCCTAAATAAAGCTTAAAATATATAGAAATAATAAGCCATTAGCCTAGTTTCAAGAGGCAGGTTGGAGAAGATGACCTCCAGAGTTCCTTTTCAACCTAAACCATTCTGGTTAGCCACTGCAAGAGACAAAACAAGCAACAGCTTAAGTACAGTCTTTATATTGAAGTGCAATAGTGTACTATCAGAAAACACCAGTTTTTTTGTTTTGTTTTGTTTTTACTCTCTATTTGAGCTTGAACTCTAGTAGATCTTTACTGGATTTCAGCTTGGAGTTCATCAGCTAAATTATTCCAATTATGACCTGTTTGGGCTTCTAGTAGATCCTAGAAATCACCAGACTCTTCATAAATCATCTCTACAGAGTAGCTGAAAATTACCTGTTCGAGAAGCATAAAGCATTTTCCTGTAGCTGTTGTAATTGCACAAGTCTGGGTGCTGTAGCTAAGGAGAGAGACAATTCCTCTCTCATGATTGCAGAACTGGGATATAAGCTGCATTTCTGGTTCTTCTGTTGGAAGAGTCATTGTACAACCAATTTTCATCTTTTCTCTCCCCTTTACTCAAGATTTAGGACTTCTAAATATTTAGTTTGGGCTTTTTTTGACAGCTGTTGTGTTCTGCCCTGTGCAAGACACAGGCTACTGTTCAGACGATACCATGGCTTTCACAGAGCATGTTCAGCGGTGGGAATGGCTGATCCAGAGATTTGGGGCTAGAGGAGTACAGATTTGTTAATTTAAACCAGGTAACACTATGTGAAGCTTATGAAACATTAGTTCAGGTAGTAGTGCAAACTTTTTTTCATTTATGCCACCTCTTTGAACATGGTGATTACACTCAGCTCCATCTTGAAATGGTCAGCTTGCATTCTCCTGCTATTAATTTAACACTATGAACATGGTGAAATTTTTAGACTGGGTCAGCACTCTCCTGCAAAGTAAGAGAGAACTGTGTTTTCAACAGACTTTCTGCTTGCCTATCGTTACTGTAAAAGCCGTTAGGGGCAGAGTATGCAGAATGTTGCAGTCTATCCCTGTCCTGAAATTACAGGCAAAAATTGAATTGATGAAGATAACAGTGATGATACTCTCTCTTTTGCTGGGAGTCTCGCAGCGCTTACGGCATTGAGGAATCTCACAGAGGCAGAGTAAAAGAGCTACATCTATGTGACAAACAGGGTTGGTCTGTGCACAGGAAGGTCATGCTGAGTGACATCCCCTTGTCTGAGGATCTGCTACATGTTAATACATGCATCATTCTCATATTTGAGGGGTAAAAAAGTTGGGGGATTTTTAAGCCCAAGGGTAGTCATAGACAGTCCAGGCCCTGTTTCCTCCTTTTACGTGATTAATGTTGTTATAGTGTTAAGAATGTGCGGAAGGTATTTGCCAGCTCTGCTTGTTTCCTGGCTGTGCGGTTAACCTGGCGACAAGGATAAGGTGCCCCAGCTGCAGGCTGTTGTGCAGGTCTGGGGAGTGTTTACAGAGGCACAAGGCCCTGGCTGTTAAAAAAAGAAACAGATTGTTTGACTGTGATTATCTGTGAAAACTCCAGCACCTATCTAGAAAAACATCATAAATGTGAAAGCTGGAAGTTCAGATGTGCTAGGAACAGATCTGTAACATGAACCAGCACCAGTGGTTCATGCCTGTGTTCTAAAATCCAGAAGAGAGGCAGGAATAAATTATCTACGATGTGGATTGTATGCAGGAGACCAGGATGCGTATCCTGAACTACATATTTGCCATGGAATTATTACTGGATGTCCCTTAGGATGAAGAAGGAGGATAGGAGGGAAAATTGAACAAGAATGGGAGTTTAAAGGGAACATGACAGGTCTTGTGGACTTTATTCAGTTGTTTATGGGCACAAAGTTATGGGGCTACACTTTCCTAGCATATAATGCCAAAGGCTATGACGGCTGCTTCGCTGTTAGTCAGCTTCTGAAGTAAAAATTGGGTGTGCAAATAATCACACAAGGTGGTAAATTCATGTGCAGAGAAGTATGTGACCTGGGTATATGTTTGCTAGGCTCCTCAAAATTTATATCCACAAATCTAGGCAGCTTCCCTCAAGGTTTGAGCATTGAGGGCTGCAAAGGTTATTTCCCCCATTTTTTCAGGACTGGTGACTTGCAAAAAAACCCTGAGTTACTATTGTCAACAAGAACATAAAAATTTTGAGGGAGGCCTTCAGATCATACTGGAATGGGATTATGGTGATAACCCAGGGCACATCCTGTGAGAAAGAGGGCAGTGGAAAGGTGAAGGCTTATTGCTGTACAGATCCCTTTAAGGATACTACGCTGGTCTCTACTTGCATGTCGGTGTACTTGTTTATGTTCCTTAAGCCTGACATGGTTGTGCTCCTTCCTGTCCTCCAGATGGCTGTCATCAGAGGAAAAAGGGGGATATTCAGTCCCCTCCATTCAATGGCTTATATACATGTCTGAAAGGTAAATTTTTCAAATCTGTTGTGAGTTACGAGATGACAAATATCAAGTAGGATCCTACTCCTTGGATGGCTATGCAGCCATTGATTGAGTGCTACAGCTTTTGAATTTAATGGATGCTTTTCCCATGGTGCTATCAAATGCTACCATGAAAATGACTGGAATCCTGCAGCAGGTGACACCTTTAGATTTGTACTGCACAACGCAACAAAAGGTGGACCACATCAGAGATGCCACTCTTCAGCAGCAGAACAAACGCCATTACTCTAATTGCAGGGATTCTATTTTGTATAAATACTTATATAATTATTGAGGCATAGGTTTTTATTTCTGGCTTGGACACCTCAGCTGAATGCCTCAAATGCAAATAATCAGACAAGAAACACTGAAAGTAGTATCTGCTTAAAAATTTTGTGGGCCACGATGTTCTTCTGAGATACGTATGCAAGGAATTAAAGTCCCTGTGTCTATTCAGGAACCCTGAGGTGTCCTTTTTCTAAGGTCTATCCTAACTGTCAGATTATGTGTCTCTTGAGGTAGCTCTATTCATGGGGTTTTCTGTACAGCTGAGGAAAAATAGAGTAATGCCAAGAAGGAATTTGCTGCACAGGTTTACTAGCAGATCTTGTGAGGTTGACACAAAATCAATCATGAGAGCCACCAAGAAATTGAAGTCACGTGCTTTTCTGAGGTTTTGAAATTCAATATTGAGGAATGGTGGTAAGAGACTCCTTCAGCTTTTGGAGGAAAGCAATGGAGTGATAGTAAGTTTCTTGACTGCCCTTTTTTTTTTTTAAACACACTTCGAGGCATGGAATTCACTTGCAAGGTTCTTTACAGGATTTTTTTTAAGTGTCCCACTGTTTTAGGAGCACAAATCCCAGCGAAAGTCCTTATGTCTGTTACCAATACAGAATGACATATTTGAAAATATCAGTAGCTTGAAGAAAGAACAGGGGTTTTTTTTTCCACATGGTTTCCCACTAAGCTGATATTAGGCAGACTCTGTTACTGAAATGCACAGAGCAAAATAATCTTCAAATATCTCTTCAGAAACCATGAAAATAAATAAAAGCCTTTGGACTTGTTTGACCTATAGCTTTATTGTTGAAAGAGATAACTGCTGGATGAACTTGCATAGTCTTCAGCTCACTGTAAATAAAATCCTACAGGCATTTTAATGTTAGATTTATACAGTGAGGTCTTGCCAGGAGATGAGAAAGATATCAGAAGTATGTCTTCTTAAATTGTCACTCCAGGTTAAATATGGGCTATTCATACACTTGTTTTGTAGGATTCTGTGTTCATTATATCACACTTGTTTCATTTATTGCCCCTGTTGAATGTATACTCATTTGTAACATAAAATCTGTCTTGCAGCCCTGCAAGCAGAGCTTAGTTTTAACAGTCAAACCGACTTTTTTTCCTTTTCATGTATTGTCTGTAGTCAGAGAAAGCCCACAGGCCTGTCGCTTCCCCTAATTTTTCCTGCACAACCCAAATCTTTTGGGATTATTCCCTTGGGCTGCTGATCCAAACCCATTTACGACTAATAGGTATGTAGATGTGTAACTGAGTGAATGAGCTGAAGTCAGAGAGAGTTTCACAGATGGACCTGAAGCCCCTCTTTTACTTAGGTTAATGTGTTCTATGAGGAGAAGCCGATAGAAAGGAGCACCCGATCCCAGGGAGCTCACAGCGCTAACAGTTTTATAAATAAATATTTTATAGAGAAGTCAGTGGAAAAACCCTGCCTGTGGAATTCCCAGTGCCCTTTCCACAAAGCTGTTTTCCAAAGAACCGCACACAAGATCAGACTCCCGGGGCTGTTCCTTCATACCCTGGTCTAAAGTGGACAAACTGAAGCAAATTCTTTGAAGTTCTTATTTTTTCCTGTTTTTAGGAAACTAGTCAGAATAGTTTCAGTGTCTGCTTTTTTCTCTCTTTTCCCAGGAAAGATTTATAATTTCACAGGAACAGTGGGTTTTGTTGGGGATTCTTTTGTTTGTTTGTTTCTAATGTGAAATAAATAAACACTGAGTGCTGAAAGTACCTTGACAAAATCTTGGTCACATTCTAACTTAGTTTGAATCTGTACTAGTTGATAAAGGATGTAAATGTTATTTCCAAAACCATTGGTAACGATTCCTTAAAAAGTGATATATATCTTGAACGGCTGTAATGGTCATCGTTCACACTTAACATTCAACAGTGTGTGTATGTACACACACACACACACACACTGTGGGGAAGGAGAAATACTATTCACGTTTTGGATTAAAAAAAAAATAATTTGAAGACCAACATTTTAAGAAAGAAAAATATGTAGAATTTGCATGTATTTATTCCTTAACTTCTAAAATGTGCTTTGTTTGACATCTTTGTCATGTGATGGGTGGAAGCAAAAAGTAGAGAAAAGTGTAGCTGATTTGAGTTCTCAGTTTTCAGCTATATGCAAAAAGAGAATGTATAGTTCAGAGTCCTACCCTGGTGTCATGGCAATCTGAAATCTGACATGCTGCGCAATTAAAAGTGCTCAATCTTGCTCTGTCACTAGCTGACAAAAAATTGACTGTAGATGGAGAGACAAATTGGAGAAATTGGTGAAGTTCACGAGAAATAAACAGCTGCCAGTGCCTGGCCAAATAAGTGAGAGCTGTAAAATTTGCTTATAGTAAATTTTGACTAAGCAAATCTCTCTGTATGGAAAATTATTAAAAAATCACTATTGTTTTACATAATGGAGTGCAAATTATGAATACTAGCAGACTTTATTGCATCTTCAAATAGGCTCTTCAAAGTCTTTATGTAATAAAAAAGTGGGAAGTAGAAATTCAATTTCACATGTTTAGTCCACAGGTATAATTTGCCCGAGGTAACAGAAGTCATATCTTCAGATATCCCAAAACTAGTATTCTCACGTAATTTTCAAAGTATTTAAGAAATGTTTAAGAGTGTGTGTATTCAGAGACAGACGTAAACCAAAAGACTTTAAAAGAAAACTGTCATCTTTTTACCTAAAAGAATAGTGGGAAACAATTAAAAAATTGTCATAGAAGGGCCAGTATGGGATATCTGAGGATTAGAAAAAGGAAACTATAACTGAGAGGAATGAGGCAGTAGTAAGAGAATCTGGTGAAGCTATCTGAGCTCTTGTGAATGCTGTTTGGCTTTCTGAACCATCTGAGGGAGATTTAGAAGAGACTCTGCAAAGAAATGTTTCAGACAAAAATTAAGATGAACTTGGGCCCTATGTGCAGAACCAAAAATGGCTCAGGGAAGCTTAGGATGTCTTAGAGAAGTATTGTCTTTTTAAAGCAAAATTTTGCTCTGCTTCCCTAGCAACTCTCTGTTCTATCAGAGAACACCATGAACCTACAGTAAGTCACTGCATATTAACACTTTAGATTATTCAGAGTTGTCTAAAAAATCAAGTATTTTCCAAATCTCTGTAGGAATGAGATAGGGAGGAAATTCCTTCGCTGGGAAATCTGTTGAAAATGTTGACTAACTGTGGCAACTTGAGTAGTTTTAATTAGGCATGGAATTAATACTTGGAGAAAGCACAAAGCTTAGACATACACCTTTTTGAGACTAAGTGAATGCCAGGTGAGAAGGAGTAAGTTTTCAAAGTCTGTGTTTTAAAAATGGAAAGTAAAAATACATGATCCAATTACTAAAGAAATTTTAGGCACTCAAGGAACACCACAAATTGACAGCTTTGAGTGAAATGAATACATCAGCTGAAAGAAATCAGAATGTCTGAAGTGAATAAATGATGTGAAAACAGTCTGATGTATCTAGAGAAGTTGTTAAAATGTCAGCGGAGTATTACATTAGCAAAATATGGATCCTCATAATTGTCAGGGTCCCACACCTACTTATAACTATTCTTGGTGATCAAAGTAGCCCTGCTAGAGGTAAAAGACGTATCTAAAGAATATATAAAAATAATTTTGTCAGATCTTATTGAGCAGATTTTATTTATGATAAGAAGGGATGATCAATATGTACCTGTCATCATTAAATTTGCACGAAAAAAATCAATTGATACGTACCAATCCTTTTGATTGTTTTCATCAAATTACCTTGTTCTTTTCCCCAACTCTCTCTTAAAAGTGATCTCAAAGATTTGTGGACCTGTGATTCATGTATATTCTTGATGGTCATTTGCTGTTAACCAGACTATACTTCCGTTTCAGCCAAAATTACGAATATAAGCACTGAAGTAAGTATAAGATGAACTCAGCAAATTTTAATCTAATGAGAGGAAAAGCCTTCAGGAAAATTCCTGGGCGAGACTAGGAGACCAGAAGTGGAAGTCATACTTGTTCTAAATGCTGTTTGATTGATGTTGTACACTTACTATCTCCATGATCATTAACTTCCATGATATAGAAGAACAGATGAGACAAGACATCTCTTTGAGAGAAATTAAATATTTCAGGGGTATCCCATTGCATTTCAGTATATACTATACACCTTTCCAGGATACAGAGATCAAGTTCTGGATTTTTAACTACCATCATTCTACTGCTGATAAATAAAAATGGTTGATGCTCTGAAGAGGGGTAGTTTAAGTCCACAGCTCAAATAAAAACCCTAATGTTTCTAGGGATTCATGTATGTTACATGAAAGTAAAACTTTGAATCTTCCCTTGCATGGCAGATCACATTAAGACACGTTTCATACACTGAAAGCAAATCAGACTTCAAAGAAAATGTGTTTGGTTGCTGAAATGTATGCATATATATATGTATATATAATACATATTTGTGTGTGTATATATGTGCGTGTGTGAAGTTAAAATTTAAAAAATGTTTATTGACTTGTAAAATATTAATGCTCCCAGCTTTATCTGAGTTTTTTCTTTACTGTGTTTCTTTACTATTTTTGGGGCTATGTAAGACAGACAATCAAACTAATATTTACATACCTTATTGAAAGTAACTAGAATTTACTGAAATGTTGAGGGAGGATTTTACTACTGGTAAAACAGGCTGTAGCTTTGCTCTTATGTCTTTTTGTCAGCTTTAGTTCAAAATGATATAAGCATGTATTTGACTTTCGGAAGTTTCATTTGGGAGTGTTGCTGGAGTCTCAAAAATATTGCATCTTTGAAGGAACTTGCAGGTTTTCCCCTATGAAGGAAATGGACTTCGTTGGGTTCCCTAGCCAGACAGTATAACACTTTGTCATATAAAAATCCAAGGTATCAAGCACAGAAAGAAAAAAAGTATTAATGTAACTTTTAGCAAGAACTGAAAGCTACTTCAATGTGAACAGAACTACCCCAGGTAAAATCAAAGCCAGTAACAAATTGCGTATATATTATATACTGTATACAAAAACAATGAAGGTAAAGTTATCTTAACTTCAGGAGTTTTCTGAGGTTCAGTGCTAACAGTTTAAACTGGAATAGTTTTGTACTTTGGGAATAGGTTTTCTTCTTAAAAAACCTCAGATGAACTCTCCAAGGTGCAGTATCAGTATACGTGTAAACTGAAATTCAAAGTGCACGTAAACACTCATTTGGAGACAAAACTCTACGTGGATATTTTCCTATCAATTGTGGGCACTTTTTTGCCTCCTTTTTAACTCTGCTCCACCATAGAATTATGAAACATGACATACTTGGAAAGCAAAGTATCTAAATGTATGTGAACACATTTGCTGTTTTCTAATCACACAGACAAAACCCAATGAAGTAACTTACCCTGTCTTTAAAATCTGTGTTGTCTATTATGTACTGTTATGACAAAAAGATGGCGTACTATGCTGAATGGGCGCTATTGAAAATAGCACAGAAGCTCATTTGACACAAATAGTTTTCACATACTGTATGTGTCAGTAACTCTGAGACAAGGTGGACTAGAACTGCCCATGAGAAATCATCAAGCAGAGTGTTTCCTAAAAACTGGAGAGCTAAAGGTCTCCCGTGGGATAGTCTATGTGGTATCATAAATGTCACTAACCAGACAAAATGTTTGGGGTTTTCTCTCCCCACCCCCCGCTTCCTTATTTGAGGCTAGATGCATGTTTTGGAAATGCGCGTGGGCAGGTTCACTTGCATGAGGATGTATAATGCAAAACATTATTTTGCTTAAAAATCAAACAACCCAAAGTTGTTGCGTATCATTAGCACTTAACCTTTCACTATTAATTTTTAACTTTTTTTTCACAGCACAGCATTAGCTCTGCCCGTGGCACTATTCTTTACCTTCTTCTCTCTAAAGATTTTTCAGACATATTTCTACCAAGGGGTGGATATTGCACAAACGGACAAGAGCAATGGGGAGTGTTCCTTGTTGCTGAACACTGACCCTGTTTCTCTGTATCCCTGGCAATTTCCCCTCTCATAAAGTGTTCTTGTCCTTCCTCTAGATGTACTAAAAGGAGCTGAAACAAAGGGTAGTTGCTTTGTTATTAGGCCGGAGTTCAGGGAGAAGACTGTATGTTATATACTGGCTTTCCTTTGATTGGTTATGACCTGCTGGGGATGTGTCGAGTTGGGGATGGGCTCTTCTACTTGTGTTGACTTTTACTGCAAACTCTTATAAAGACCAGCTGAATATACCTTTGATGTTTTCATCTCATACTCTTTCATTTCCTCTTTTTTTATTTTTTTTTAAAACAAAGATGGGTGCACACCTTTGCCTTTTGCCGTACGTCCCTCAGCATTTTTAAAACCAAAGTTGAAAATACAAAACAGTTTCAGTGTAACTGGGTCACTCTGCTATAGCAACTTCTGTGTAACACCTTAAGAAAATTATTGTGGAGCAATTTGTAATATACATGGGTTTGGTATGAAGTACATGCAATCCTTTTCAGAGATGTTTTCAAAGTTTTTAAATCTGAGTCCTCCCTGTAATTAATCTTAAATCTTGCCAAGTGCATCCTCAACAAAATAAAAGGAGAAGGAAAAAAAAAAAAGGCAAGAAGAAAATGAATGACATGTCAGAATAACCAGTACTTCTATGGACAGGGTCATTCACTGCAAAAGCAGAAGGTCCAAATTAAACCATGTGCGAGACTGGCCTAAGCAGAGAGTCTGTCTCCCTTAGCTAGAGCATTATTTATAGAAAGTGGGACAGCTCTGCCAGGAGAAGCTGAGGTGCATTGTTTAAATATCTGTACCAAGGAGTATTTAGGAGCTCCTAGCACTGCATTTTCACCTTTGTTGTGTTGGGCTCTGGTCCTAGGTGTGTTCAAGAGCCTCTGTCCTGCCAGTGCTTTGGTTATCTAGGGAAGGCAAATGTTTCTGTTCTGGTCGGGTCTCCTCTCAGGGAACCATGACCTGAGAGCTCTGAGCACCATTCAGCCAGACCTTATTTATAGCATAATAATTCAGGGACTCACCCGATGTACAGAGATTCAGGTTCCAGTCACTGTGCTGCCTTAGAGCTTAATCTACGATGATACTGTTTCTTCTGGTGGAGTGGTTTTTTTCGGGTTGGGGTGTTTTGTTTTAATTTGGTTTGGGTTTTTTTTGGTTGTTTTTTTTTGGATAGCAACGTACCACGCAAAGTTGCAAAGGTTTTGGTTCAACTTGCAGGTTTTGCCTTATTTGTCTTTTTTTCTTTTTCTTTTCTTTTTTTTTTTAAGAAAAATTAAATTGATTGCAAAACTCCAACCATTTATTCAAGTGTACACCATTCTTGGATGCGTCCCTTTGGATTTCTTTGTATACCACAGCAAAGTGGGATTTGGATTCAAAATTCACATCCATGAATTCGTGTAGTATGATTTCCCATAGGGTTTGTGACAGTACCCTCCTGCTTCAGTTCTTATCCACAGCCCTGCATTGTGTTAAACATGGGTCTGGATAACAACAGGTCATCCAGAAGAAAGAGGACATGTTGCGGGTTTTTTTCCCCTACCTTAGTAAAAAATGCTGGAAAAATACTATATTGCCACATATGAAACTAGTTTTGCTTCCTCTGGATGCTTTTATGATAAGTCCCTAGACACTTCTTTTTCTTTCTTTCTTTAAACGTGGCTTTATAGCAAATCAGGGAGGTCATTCCCTTATTTCTGCTCCCCTGAGTAGACCAAAAAATTCAGTTCTTCATTCTACTAAAAGTCTGATTTTTATATTGAAATAATTCTCATTTTATACCTAGCTTGATAGAAGACACAGCTAATTAGTCTGAAGTGCTTAATTCATTACTTGATTTTTTAATTCAGTTTTGCCTGCTGGACTTTTTCTCTGTAACCCTTTCAATGACTATATTGAAGTTCATGTCCGAGTTTGATAGCCTCTTGCAAAGTCACTTTCTTTTACAAATGAGCAGCAGCTTGCTTTCTATTTGCAGTGAGACTGAAATCAGACTTCTATTTTGTATTGTGCCTGCTAGTTCTGCCAAAGTTGAGGGTTGAAGAATCTCTCAGACAATGTGGTTATTAAAATTGCTCTGTCATCTACTAAAGTACATATATTTTTTTTCTCCATTTAACTTTGACAACCAAAAAGGAGACATGGCAGTTCCTATGGATTATTGATTTTTATGCTTCATTTTGTTAAGAACCGTGGTAAAAAAAAAATAAATGCTATGGAGAACTGATAGACAAATCGTAGGCCATTAAACTCCAGTCCTTCAAACTTGCATTTGTGTGTTCAGCTTTCTGGATATGGGAAAAGCCTCTGGTTTCACTGAAATTCTCTGAAGCAGAGAGTTGAGCAGATGCGTTTAGCCTTGATCTAGTTGAGACTTTAACCGATTTGAAAGGGAGTCAGGTAACCAAGTCTTGATGCTAACACAAGTTTCTGGATACGTTCAGAGTTTTAAACCCCTGATGTGATTTCCTGCTTTCCGGTTTGTGCCACGATTCACCTGTTAAAAATGTTTTAAATGTGATTTAATGCAATTAATGTTTCCCCCTCACTGGCTGCTTCCTGTGTCAGTATGGAATTCACTTTGCGAGAGTGCTAGTTTAAAATCTGGAATGGAAGCTCATCAATTAACTTGGACAAGTCAAGGGCCACAGTCTGGTGTGCATACCACTGAGACGTCCTTTGCTCTTTAAGCAATTCCAGGAATTCCACTATGCTTCCCTGCAATTACTTGAGGAGTATTGTATATTGAAGGACCCAAACTCTACATATTTGTGTGAATGTGTCACCATTTCTGTATATGTGAAAAGGAGTAAAATTGGAAAATAATGACACAGTATGTACAGCAGACCTTCAGTGAAGCAGAACTTTCTGAACCTGAATAACTTCTTGACACCCAAGAGAAGTATGCAATCAGGCCACAGATATGCAGGCTAAATGGTTTACTGCTTTTCAAATAAGTATCTCACATGTCAGTAGAAGTCCATTCAAATTTGTGCATGTAAGGAGGGTCATAAAACGTGTAATTGCTTACCTACAAGAATAATTTATATGCATTTGAAGTGTTACGCTACGTAGAGAATTATCTAATAAAGTAATTAGAAGGTGGGGGTTTTAAGGTGCATAAAGTGCTCAGCTTTTTCTTTCAGACCTTGCATTCGAATTACGTTGTTGTTAGTATAACATATGCAAGCATTCTGTTTATTGAACAGGTCCCCCTTTTTCTATAGCCAAATGACCAAGAGAAGTACTGAATGTTATTGAGCCATTCACTACACTTTGACAATATTACTGTCAATATAGTCTTTTCTGAAGATTAAAATGAGGCTTTATGGAGTAACTTTTCAAGGGGGAGTGTGGTTATGCTCTTAATTACTGGGATGTAGAAAGTATTCAGTGCAAGTAACACCTAAAAGAGCTAAATTATTGTTACCACTTGCCTTTTCAGAACAGACCACAAACTTGAAGAATGGGGCACTTTGTCATCGTCCCTGGCAGTGAAATTGTACTCGTTTCACCCAATAGGTAGGTGCTTAGAAATACCTTATACTTCACTGGTCACCTAAATGTATATTGACCATACGCTTATTTTTTGTGACTTAAGCTGATGAAAAAGAGACAGACCAGAAAAGTAAACACTAAAGAGGAAAAGGGAAAAGAGATTAAAGAACACGGAGAACAGTAACGGTTGGGAAGCTTGTAATATAAATAGATAGTGTAGAATTTTTGTGTATGCATGATGGGGATGATGCAGGAACATTCAATATCTGGAGTCATCCAAAACACATTTTACAGTCATGCTAATAGGAATTGTTTCAATTTATCAGCATGACTTCGCTAATATGAAGAAAATGTTTAACCTAGTCAAAATAGAAAATGCAGCTTTTCTCTTTTCAAAATTCACATGTTAGTAATTTTAAGCAAATGAAGTAGGCATCAATGAAAAGTAGGTCATAATAGGAAGATAATTTTACTTTGTGTTCCCTTTTTTTCCATCTATTGTAGGGTTTTATTAGAATTGTATGTTTTCAAGAGGCTCTTTGAAATGAAGTCTTTCTGACTGTCTTTCATTGAAATAGTAGCACTTCAGAGTTGTGTGGCCTTTCCACTCCTGTTGGGATGGTTATATAGGGTAAATATTATGTGAAAAGTACCTGCAGAAGCCAGGTCCAACTGAGAAAAATAGGTTGTTTATTTTAATTTTAGGTACTGTACAGACAAAATTGAATTATCTTAAAAATCACCACAAATAATTTATCATGTTAGGTAGGTACTTTCTTCCTTGCCATGTTGTCAGATCTGATGGCTCTTTCTTAATTTATGACAGAAATACAGTGGAATAAGGTAAATGTCAACTATAATGATACTGTTTGTTATGATGAAAACACAGAGAGAAGGAAATTATGTTTAATGCATCAAAGCAAGAAATTTCAAATAGGTTATTTCAGCTACCTTGATTTAATATTTCTTCTGGGGAGAAAATAATGAAGGAAAGCTGAGGAATTCTTACTGAAAATAACAGTGTGAAAGCATGCGTCATAAAGAATGGTTAAAGACTCTTATATATGGAAACATTTCTCTCATAGATTAAGGACATATGAACTCTTTTGGAGACTACTAGGCATACTAATATCCAACTATGTAATGACCAATTAGTGCCTTCTGGCATGGAAACTTATTGAACTATTCATATAAAGAGTAGTGATTTATACAGCTCTCAAATTTAGCAGTCGTCTTTCTCTACCTGGGTCTTCATTTGGTTCAGTTAACTCCTTGTTTGTTGGAAAAACCTAGCACCAATAATTGTATTGGATGGCAAATCTTAGGCAAGACCTGACGTTTATTCTGTACTGAGATTTTTTTTTTTTTTTAAAGCCAGGATGCAGAAAGTAACACACAACATAGTTCAAATCTTGTGTTACAACAACTTACCAAATGTTTCTGTGATCCTGATACTAAAAACATGCACGACTTCACGGGTAAAAGTAATTTTTCTCATGTTGCTGCCTCTGCTCGAAATAGATCAGAGAGCGTTCAAATACACGCAGGAAAGAGAAGTGGGGAGTTTTCGTGTATTTGTGGTGAGGACTATTTTGCTATGCATTTTGTGCTGTATCTGCCACAACAAAATCTTAGTCTTGCGAAAAATCCTAATATAACACTAATGATTACTACTAAATAAAGATGCAATAGAAAAATACAGACAGCTTTGCAGGTGCCAGCTTAACTACAGTGTTAAATAACTTGCAATGCTTGCAGTATTTGTCTTTCACAAATAATTGAGTCATATTTTTGTTAAACCACCAAATTTAACAGGCTTCCTGCTAACTTTTCCAAATAGGTAAAAGAATCTAACGTGCAGGGTTTTCTCCTGCTCGAACCATGGGCTCACGGACCAACAATGATTCTGTTTTCCAATACTAAGCTTTTCTGACTATCTCTTCCACCACCCGCAGTAGTAAAGACTGAGCTGATTCTGGTCTTGCATGATATGACGCAAACAGACAGCATGTGGCATTTCTGGTTCAGTGACGACTTCTGACTGGCCTTTCTTTTACTGTCACAGTTGAAATTCCCTCCTCTCTTCTCAGCAGCAGTGAAGACGTAGAATGAGATCAGTTAAAACGGTTTGCTCGTGGTTGGCTTTTTCACTCCGTATACTATCCAGGGTAGTCTGAGTCCTTCAGCTGCGACACTAAAAGGCTACATGAAGAGCTACTTGGATCTGAACTGTGACTTCACCATGCTCTGTCACTGCTCTGCTGTCTTTCTTTCATCAAAGCTTTTCTACAGATTCCTCTCTGCTACAATACACCATGTTCTTAAAGCTAGTTTTCCAGCCTTCCTGACAACTTCTCTTCTCTGCACACCTTTCCTAGAGACTGGTGTATTTGGCTTGGTGGCTTCTTCACAGAACATAAGCAGCCCTCATTCTAGTTACATTATAGCCTGAACCTGTGTCTAGTATGACCCAAAAGTCATTAACGGGTATCAGGAGAAGAGCTAGGATGAAATGGACTGACATCAGACGGAAAACATACACGTCTTTTACCAATTGCTTAGAGGACAGCCTCTGCATTTGTCATTCTTACCCTACCCAAGCTCTTAGACCCGATGGAGCACTTGCTGAAGTGACTCTCTCCTGCTGCCAATAGAAGATCCATAGGTAAAAACTGTAGCTGTGGCTGTAGCTGTCGACATAACCCCTGCTTCTCTTGCTTGCCCTACTGGCTTTCTCCACCATTTGTGACTTGCTTTTCACCTGGCAAAATTGTGAGGTGGCTTTGGCAGAAAGTGCCTTGCATGTCTTTCACCCTTCTATAGCTCTTGAAGGGAAAGAAAAGCTAAAGAACAGGTATATAACAGGGTGGCTCAGGCAACACAGAATATCTATACCACGAGTTTAAAGGGAGGCAAAATAATTCTACCTCAGCAGCAGTCCCTGCCAATTCACTGTGATAACGTTGGTTGCTCTAAGGTTGACTTTACTTCATAACCACTTTCTGAGTTTCGTTTAGTGAGGCTAAAGGATAAGACACAAGCTCTCAACTGAACTCAATAATGACGTAGTTTTAAAAAAGCGAAAAGCTTTGAAATCCTTGCTATTTACTGCACAGTTTTTTATTTTATTTCTTCTGACCAGCAGAATAACTCTTGATTCTGGTTTGGTATTTGTTCCTTTCTGATAAGATATTCAAGGCCACAACATGCGCTGTCTTTTGAAATGCAGTAAATATTTAATGTTATGTTTATTTGTATAATGGCCAGATGAAATTACCTTCTATCTATTTATCTATCTGCATGTGCACACACACACACACTCTCTTGCATATATACACACATTCACGTGTTTAAGCTATAGAACAACAGAATGAAGAAAACTGGAAAAAGGACATAATGCTTTGCGCTTGAAAAAATGAACTAATTTAGTTCTCAAACTATTCCATTAAGTAAAGGCAATATTATCCCCATTATTCAGAAGTGGTGACAGAGGCCCAAGAGTACATGTTTCACTCAAAGTGTGACAGGACAGATGGAGTCAACGTCTGGGCCACTACTTAGAATTCAAATGGTCCTATTAACCTGGACCTCTTTCATAATACAGAGAACAACCTTAAAGTTGGCAGTAGGCTAAAGCTTTCATTGAAAGGTTATTTGGTGGTCACTGAAGCAAATCTGTTTCCTAATGGACACACATCCTCTAACTAAAGCCCTCCCAGATGACTTCTTGTTCGAAGCTATGCCAGGTAAAGCAAAGACAGTAGATGTGTCAACTGAAGTAACCTCTCGGAGCTAGCAGCTTTCACAGAATCACAGAATGGTAGGGGTTGGAACGGACCTTCGGAGACCATCTAGTCCAACGCCGCTGCCAAAGAAGGTACAGGACCCTACACTTGCCCTTGTTGAACTTCATTAGGTTCTTCTCTGCCCAACTTTCTAGCCTGTCCAGATCTCGCTGAACGGCAGCACAGCCTTCTGGTGTGTTGGCCACTCCTCCCAGTTTTGTGTCACCAGCAAACTGGTGTTTCCCTGAGAGTCCCTGGGTGCCAGCTCAGTGGCAGAGGAACATTTGCTGGTGGCACATGGTCTCTCGATAGATCTGTCAGTCAGTTGCTTTCTATCAGCACTTTAAGAATGCATTTAATTAAAAAAAAAAAGCAATGCAAGGTGAGGGATATTTTTCATTTGCGTTTTTGAAAAGGGGGAAACTCAGCGTTATTTAGATCGAAATAGCATTGTCAAATGGAACACGTTGTCCTACGCAAATCAAGGGGTGGAGGCCCATGGCTGATTGTCTTCCTATGACGAAATATTTATCTCACCAGCCTTGAGTACATCAAGTTTTAAAAGTTAGGTGTATCTTCTCACAGCCTACATCATAATAATCATAAGTAGCAAGAATTAAATTAATATTAATGCTAAGGTGTTTTTGCCTCATCACACGTAAATTAGGATATGTTCTGGGAATGACAACCTTCCAGGGAGATCCTGTGCCCACTGAAAAGGCTCTCTGCAGGGAGCTGCCTATGCTGATCCGGTTGCTGAATCTGCTTGTTATCTTTCAAGAGCTGTAATACTGAGGGTGTTACAGGGTCCTGCATTTCATCTAGAATGTTACTATTTGGTGACAAATCAGAACTACCAAATATCATCTAAAAAGAGAAAAAAAGCACACGCTTCCATATAGCCATCAGAGAAATACGTAGATTACTGTTAATTTTCCCCTATCAGGAGCGTTCATTTAAAAAATGACCCATAAGGACTCAAAGAAGAAGAAGCTGCAGTGAAAATGAAAACAAACGATGTTAAAAGTCCAGAAATAGAAACCAATCTTAGCAATAGTAGGTGGGCCTTCCTGGCCTTTCTTCCATGGTCAGATGGCATCAATAACAATTTGGGTATGACTGTTAGATATTTGTGATTGATGTCTCTCTCCTGTAACAGATGATCAATTCTTTCTAATCCCACCCCTTAATGCAATAATATTGAACTATTTTATGAAAGACAGGGGAGTAAATTAGAACCAAGTAAAAGAAACGTTATTTTTCACGGCCAGTTGGCACTGCTGGAGTTCACTGTTACAGAAGGTCACCGAGTTTAATGCTGATGTTTTTTTTCCCCTGTTTTATTTATTTTATTTTTAGGATACCTGTGTGACTGTTAACAAGATTTATAACTATGCAATCTTAGAGGAAAAGGTTAATTGAATATCAGACTTCAAGTTAGGAGGTAATGTCTTAGTAGGGTCAGGAAGGAATTTCTCCTGTCTCCTCTTCCCACTGTGCGCAGCACAGAACAGTGGGCTGGGTGTATACTGTTTGGTTGGGTTTTGTTTGTTTTTTTTTCTCTGAAGTAATAACTTACAGGCCTTCATAAAAAAAATGTCGGAGGAAATGGACTGGTAGACTAATCTGGGCTGTAATCTGATTTCATTTCATCTAAAACTCTTGTAAGTTTGAGCAATACACTTGAATATAAAATACCGAATTCTAATGTGCAAAAGACATGTTTAATGCTCATGTGTGGGGATGGTACATACTTGCTATGTAATTTAGGGCTGTCATTTGCAAGGCTTAGCTATTCTGTTTACCTCCCAACATTGAAGGTTGTAAGTGAGACTGTTTTATCACTATGTTAATTTCTTCAAACACTTGACGGATTTCCTGGGATTTTGAATTAAACAAATCAAAAGTTGACTTCTGCATGGTTAGATCTGTCTGTATTGCCAACCAGATGGGAAAAGGGGCATACCGTTGTCAGATGTAAGGCTTTAAATGAGTGAAAGGTATGCGAGAATTCTGTATTTAGCTACCTTTCCTCTGTAGACAGCAGCTCAGGTCCCCGGCTGACTCGGTTAAGGTGGATGTGAGGAAATAAACATTAGATGGACACTTCCCCCCGGCCCCCGCATCTGTTCTACAAGAACATCCTTTCTTTGCTGCTGCTCTAGGCGTTGTAGTAATGTGCAACACTGTAATAGCTGATCAGTGGAAACATAAGGTACATCAACCATTAACCACATTTTAGTTAGACTACTAGAAAGAAGACAGCTACTCCCTGTTGTTAGATTGGCTGGTCAGTGGTGGCGCTTCTCCCATGGATGCTAATGGTGGAGCTGGAGTGATGTTGATGTAACTGAGGACATTTCGAGAGGGAAATTGTAGTGAAGGAAGAACAGCATGGCTGAACCCTGTGGGACTTAAGTTTCCGAAGCGCCTCAGGGCAGCAACCGCTGAAGTCCTGAGAATGGTGCTCGTGGCTTATTAGAGGCCTGCGTTCCCCTTGGTCTGCTTACTAGTCTTTTCTCTTTTTTTTTTTATAGTATTTTCACAGTATCAGTAACTCCTGTTCTTTAATTCTTTTTTTTTCTAACTTCAACTTTTTGCAAAATCTTACCATATATTCAACAGAAGAGACCTTTTTCAACATTTTTCTCTGATACCTTGAACTAGCCATATAGCATAAGATTTTTCAGTCTGTTTAAACGGAAGACACCAGTTTTTGTTTTTAATGAATAAAATTGAAGAGAATGAAAGTGAGGAAGTGCAAATTATTTTATGTCCGTGGCAGACGCATAAGAAGCCAATAACACCTTCATTATTTAAAGTAAGCTTATTTGAATTTACATTTTAACTTTACTTCAACTTTACTTCAGTCGCGTTCCACTGGAATTATTATTCAAAGCTACACTCCAAAAGCATTTTTTATTAGTTACAGGGTATTTGTGAGCTACAAACGCTTGGCTGTGCCTCCTGTCCTGTTAAGTATGTCTACAGACTTAAGCGAAATTTTCCATTTAGTGTGGCCAATTCAGGGTACTGGATGCTTTAAAGAGCCAGTAAGGATAGCTGGTTTCTAGATAAGGCCTCAAAATTCTTAGTATTATCTAAACTGAGGATTAAAAAGTTACAATTTTCCAAAGGTTTCTATTACATTTCCTATTCTGCCTACTGTGCATCGTACATTATTAAAGAGTACTGCTCTGACATGCCCCCCAAAAAAGCAAATTAACATTTCTTGTGAACTCCATTCTTTTGTGGAGAAGTAATAATGACTCAAGCAGCTCCAAAAGCTTCTCATATGAATCAGAATTTATTACTTGTGAAATTAATGCCCATTAAACTCATTGATACTGTGCATAAACTGTCATTTATAGAAAAAAGCGCCTTTTTTACTGTTTGCTGTTATCGATGACAGATCTATGGCTTGCACAGAGTATATGGACAAATGCAGCATGTGAGTGAGATAATTAGTGAGACTTTTGCTTCTTACTGCTCATCATCTTTTGTTCTCTTTAGGTACCTTTTCATTTGTCTCTTATAGTCAATTTTAATTGTGATTTTTTACAGCTCTTAGAAGAGAGAGAGCCCATTCTAGTCAGTGAGAAGATGAGCTCTGCCTTGTGCTTTGGATTTGGCTTGAAGCCTTTTGAGTGTTACCGTTTTCAGGGGTGTACTCACCTGCCAATGTGGACATAAGCAAAGTATGGTCTGTGGCATTTTTTATAGATTCAATTATTTTGCTCCTTAACACTGATTTAGTTTGTCTTTTCTTAAAAATCTTATTTCTTTCCCTTGTACTAAATCCTTGAATTTTGTAGATATACAAGTGTGCTTGCTAACTAGTCCCATGGGTAAAAGAAGACATATGCAAGTCAGGAGAAAGATTAAGTTCATCATAATCTTCTTGCATATAAGTGCTATAACTAAGGAGATGCCTTCAAAAAAAAAGGTTCTTTCTGAAGAAAAGGTGTTGATCAACCTCTATTTAGACTTCTGAAGGGACCAGCAGGTCTTATCAATGGCTTATGTGAGTTTAGGATATAAACACTATGATGGAGCAATTCTTTGACTTCTGCATCCTGTCTCTGCTGTGACTAGAAAATCAAAGTGAAAAGAAAGTGTAACAAGACATAAAGTGGGGATTTAGACTAGTTATAGGAACATACTTAACCTCTCTGTGCAATTTTCTGTCTGTGTAATGGGGATAATGTATTTAACTACAGCACAAGAAGTCTGTGTATTAATCAGTTAATGAATTCACAGTACCCTGAGCATGAAAAGCGTGCTCTAAATGTTTTCCCACAGAAATTTCTCCACTACCTAAAGAGAGAGGAAGAAAAAAGACAATTCATTGCATTAAAGAATTGTGAGAATTCCATCAAGAACATAGATAATTAAAGTAATATTAATAGATTTTTAGGTCTTCATTTTCCCCTTGAGGCTAGGTGTCCCTGATTTTTTTCTTTTTTTTTTTTTCCTTTTCCCCTTCAGCAATGTCCCTGACTCAGTTGTCAAAGACCGAGGAGCAAAAGTGCCCATCTAGCTTTGAACTTGATACCTGCAGTGGAGTTACAAGGTTAAATAAATGGGGTGTTTTCCTTTTTTTTTTTTTTTTTTTTTAAGCTGAGCATAACACTTCATAAAGATCTTCTCCCCCCTCTCCCCCCGGCCCCCCTTCCCTCCCCCAATGTATTTTTAGGCTGTATGCACTCCTGCCTATGTCTTTTCCTTAGTCCCAGCTGAAGATTTCAAGGGAGATGAGAGCTCTATTTTGTTTCTCCCTCGTATTGCAGATAGGGGGAGGAGGTGGTTATTAGAGAGAAGCGCTCTCGCTCGCTCTCTCTGTTTCTCCCTCTCCGGCTGATAGCACTTATCTCTCGCTCTCTCTCCTTCTCCTAGGTGATCCATTTCTAGGCAACGTGCTGGCTGGTGCTGGAGCTGCCAGCTCTCTCTGCATCCCACCAGCAAAGCGAGCTCCAAAACCAACCTGCAGACCATCATCTGCTTTCTTCTGCCTTGCTCCGAGCACTCCTCCTCTCGCTCCTGCCCTGGCCAACCACTACCTTGCGCGACAGAGACAGCACGCCGGGCTTGATTTGCAGATTTCTTTCTTTTTTTAAAAAATTTTTCCTCCAGTTGTGGGAAGCAATTTTTTTTTTTTTTTTAAGCGAAGGGTGGGGGGAAATCTCTGCATTACTATCTGCATTACCTTGAAGTTCACTTTGTTTTTTGGCCTCCGGGGGGGCTTTTCCTGCAGGAATCTGGTTGCTGGAAGGGGGATCGCCTGCTCTCCCGGTTGCCCGCTCCTCCTCCCTCGCTGAAGGCGAGCTATTTGCTGCGGGCTCCTGGGGCTTCTCTGGCCAAGAGGGGTTGTGTGTGTCTGTGCTTGGTGTGTGTGCGTGTCTGCGTGTGTGTGTGTGCGTGTGAGCCTGTGCGTGGTGTGGGTTGGAAGTTGCCGTGCAGCAGCCGGGACCGAGCGGATCCCTGGACCCGGCGGAAGGATGGGGATTGTCTGACCAGCAGAGGCGTCCGCTGCCCGCGCCGGCGCCCGGGCTGGATGGATTTGCTGCCGGCGCTCTCAGCAACTCTGGTGCTGCCCAGGAGCCCCCCGAAGTGACGCCGGGGTTTCGCCGAGGAGAGAGGCGCCCGGAGCCCAGGGCTCGCTCCCTGCCCAGCCGCGGCCGTGCGCCAGACACCGGGATTTACGCGCTCCTCCGGCGGCACCTCAAACTCTTGGGTTTCCTGCGCCGCGCTGTCCTCCGCGGTGGCACCGTTGGGCGAAGAGATCTGTTGTTACAAAGCCTGGACCTCCGGAGGAGATGGAAGTTTTCTCCCTCATCCTGGTCGTGTCCGTCTGTTGGACTCGAACCTGGAAAGCGACGATTGCAGATTCAATCATTCATATCGGTAAGGGGGTGCTGCGTCTGCCGGTGCTGCTGGACACTTTTCCAGCTCTCCTTTGCAACCTTCCCTCTCTTGGCAGGCTTCCCCCGCTCCCCCCGCAGCCCCCGCTCTCTTCTGTCCCTTGCTTCCTTGCTTTTTTTTGTTTGTTCCCCTCTTATAATCGCTTCCCACCAGGATCTTAGGCGTCCTCTTTTCCCCCCTACCGCTCTGTGTAAAGGTTTCTTGTCGGCGGGGTACGTGCGTGCTTTAGACCTTGAGGTTTTGCGCGGCTGACGATCTAGGGGGGCCAGGGCTCGGACACTTCCCCGGTCCCTCCCCGCAGCCTCTCAGCTCCAGCCTGCCTTCCTTCTGCCCCGGCTCGCCCTCGGGCCGGGGGGGACACCAAGCCTCCTCGTATTTCCCACACCACCGTGTCGGCCACGCAACCCCCCCTCCCCTCTTCCTTCCTTCACACCCCCCCTCCATCCCGCCTTCCTCTCCCGCGGCGGAACAGGTGGTTTGGCAACGTGAGCGCTTCCTCTCCCGCGGGGGGGGGGCCGCAGGGGCGGGGGTGCTCCGGCTGCCCCGCGCCCCCCCTTCCCGGGCCGCCACCCCGCCGGCCCGGCCGGGCGCCTCCCGCGGCCGCGGCTCCCGGGAAGGGTAGCGGCCTCCCCCGCCGGCGGCGGGTGCGAGGCGGGGGGGGCAGCTGGCAGCGGCGTCGGGCCCCCCCTCCCGGCCACGGCGGGGCAGCTCGGGTGATGCCCACGCACGGCGCTGCCCGCGCTCCCACCCGGGGAGAGGTCGCCGGGGCTTCCCCCCTCCCCGTTATCCGGAGCCATCCCCTCTCGGCGGGCGCATCCCTGGGAAGCGCCGAGCCCCGCTGCCGAACGGCGGTTTTGTTCCCGCGACCGGCGAGAGCGGGTCGCCCCCCTGCGCCGGCCGGGGATGCGCGGGGGGAGCCGAGGCGAGGCGAGGCGAGGAGGGCGCTTCCCCCGCGGCCGCTCGCCCATCTGCAGGCACCGCACGCAGGCGGAGCGGGAGCCTGGGAAGGCGGGGGCGGGCGGGCGGCCGGCGCCGCGCTGCCCCGGGGAAGGTGCATTTGGGGGTAGGGTCCCGCCAGGGATTTGGGGAGGTCCCCGCGGCGGTGCCGGCCCCGGCCGTGGGGCAGCTGCCGCTCTCCCCCGGGGGCTGGCTTTATAAATATGTCTGCCGGTGCCTGTCGTGGGGATCTGTAGCGGGTTTCTGTGAAAGGGGAAGCGGGAAGAGCCCGGCCGCCAAGAGCTGTCCTGCAGGACACCGAGATTTGGGCAGCGATGCGCCAGCCCTTCGTGCAGCCCTCCCCACCCCCGAGCCCGCGGGCTACCGCTCCCCTTGGGTACCGCAACTTTATAGGGGTCAGTCCTTAGGGCTGTGTGCGACTGGAGCATCAAATATCGCACAGGGCTTTATGCCCTCCTTTTAAAGGGAGAATGACTTTTTCATTTTTAATTCTTCCCAGTTGTAGGCTGTTAAAGCGACAGTAGGAGACGGTTACGTTGCGATTTCTTTCTTAGGAGCTTGTAACAAACTGATCAGATCTTAGGATTTGGGGGGAAATTTTGACTGTGTAGCAGATGAAGAGTTTCTTTGCAATCCCTTGTCTCCCATCCTCCTGGCTAAAAGGAGCGTTGCTGGGTGAGCTGCATGCCTTTGCACTAGCATCAAGGGAGACGATACCTTTTCTGTCTTTGTGTTAACGACAATTTTGTTTGTTTCACTTGTTTACATATGATGGGTGCAACACATTCTACCACTAATGTTTTTTCTAATGCCATTAGTGATTAGATACATCAACACAATAAATCCTCATTGAAAGCAAAAGAAAAGCTCAAAGTAGTTTTTTCTCACACGATTAATTTGTCTTGAGAGAAAATTAGTACAGTTGACAACGGGATTACCTCTTTATAGACTGGTTTACGTTGCCATGAAAATGGCAAAATGATAGTTGTTACACAGAGCTTTAAATCTACTAAAATGAATACACTGAAAATAAATGACCAGAAATTAGAACTATTTAACACTAAATGGGTAGACAGATAAATATTCCAACTTTGTACGGCTTGCAGATGAAAATTTGGCTCCTAGTAACACCACTGTATTTTGTGACCTGGATGTTCTGACCCCCTTTTGCTTTCTTCCACTTGTACTGAGTAAACTTATGTATAAAATATTTAGACATAAATAATAAACTGTATTTATTATATGAGTTAGCAAAAGCAGTAGCAGGCTACTCTATGAACAAATTAACTGCAGAAGAATTCATAAAGCCAAAGAAAAAACCAAAATGCTCAGTTCAGGGGGAAAGAAATGCTACCAGAGGTAGTACCGATGCCTTAGGCAACAAACAAAATAAATGCATTATCTTTTTGTCGTTCTACAGTGTTAAGATATTCAAGTAGAAAATATTTTTCCACGTTTGGGAGGGGCAGGTGGTCATAAGAAATAACACGTTACCTGTGCGTACCCTTTTTCCGATAGCATATACTTTTTCAGTATAATGCACTAACTATCTTGCTTGCCTACATGTTATTTGATGTGTTTCCTGTAAAGGGATGTTTTCTGTATCTGTATGTTATCAGCCATCTCTTAGACAATGACAGAAAATCTTAGAATTTAGTGAGTAAAGATTAATGACTTGGTGATGGCAGTGGGAGGGGTACAGTCACTCGTATTTATCTGTGATACGCTTTTTCATATTTCTGTTTTCTGAATGGTTACAGCTGCTGGTGTTGATCATTAGAGCAGGTCTGTGTGTATGTAAATGTACACATTTAAAAATAAACGTTTCCCTATCTCGTATTTTAAACATTGGGAGGGCTGCTTATAGTCTGCACGTTTCCGCTGCCCTGCTATTATAAATAGGAACTGGCAGTTCAGAAAGACTACATTAAGCACTCTTGTGAAAATGTTGAAATGAATCGACTCTACTGTAATTTTCCTTACCCCTATATAAAAAAGAAAGGGGCAGGGTTACCATGTCAAAACTGTGCAATTCTGTATTATGCTGCTTCTCTCAGCCCATGCATTGATTGAGTAATTTCATCAGCCCCACATTACTTGATTGCTTAGAAGTTTCCTAATGATCTGTATGCTGTAGGAAGAATCTGAAAGTCGTGAGTGGAATGGCAATGATTTTGTGTTTTATGAGGCTATTCAAAAAGTCGCTCTGATTTATGTAGCTCGAAAGCTACCAAGTCTTTGAGATTAGCCACGCTGCCTGATATTTTCTTCATACATCAGTCGTCCCACACTCCTCACTCCCTAAACAGGAGTTTAGAACAGTGCTTTAATTAAGCAGGGATTAGGTGGCATTCCTTGTCAACTGCACAGTTTGTGTATGCTTTGTATCTTCTACAGCTGATGGTCTCATGCATTTATATTTTCTACTTTGTGCTCATTTTTTTCCCCTTGATATGTACATCTGTATGTGCATATGGTTCCTATTGTGCCTATAGAAACATATATGCAAACACGTGTGTATTAGGTGCAACAAAATCACCTAGGGCAGTGGTCACACAGTATGGTACAAGAGTATTTGTATTTAGTATACACTGAAGTATTTTTAAAGGCTAATTCATTGCAGCAGTGTGCAGCAATAGTTCAGGCACCCTGATTACTTCAAGTTGCTTTTTTTATGTTTATCAGTGGCTTCAGTCATATGCAGTCAGTTGCATACTACCCTTAGCTTTTTTATTTTCAATGGCAAGTTCAGAAATATATACAATATATAGTTATATATATTACATGCACTTTGGCATATATTTATAAATATGCTTTTAATATATATAAAAATATATGTCTACTATATTTTTTTTCTGAGAGAGAAAATTAGATCCGCTCTTTCCTTATTCCTCTTAGCTTTTAGACTTTACAAGCCAGGACTGCTGCATTCCTTGTGTTAGGCAAGTTCCCAGCATCGCTGGTTCATACTTTTAAGCTCTTCTGAACCATGGATAATAACATCATGGCAATTCTGGCATGTGGCCTGTTGCTTACTTCTCCTGTTGATATGGTAGTGCCCTTAAAATGTACGATTTTTTTTTGAAGGAAAGGGAGTCATCTAGCTTGATGGTATGCACATCCATGTTTCGTCTGGTAAGCTGTTGTACTACAGTGCAGCTTGGCTTGTATTGTGTTGTGTATTGTTAACAGGAATTTAATTTGCTGCGCTATTGGTAAAGCTTCATTAGAAGGTACGTAGTGTATGCCACTAACTGTTCATTACAGTATTCTCACATACATTTTGTAAAGCGCAGGACAAGCAAGCAAAACAGACTTACTAAAAAATGCCTATGTGCCTATAGTGTCCACAGATGAGAGATCAGGTCTCTGTTTCTCAGGCTCTAGAATGTGCCAAGGTTACTTATTTTAAACATACATATGGATGAAGACCTGGAATACAGTGCACTGTGGCTCAGCAGCCAGTGGGTTTTATTAGTAACTATGTTCTACTTAAATGCACAGCATGCATGGCATACTCTGTGTTTGTATGTGCGCTATTTCTTAAACCGTCTCCCAGGTGCTTAGATTTGTGATAGCATTTCAGTCCCTGTAACGTGTTTTAGTGCTAGTTACTCTGCAGCTAAAGAGGAATAATTTTCCATGCCATAGATTACGGCTTGCTATCCTCCGAAGGCGTGTTTGCCATTAGGTGTCACTGCTTTCTGGAGTGTTTCTTAGTGATCACCAGGGCCTGATCCAGTCTGTCATAATCCAGGTGAGTCACTTAGCTGACTTCAGAAGAATTTTTTAAACTGAGCCCGTGGATTGCTGACTACAGCAGGTGGCTCCTTTTCACGTTCTTAAATAATTCTTAGAGTTACTTGAAGTTCTTTGTCCTTGATAAAGACAGAGAAAAAAACCCAACCATCCATTTTCAAGTGGTGTCCTAACAAATGCCTGACATGGCAATCACTGCTGCTGCTGTGCGCTTTCAGATGAGTACTTATGGATGCACAGAGTCTTTACTCTCACAATGCCATCTTTGAAAAAACACACTGGAGAAAAATCTTTTAAGACTGTGACTACATAAACCTACCAACTAAGGTTCATTTAACTTAATGAACAAAGGCATTAAGTATGGTTCTCTTCCACTCCCTGGCCCTGTAAAGCAAGCGGTATTGGCAGGAGATGACTTTTGTAAGCCATTAGGTTACTCCCTAGATATAGACTTGAACTCACATCATTTTCTTCCATTTGATATATAGCTATCTATAATCTGCCATGACAGTCTGTTTTTTGCTGAAATTTATTGGAGGCTTTTGCCTTTTGAGGTTTGTATTTTTACTCTTTTTCACTGCTACTCCATTGACAATGCTTGATTATTTTTTTTCAGCACGTTAACAATGATTTTAAAAATAGTTTATATGAAAGAGTAGTTCTATTTGTCTATCCATTTCTATTTAATTTTCCTAATTACCTGAATTACATATGACAGCACGGTAAAACTTTCTTCATCTACACACTCTCCGAACATAGTTTGTGTTTTATATCTTCAGTGTTTAAAATCTTACTAGACATAGACAATTACTGTGGCTGTTTGGACTTAGAAGTGACCAATAGGAAAGGAAACAGATTCACAAAATTATCTATATTCTGAGCAAATATGAGAAAATAATCAAACTCTGAAAACATGTTATGTGAGTAAATTATGACGCATGGTAGCTTCGTATGTACAAAATGTTGACTTCGGATGATACACTAGTAATGAGGGGAAACTCGGATTCCTTTCTGCATCTGCAAATTCAGATGTCATTTTTTGTTGGTGTGGCAGTGTTTTTTTGTTTTTTGTTTTTTTTTTTTTGTTTGTTTTGTTTTGGTTTTTTAATTAGATTTGAATTCAAGGAGGAGTAAGTTATTATCTAACCTAGTGAAATTGGAAGAAAACTTTGATTTCAGAGGCAGGGCTTGGCATGTCTGTCAAAACCTGGATGGCTCCACACCTGTGCATCCTATAGGCCTTACAGTCCCATTTATGGCTCCGGTCATGCTGACACCCATCTCCGAGAGCCCGTTTGTTTGTGCTATCTAGGCGTGCCAAGAGGCAAGTTATGACAGTCACAGCCCAAGAGTAAAGCATAACACACAGTTTGCCGGCAAACTGTTGTGGTGGCTGAGAACTGGGCATGAAAACTCATGTTTCTCTGGGGCATTTTGTACTCTAGACTGATCGATGGTCTAGCAACTGGCTTCCTGCTGGGCTTCTTGGATACAGATGTGATTTCTTCCCTTCTGTGATGTTATTTTGTCTTCCTGCGTTATCTGCTATTTCCCTTAGCAAGTAGGAGTTGACCTGTTCCTTACAGTAGTTACCAAAAGGAGCTACAGTTGACCATGGCTTTGTTGCTCACCTAGGCTAGCAGACTGTATTGGAGAGGGTGTAATACTGAGCTGTTGCAATGTGATACTTGGCATGGAATATGTGCTAAATGCATGTTAAATAAGTGTGGCGCTGTGCTAATTAAACCATCCTCAGCACCAGGTAAGGAAGGTCTGGGCAAAACCTTCTGGGCACAGATTTTAGCTGGCTCATGCATTTGAAGCAGCACAAGGAGAAGAAGTGCTGTTGTCTCCACTACAAACTAGAATTTAATTGTCTAGTCTTGATGTAGAAGTAGTAATTTAAACATAGAGACTAAAATGGAAGCACCTAGTGGAAGAACGGGTGAGGAAATGGTGTGTGACTTGCTGTGTCTTTCTGTACTTCAGTCTCTTCCCATGAGCACCTGCAGGGCAGTTTCCTCCGCTGTTCTTCATTATAGCAGTCAGGCTTTGGTTCCTGGTTATTGTTGGCCAAGAGGTTGTGAGAGATGATGGAGTAAGGGAAAGATTCTTTTGTGTCTGCAAGCGCTGTAATTAATAATGGTTTATGTGACTTGGAGAGTTATAACTGATCCGTGTAACAGGGAGGACACAGGCTGAAAGTGAAGGTTAGTAGATGAAATGTACTGGCGTTTAGATGACAGTTATGAAACTTGGCAAGGGAACAGGCTCGAAATTGTGCAGTGCTGTAATTTTGTAAGGTTCAAAATTTATATCCTAGTTTCAGTGATAATACACTTAATTCAGAGAAGGCGGTATTTTGTATTCTGTATTGTACCACAGAGTGCACTTCAGCTGGAGAGCCTTGTTCCTGCTTTGGTCTGGGGTAACCGCATCAGCTCAAGAAGGCATATTCTGTGAGCTCTGAGTGTTGCATTAAAAAAAACAACACAACACCCACATAAAAAGTGACTCTTGCTTAATGAGAAAGGATAATATAGTAAGTACAGTATTCCTCTGTAGCATTAAAGTTGTAGTGGAAGAGATGGTACAAATACTGGCGTTTTAGTCAACTGTAAACTGATGGATTTGTATGTGCAGGGTTAGATTTAAAGGAGGTTCCCATTGCACACATTAGTTCTCGAATGAGTGGGAAGTAGGGTGGTAAAAAAGACGAAAGGGAAAAAAAGTCTCCTGAAAGTTATGCTGGGTTTATCTGACAAGCTATGCTCAAGAGGAAATTGAAAAAGAAAATGAGTAAAAATGCAAGGAGGGGAGGAAAGTAAGATATCAAAGACGAGAGCCACTAGTTCTCTCTGTTTCTTTGGAGCTGTATAACGTTCCCATAAGTGCTATGCTAAATGGAAAAGTTCTGAACCAGAAAGGGGAAAATGTGAAGACACAGAATTTAAATGAAGAATTATATGTGTATTTTAACCTATTAGATAACTCTCTGTGCTGAAATGCTAATTATTCCTAATTGTTATATTTGCTTTACCTATGAATAAAATATCACACATCTAATAAAATATGCAGTGAAAATCACTGTAAAATTCCTCTTGGAGCCTTTCATGCAGATTTAAAGGATTTAATCTCTTATTTCTTCATTGCTTTTTAAATCATTAACTTTCTATAATCAGTTGGATTGCCAAGGCCAATATCTAGTGAACCTAACAATAATTGCTTGTTTTGCAGAACAATTTTTTGTTAGTCCAACCATATCTTTCTCAGAGGCTTAAATCGAGTTGGTGATTTCATTATAATAATTCACTTGTGATAAATCAAAATCAAATAGCACCACTCTGGTGCCGTGGAAAGTAGCTCTGGATGAGAGCTACAGAGAAAGCAGAGGACAGCGTAGCAGCAGACCTGAACGTCAGGCCTGGATTTGCTGTGCCTTATTTTAACATATACAATCTAACAATGACTCTTTTTGCAAATCCTTTTTAAATAGAGAAATGAAAATGTGCACAGGGCCGGCTTCCCTGCCTTGGGACTCCAACTCAAAACCTGTGTTCGGGACCCAGAGCTGATGACAGATGGTAACTCGATTTGTTTTTAAAGTGTGCAGGAGCTCAAGTCTGACTGACTGCCAGTCGAGCTTAGGGTCCTGAGCCATTGAGATGTTTTGAAGATGTCAGCTGCCTTTCTCAGGTGACAAGAGACTATTGCGCAGTTACCTCACTGATTGCAACCAGTATTAAAAGTTGTCTGGCAATATACCACGGGCTGAAAGCACACAGTGGGGACATCTTTGGACCAAACACTATTAAGCAAGGATATTTGCTGTTGTGTGGCTTTTGCCTTCTCGCAGTCTTTACAGTGTGCAGCTTAAACATTTGAGAATGTTTTTAAACCATTTCATGTACTGGAGAGTTGATAAAGGCAAAAAGACATTAGAAAAGATCTGGTTCTCACTCCGCAAAGCCACTGTAGAGTACTGGCAGTGTCCAGCCAGTGCACAGGACGGGCTGTGTGTTAAATGGCAAGTGAAAGGCAACAGCTATTATTGGTCGTATTAAAATACATATACTTTTCCCTTTCATTATTTTTATTCATTTATTTCTCTCTTGTATTCCAAGTTCATGGCAAGCAGTTGCGATGGTTGCTATGATCTATACTCTTAAATATCTGTTGTTTTTTCTGTCCAGGAAGAATAAAGTTAAACATATCATAACACAAATATCTGTTATTTGGACAGATAAAGCTGCTTTTTATTTCCCTGGAATTCCACTTATTAGACCTCTTTTGAGACAAATATACTCCCAAAAGTTGGGTTTTGTGCCTAAAGCTAGTCTTTCTTCAGCTCTCCCCTTTGTGAATGTATAGGGCTAAGCATTATTGCAGAATATCCATTAATATATTTGCTATCAATATCTTTTTAAATGTACTACTCGGGTACTACTTAAATTTCCAGCTCCATGATACAGATTACTAATTAGCAATGGGGTATGTATTTATGCATGTATATACAATGTATAAACACATGCTTTTTCTGTAATCAGAGGGATTGTTCTTTTTGAAAACAACTGACTGGATTTTTCTGTAATTGTGGATGATGTTAGTTTCTACCTTTAGTAACAACACAGAGATTCGGGAGGCTTTTTACTTGCAGGAAGTCATAACGTGAATACAAATCGTGAAACGGCACCCCACTGAGATAGAAGCTGTACAAATATGAAACAAAAAAATTGGCTGTCAGAAGATTTCAAGATGTAGTAAAAGAGAGGGCTTGGATCTCTCTGCGACTCAGACAGTTTGTACACCAGGAGACAAAGTTGCAGATCTTCTGACTTCTTTTGAGAGACAGATTCATTCATTCATTCATGTTCGTGAATGATCACTCTAGGTACGAAGGAATGAAAGCACATAGATATGTCTACAGGGATGTACTGACAGGGCAGATGCAGCGTGGCTGATGTCAGTGCTTCCCTGGCTTTGGGCACATGCTAACAAAAGTTACAGTGCTGTGAGGTAAGAGAGTTGATGGGAAAGGAAGGCCAGCAATGTGTGTATAATCATTACCTACACTGCTTTATTTTATTTTGCCAATTGGTTAAATTGGCAAAATAAAAACAGTCGTTATCAGCTGACAACATGTTACTCTCTGGCTTTACCTAGTACAGGAACTAATGCATGGTTATGCACATGTGCTGGCTGTCTCTTCGTTTCTCTTGTTTGAGCAAATATTTTATAGTACATTTTTGGAAGAGGTCTAGGTAGAAAGAAAAGAGCCCTTTTTGGTAAGGTGGAACAATATATGTTGCAAAACGCCCTACTATGTTTCAAAGAGATGTTTAGATATAATCAGTGATTCTGAAAGCACCTGCAGCCTTGTTAGGTAGCCTTGCGGAGTTTCTAGAATGTTATTGAAATGTTACTGAAACAAACTAGAGAAATTATTTTTCGAGTTCCTTGGAGTATGTATCCTGTTATGGAATTGGACTGCATCCTGGAGATAGATGAGAAACACCCATCTACTTGAAAAAGTTCTCTCATTTTTGCCAATGCTGCTAAGAGTATAGGGACTATGTCAAATAAAATGGCTGAGGGGAGTGAGCAGGAGAAAAACATGGCCTGCATACAGTATATAAGCTAGACTGGGAATGATCAACAGCACTTGGCAGTCGCCATCACAGAGGGTGATGTCTTAGGGACATCATCAATGCTGTGTCTAGCTGCAAGGAGAGGGGGAGTTTGCAGGTAAAGGACAGCACGAGTAGGCAGGAAACAAAGCGTTGTTTGGGCTTTTTCTGCAGCAGAGAGGCTCTGGGAGCAAGAGTAGTGCGGGGAAGGTTCTGGTGGTGCCTTCTACATGAGAGTTTTGGAAGGGGGTGGAGGCTTGTGGTTCGCAGTGGTGGGAGTTGGGTGGAGACGGGATGCAGGAAACATTTGGAGGGGGCTGCCCTGAGCGATGGGCCAGGCTAACCTTGTGAGAGTGCAAGATACTCCTAGGGAACAGCAGGTAATGTTACACTCATGTGGGCTGGAGACTGGACTTTCAACATTTGTGACAGGCCTTACAGAAGAGGTATATGTGTATGCGTATAAGGAAAGTTGGGAAATCCAAAGGAGCGAGGCACTGGAATGACCCAAATATTACTGAAAAGAATAATAATATAATGCGAACGATGTTTTGAGAACAATATATCTAGAAGATAATATTAAGTCTTAAAGAAACTAAATTACAGATTAGAAAATGGGATTGTTTCTCCCTGTCTAGCCTCTATAGTTTTGTGTTTGATTTGTGTGGTGGATCTTAATAGTTTTTTCTTTAGCTGATAATTGTACCTAGTTACTTTGCAGAAAAGCAAGATTCATTTTAACTTTGTATTGCCTACTACTGTTGTACACAGATACAAACAATGAGTACTGCAGTGTTGTCTTCCACCCCACTGCTCCCAGGATAACTCCGAGCGTGTTGTACCTCCCTGTGCCTTAACATTATCCCTCTGATTAAATAATCTTCCTTTGCTCCCTTTGTGCAGCGTTTTACTGTCGGTCTGTACTGTGCCTCCGCGTAGGCTCCCCTTCTGTGGCTGATGAGTAGGAGGAAGGGATGCGCACAGCCACAGCTTCTGCTCCATTGACTTTTGACCTAATTTAGGAAGGAAGGAAAGGGAAAATAATGCAGCGTGCTTCTGGATTCACAGCCTGCGGTGTCTTCTACAGAGTGAGAGGGGGACCGCTGGTTTTCTCCTCCTCTCTTGAATAGCTGAATAGCTGCATTAAAAGTTACACCTCTCTTCAGTGAAGTGCCGGAGTGGTGAGTGGATCTGCATTCACACTTATCTTGTGGCATATGTCCTCATTGGGGCTGTTGAGGTTAAAATCTGGTTTTCTGTCAACACCAGCCTTGTCCAACCCCCATTTAAAGCAGCCAAAGGGATAGCCATGGACTGTATTTCCTCCACAAGAGACACAAAAAGAGTTGGGGATAGTAGGCTTAAAAATATTTTTCTGTTTGAGATCAATGATCTCTAATAACAGGGCTGAATGACGTATGGGAGGGAGGAGGCAAATACTTCCTCAGGGGAAGGTATATAATGATAGCATTTGGAAATTGTTATTGCTAAAAATCATCTGCAGAATTTAGGAGTGAAAAAAAACCCAAAATAAATAAAAAAAGCTCTTCATTAAAGTACCATGGGGTTTTTTTTAGCATTTTTTTTTAAAGGGATGCATTTTTCCCCCCCATTTTTTGTAAGACTGCCAAATGTCCCTGAGGCTAGAATTAATTGGCTCTTTGTGTTTTGTCAAGTAAGGAGTACAACTGTTTTCAGAAAATACTAGGTTTATAGACTCCCATCCAGAACATGAAAGGGAGAGAGAGGCTAACTTTATATAAACAAGGTCCTTGCATCATTTAGTACCACTAGCTTGCAGTAACAAATAGAATATTGAAATTATCGGTGTTGGTGCTTTGAAAGCTGTTAAAGTCGTCCCTGTAAGCCCCATCTCTTCGTTCTGCCTAATCCTCCCTGTAGCACAAGTGTGTGCTGTTTCCTTTCCCTCTCACCCCCAGGCATCTGCAATGAATAATCAAATGTCTGCTACTTAGGAATAACCAGCATTTAGGTTTTAAGACAGGTTCAGGAGTAAGTGCCATGAAGAGGTATTTTGTTGTTAGCGTTGCTTTAGCAATACAACAGAGGTTATCGGTTGCGGTTTGCTTCACAGATTCCCATTGACCATTTTGGATTTGAAGATGTTTTATCATTTTTAATACTGCTGTTTCAAAGGACGCTTTTCCTGATGTTAAGAAGTCAGTGGACGGCAGCAGATGCAGATGTAAGCTTTGAAATGGCTCTTTTATGGAGGGGTTTGAGGAGTATGTCTTGGAGCCGTTGCATTAAAATTCCAAAGTGTTAACTTAAATGTAATAATGCTCTGACAAAGTGCTACTACCATCTGCTAGTGAGGATTAGTACTATTTAAAAATCTTCATAATTCCCAGAAAGAGCAGAGGAGTCACGGCGTGAAGAAAAGCCTAACTCTTAAATTAGTATTTTAGTTCAAGGCACCGCAAACTCTTTGTGGGGACCACTGCCTACTAGAGACTTTTTCACACTCTCAGCCTACATAAAGGAGTAAATATTTGAGGTATGTGGCTAGTGATGCCTGTTTCTAACAGTTTTCAGCTTGGCCCCCAGTTTTGCAGTAGAATCCTTTCTATTTACAACCACTTCTCATTCACAGCACGGTAACAATTCAGTGATAACTAAAAATACAGTTTGTATGGCAAAATCACAAGGGAATGTGCTCACCATGGGTATTTAGAAAGCTTCATTGATAAGCCATTCCTTATCATTTAGCTCTCATGAACTGAGAAACAGCTCTTTGCTTAGTATTCCTATGGGGTTTTGACCACCACCTAAACACTCAGCCCTTTCTGTATGTGAAAGTCAGTCTACACTTAGAGGATGATCTGCTGCTGGAAATGCAGAACATCTCCATCCCCAGACTTCTCTCAGCCTCACATGAAGAAATAATTCAAAGTCTAGGTCTAGTAAGAAGGACCTGTTCCAAAAGCCAGCATAACTTACCAGTATCTGTTAGGAAATGCTTTCTGTGACAGTATTAAGGCCGTTTTATTCATATACATGAACAGCTAAATCTTGCACAATATTTAAAGAAGGGAGCAAGAAGAGAAAGCTAGTAATGACAGACTACATGTTGATCACCTAGTTTAGGAAGGATTTTGGAGATCCATATTAAAAGGTATATTTTATAGAAATTCTGGTTGAGAAGAAAAGGGAAAATGTCGCCAAGCAGAAGCATTTTTGGTGTCTTTCTCTTCTCTCCTAAACAGGGTTCGCTGAGTTTTATTTATTCACAGTCTTGCACGGGCTATAATTAACACTCTTAACTAGCTCTGCAGAGAAGTAGATCATATCTCTCATCTGCCTTTAGCTTGAAATAATTTTCATCAATATTTCTTGCTGGGGTACAGGTAGTGTGTGTGTGTGCGCACATATGCCTGTTGGTACAATGGTTATGTGGTCCATGTAGCTAAGACACACTAAGACCAGCTCTCCTGGATGATATACCAGTTCTACATTTTATTATTCTTTTTTATTATTTTTCCATGCTGGAAGTACAACTGGAACGGATTGCTTGTTTGAAGAGTCCTATCTCTTTCACCTGTTACTTTAGGCGTAAAGATCTTCACCTCTTCCGTACTGCTGCCTCTCAGGAACCCACACTGCTTTTCTTGTTTTTCATGTAGACGGGCTGATCACCCGTACAGTTACTTGCTTGAGACTAGTCACTGTAGAGCCAGGGTAAATGAAAGATTTCTTGGCTGTCTATCGCTCAATCCAAGCAACTATGTTGTCGTGTACTATCACTGAGAGGTATTTTTGTTTATCTGATGTGAGAGAAGGAGTAGAGAGAGCCACCTTCTATTGTGTTAGCAAATGTCTATCTGAGGCATGGGGAACAGAGACTGTTTGTGCTGTGAGAATAAAGTCTTATCTTAAGGGTATTCTTGTCATGCCCTTGCTTTTTGCTTAGACAGGCTTTTGTTTCCTTTCATATCTGGTCTATACAGAGAAGTAAGAACAGATGGATTTTCCAGACATTTACAGTAAATAAGAGGCTGATGAAATGGAATTGGCCAGTCCACAGACGTCAGTCAGTAAACCTGCCCCTTTGAGGGATCCCCATTTATCATGACTGGCTGCTGAGTTATCTCTACCAGGTCTACTGCATGGTGACCCTGCGTGAAAACAGTGTCAGATGTATTCCCACATCATTTTCCCGGCTTGTCTCCTCATACTTAAATGTTTATCTTCCTTCTTAAAAATTGGTTTAGTACTGACAGATTCAAAGCATATATGAGCAGGAATGGAACTTTATTTAGAGGTTGCTTGTGATAGGACTAGTGAGGGCAATTTCCATCTCATGAATCCCTTATTTTTTGGAAGGACTCACAGCTATATCTAGCAGCTACCTTTTAACTGATCCCTCTCATTCCCAGCACTTTGACAAAGAATGGTATGGATTTCACCCAGAGCAAGGGAAGGAAGCGTTTGTTCTAGTAGCAGCAAGGGAAGGGAGGAGGTGGTTTGATTGCAGGTCATCATGGAATTCTTGCTTCCATGATGGAGTATAAAAATGGTGAAATGTACAGGACACATGTTCATTGTCTGTTTCTTCCTTTGGAATCATTTGGTCTAAACATTTTTTAAAACTGTGCAGAAAGGTGCTTTGAGATTTTAAAACAAATTATTAGAAGTGTTCATAAACATAGTCTTACAGTGAATCCTCCTCAGTACCTACCTCTATTTATAGATAAGGAAGTGTCTTTTAAAAAGTATGATTGCCAAAAGGCAGAGCATCCGGGCTGAAAGTGTAGGGGCTTAAATGAGACAAAACTGAGAGTGAGTTAGCCCAGGAATATTCTGGTAGTTTTCTGAGGAGCACTCGTGGTAGCTAAGCCAACTCATAGCTTTTTGTCAGGCTGTATGTAATACAGGGCAGGTGTAATGTTGCCCTCCTTTCATTACCTTTTCACCAAGTAAACTAGGACAAGCTCCTGGCCACCCCTCACCAGCCCGCTTTGCGTATGCTACTGCCTACCTTTCTCATTCCCAGCAAGCTTCTTTTATCTTATCTCATCCCAGGATTGCCCTTATCCTCCTACCACAGAAGGCACTTCCAAGGGAGAGTTAAGGCTTTGCCTGCATGCCAGCAGTTTCTTGCGCTCATGAAACACCAAGGTGTGAAGCCAAGCAAGTGGAGAGTTTTCTGCCACCCAGCCGGTACCTACCGCAAGCAGTTTTCCTCTCTCTCACTGTGCCTTGGGCCAGTCCCTCCAGACCGAATTTGGTACCCGCAGTGACATTTATCATCACAGTACCTACGTTGCAAACAATACTCTTGGTTTATTCCAGACCTTTAAGATAATGTGACTGTGTTTGTGGATTGGTGTGTAAGTATATTTATGTTGGGATCTAGCATAACGGTAGGAAGGAAATGGAGAAGTTTCTGGGGCGTCAGCTTTTTAGGCAAGAGCTGTTACTGAAATTCGTAGCTAAACTGCAAGAGAAGCGTACCTTCTGTTCCCTGGTGCTATTCATCTAATAGCATCGCTTAGTATCCGTGTTGTGGTAATAGTAGCTGAGATCACGGACCTGTTTTATGTGCTGAGTGTGTACATAGTAAAAAGCAGTTTGTGGTAAAGTTTCTGTAATCTTGTTGTCTTGTTTCTTGTCAGCTTCATTTACTTGGTCTCGTGCCCCAGGACAATGCTCTTGTATTCATGTTTCCAGAAAGGCAAGGGAAATCTTCAATAATAGTTTTAGCCTGAAACTATTTGGGAAATGTTTCTGCTTCTATTACCTCTTATTTTTCCCCATCTGTGCTGACAGATTCTATTTATTAGCACAACATAATTTTTGGAGCCAAAACACTTATTAAAATCCTCTTTAAATTCCTTATTTATCAATCTGCTCCTTGTAAAATAGGATTTTTACGTTCTTGCTGGTGTCATTTCCATAGCGTACCACAATGCCTTTAAATGGCACTGGTTTGAGTCCTAGGGCTAACTCGCCTGGGCACAGTACCAAACTCACTTTTCCGTGGTCTTCTGTTCAGTATATAGCCTGTATTCAATTGCTTTTAGACACAATCAAAAGTGACGAGCAGATAGAGAAGTTCTATTTTTTTCTAACCAATAAACATAAATTGTGCAGCCAACAAGTTTATGCAGTGGCACAACAAAATATTTTTGCATGCATTTGGTTTTATGTCATACAAAACAGTATTGTTGCCTTCAGCTGCTGACCACCGAGGCTGCTGACTGAATACAGCCTCGAAATATTCTCACACTTTAAGTCTTCCCTATTCTGTGAAGATCTGAAAGAACTTGTCATCGTCTCATCTCACCTGCTGAGCAACCCAGACCATAGTCTGCATTTGAACGTGTTGCTGGATACAGACGGAACTTTATTCCTGTATTATTTCTTTTCTGCATAATAGCTCCTACTGGAACAGTCATCAGGATAAAGACTGGCCATGCTCCTTTCTCTCATTTCTAACTGGAATATGATGAAAGGCTAACAGGATTTTCAAAGTAGTCACTGACTGCCACTTTTTCAAGCAGGCCATGTAATTCATAGCTCACATTATTTCCATAGTCCCTGAGGGCTTTGGTTGTGTGGCCACTAACACAGTCTGACAGACATGACTGTGCATGGATAGTATCTTTTTTTGGAGATATGACGGGGGGGAAAAAAGAAAAGATTTCCCATATCACACGTTAGAAAAAGCTGCCAGAGCCATTTAAAAGGAAACAAAATGGGCTACATCTCTCTTCTTACAGATGATTATTTTAGAGTAAACATCATGTCCTCTGTTGTAGAACATTTGGAGAAATAGCATGTCTACCATTATGCCTGAAATCTGTTCTCTGCCTTTTCAGACTCCGTCTTGCATGACTTTTGAAGTCAGTATAAATCATTCCCTTGGCTTTATTGGACTTTGTATCACATCTTCTGTGTTTATGTAATTCCTTCTTGTCCTTTTATCCTTCCTTTCTCCCTCCCATCAACTACTTCCTTGCCTTTTTTAATTCAAAGTCATTAGTAGCTGCCAATACTCATAAGCAGCCTTTCACTAATGCACGTGGAGTATTCATGCGTGTGTGAATTGAGGGAAACTGATCAGGGAAATCTTCACATTTCCAGTTTTAAACATAGGTGAAAATCCCACTGACACATTATTCTTATTATTATGATAATCTTTTGTATTGCTTTTTCTGTATCAAGAGGCAAAAACCTTATTCAGAAGCTAGTTAATTTTCAGTGGGCTTAGTGCCCCTCTGAAGCATTGATTGTTGTCAATTACTAAAGAGAGGAAAAGATGGACCGTTGGTCTACACTGATGTCTGTCCAGGGCAACCCCTGTATATCTCCTACTCCATGCTTTGTTCTTATTACACTAATAAGAGAGGAGACAAAAAGCAGTTTTATAGTTAAGGCATAAGATTAGGATTCGTGAATGGTGGATTCAGTTTTGGACTCTTTTCTGACCTTGAGGTAGACGTACAATGATTGAAGCATATGAGCTGTCAAAATGAAACCACCAGGGTTCCTTATGAGCTGGTGTTGCACCCTGTTCAGCTGCTGCCTTGACACGTTGAACCTCTGTTTTCCGTGTGGATAGTTATATCCCCTTACTGAACACTTTTTGTCTTGTCTGCTGTGTTGCACTGTTCAGGTAGAGCTCTGTCTCATGCTGTGTTGTATCTGCATGCCCAATTGCAGTGATACCATTTCAGCTCAGAGCTTTGAAGTTTACTGTACAACTGTTAGTTGTAAAAATGTATTTTTTGCATCAGTGACTAGAACAAGCTATTCTGTTTCAGGAATGCAAAATTTGGATGCAAGCAATGAGCTTGTTCTATGATATGCTTCCAAGATGACTGTTTGTGAGTGATGGAGCTGGACTGTTCGCTCAGTTATACTGGAGAGTGGAAAGTGCTGATGTGGATTGCTACTGTTATGGGCAGATATTGGGGCTTGAGATGCAAGTTTCAAATATATACGTATATTTTTGAAAGCAGTCAAGCTCTAGCTTGTGTAAAGGTAGCTATGACAGTGTTGCAAATGGCACTGTAAATGCATCTCCACGGGTACAGGGAACTACCTGTTTATTTTTTACATAGTCTTATCTGCTGTTGCAGACAAACTTGCGTTACCTGAAGGAATTCCTCTGTTTTGTATTTGCTGCGATATTTTCAATTAGAATCTGGAATATCCAGTTTGAAAACCTAAAACTGAAAATTGTAAATGATTTCCTGAATTACCAGAGGGTTATTTGTTTGTTGGGTTTTTTGACTGACATACAGTACTCTAGCACTGTAAATCCACCAAATAGTGGGCTAATTAAAACCCTGTCATATATTCTACAATGCAAAGCAAGTGTTAGTGCAGAGAAGTGCACATCTGTTTTTGAACTTCTGGTTATATTTCAGGTGGGCTTTACAAACTTTTCAATTCATACCTTTTGTCTTATCATGGTGCTGTCTTTAAATGCCAAAGTATTTTTGAGAGCTGCATTCCCATTGAAAATATTAAGAGAAGGTGCTGTAATAGTTAAGAGGAATAGCTTGCTACAATAGCTTGTTTTTGAAGGGAGGGCACCGCTACATTGATGTGAACCCTGCAAAATACATACAACGTAAAATAATCTTCGTGATCAGTTAAGAGTCAACTGATAAAAATCGTCTGTAGTGTCATTGCTTATGTTAATTTTTCAGTTTGGTTTTTTTGGGGGGGAGAGGGGGAAGCAGTTCAAAGTTGGTGTAGGTATCAAAAAAAGAGGTGAGCCATTTTGCCTGAGCAGAGAGGAAAACGTCATGTATTCTTCGACTGAAGAGGGCTTGTATGAGACAAGTGCTTTGTCTGCATATCCTTACTTTTGTGCTGTCATTTGATCAGCTTCACCTTTTCTGTGATTCGGATAATGTCCATTGTTATGTTCTGAAGGATGTCCTGCTGTCCTTGTTTTTGTCTGGTGTTTCTGTAATTTGGGATTCATCCTCCTCATCTGGCTATCCTAGTGTGCATGTGTCAGTATCTCCAGTTGTGCTCTTAATGGCAGCAAACTCCCCTTAACTAACTTTCCCTGTTCCATCTGTACTTGCCTTGTACAGGTAGCGGAGGTGTACAGGTATAAAGCACATAATATACATTCCTTTACTTGTTACCTCATGGGCCTGTCTGTCAACTGAAGCCCATGGGTTTGCAGCGTTGTATACTTCAAATATTTGAAGGGATTAAGTTTGAATAAGCTTTCAAAAGTTCATGTACTTCACAGCTTATTTTAAAGCTGCTCACAGTCTTCATCTGGAAGTCTCGTTAAAATAATGAATATTTTTATGGTATTTCATGTCAGGCCAAGCAGTGTAAAAGTAGGATTTTTTAAAGTTACCCGACAATTGTAAGTCTTACATGTTAAGCTTGAATTCACATTTTAGGAAGATTTGGATTGTTTATTATGCTGGCTGGATTAGTCAAATCCTATTTAAAATACTCATAGGAAGAAATGTTAGCGCCCACTGTAGAACTTTAGCTTTAGGAATATCTTCTGAGCAAACAAGGTCAGATTAGTAGCACACTTTAGAAGTAAGAATAATGCTGTGGTTAAAGCACTTCACTTGCACTCGGGAGATTCCTATGCGGTTTTGACGTTTCCAAGAACTGACATTGGGCAAGTCACTCATCTTGTTTTATCGTGTGAATAACAGTGAGTAGCGCTGGCTCTGTCACTATCTTCAGAATATTACTTTGCAATTATTAGGATTTATAAGGGAACATGGAAAAGTTGGGGCATCCTGAACAGATAAGCAGTATCTGGAGCTTCAAAATAAACAAACGGAAGCCCATGCCTTGAGCTTTTCCATGTCACTTTGAGGCACACTCAGAATGTTCTGTTCCCTCTGAATGATATGATCTGCAATATGTAACTAACGTGGTATTGCCAGATCTTGACAAGGTGATGACAGCATATATATAAAATGTTTTAGTGTGGCAGTAGGAATACTTCCTAGACTGTTCATACACATATTTACTTACCATAGTCACATGCAACTGCATACTTTTACTATCTTGTTCCCCCAACAATATTCAGAGAGACAATTTACTTGCACTGTTACTGAAAATGGAATATTGTTTCTATTTTGACAACTGATTGAAAATAATTCTTTGAAGAATTTCCCCATTTCTGATAGAAGGTCTGTTACAGAGCCATGGCTGACCCACGTACTAATAGCAAAGAGCGAGGGGAGTTTTATGTAAAGAAAAAAATCTCATACCTTACTCTATTCTTTTTATTGAAGACAAGAAATTGCATTGGTGGACATTGGTTATTTTTATAGCTTAATGACTCAATCCAGACTGAGACTTGAGTACTTTGGCTATATGGTTATCTGCTATCCAAATTGGTAATGTTAAGACTATTATTATTGTAGAGGGTAAACAATTCTTTCTGGTTACTAATGTTTATTTTTCCTGCATACCAAGTATTTTTCCTTCTCTTCCAATATGCGCATGTAGCTCTTCTTCTGTGGGTAATTTTGTATTTGTTTGTATAATCGTACAGTGTTTTCTGATAGATTAAGGAATTAATTTGTCTTCTAATTTTCCTCTTCCTTATTCATCGTTTGTAACTATGTAGAACAATAATTAAGACAAGAGGGAAGAAATGTAGTGTGTCGATTGTTCTTTAAATCCATAACAGCCTATTAAAAGGGACAGTCAGCTATAAACTCTGTTTATCAGTTAAACATAGTATTTCTTTTTGGGGGGGGAAAGTATGTAATATTAGCAGGCAGGTGGTAGCATTAGCAGGTAACTTGGCCTTCTGTGTCTAAATATTGTTATTTTTGTGTACCTTACTAGCTTTAGTAATGTTTTGCTGGCATTCTTGAACTAGACCTAATGCAATACCCAGCTCTGTAGGAAGTTGGTTTCTGGACCACAACAGTTCTCAAAACTTCCTGAAAGACTCTGTGTCAACCTTGCCCATTGACTTAACTCTGAATGGAAAAAAGATCTATTTTTTGCTGTGTAAAAAAAGTAGGAGAAATACATTCCCCGAGCTCTGAAGAGGAAGCAAATGAGTGTCCTAGATGAGATTAGTCTATGTATTTTAACATTTTAAGCCATTCTGGAATTATACTGCGAGTTGTTAGATTAGCTGGTGAGAGTTGTGCTGGAGGATGATAAATTTCAGCCAATAGCACATTAGCAATGTGAAAAAGAGAAAGAAACACACTTCTATTAACAGGGCTGATGGACCAGTCAAAGTAGCTGGAAACTCATTAGGTGATGTATTTCCATCAACGTGTACATCTATAGCAATTGAAAAACACTTAAGGAGTTGGAGACTTCAGATTATGATTCAGACACTTGCCTTCAGTAGGACGTTTGTTTTTGTGCTAGCTGTTGTGCTTAGAAACATTTCTTAAAATGCTACAGAGAACTACTCTGCAGTTTGCCTAGTCCCCGTACCATTGTGCAGCTATCTGATGTCTGCAAAAGGCAAAAGAATTTAAGGTTATGAAGAGCAAAAACACAGATACAATTTGCAGAATTGTTTGCTTGATTTGTGGGTTGTACATGAGATTGAAGTGGAAAACAAATGATGAATATATTAAAAGTAATACATTTATTCAATCTGTACTTTCAAGATATGAATATAATCGCATTCTAGAACTTGTCTGTAGCAGTGTTTGCTGCCCATGATAGCTTCTGGGCTGCTTGCAGTCAAATGTGAGCAGAATCTGGCTTTCACAGCATCTAATTCAGACTCCATGGCCCCTTAACTTCCAACTGCTGGCTTGAACTTCTGCCCTAGAGTAATTTGGGTTTTTTGTTTTCTAGTAGGAAAATGGTTTTTGTTTTGTTTTGTTTTGTTTTTTTTTTCTGTCTGGCAAGTGATAGCCTTCAAAAGATTTCTCTGCAGCAGAAACAAAGAAAAGCCATAAGGCTTTGAGTTGTTCTCTCCCTCCTACGTACAGTGCTCTGTAAAATATCACATTCTTTTTAATCACAGGTGCCAAGCCACTGCTGCCTTTCACTCTGTTGTGGTATTTTCCAAGGAGAATTATTGCTCTTGGAGTAAACGATAGCTGAGGACTGAGAGAGCAAGGTATCTCAGTGTTCTTGGACTAAAGAAGGTCTGTGGTTTCTTCAGAATCATTTCTTGGCTCAGTTAGTTCCTCCGAGGGCAACGGCTTTGAGGTAACTTGCTAGAAAATCAGTGGGATCTTGGACTTTTTGAAAATTAAATTAAACTCTTCATGCATATTTCATGAATGCCTCTGTAAAGAAATGGCTTCAGTGTCCACAGCATGTGCCAAATTACAAACTCTCTCTCCCTATGCATACGTACAAAGTCACTGAATAATTACAGGATTAGTCACTGAGGAGTTACAGTGCTTTAAGATGAAGACACCTGGCTCAGCTACTCAGCAGAGTTCGGTCTCGCACTAGCTTCCAAGTATCTGAGGTGAATCTGGGTTCCCTATCATCTTATTTCCAGTTACTACTGTTAACCTTTATGCAAGAAGTTGTGGTGGTATCACTGAAATGTAAGGAAAGGATATGCATTAATTCAGCTTGGATGAGCAGCTAGCCCAGTCCTTCAGTAAAATTAATTGACAAGAAGTCAACTGAAATATAAATAAAATTATTAACTTTATTATTAAAAAATAACAATAACTTTAGTAAGCTAATATATTTACTAACCAAGAAATACAGGGGCACCACACAGAAAAGGACTGCGCTTAAATTACCTGGTGTTGATGAACATTCTTGGTCAGGTTGGTCCTTACTGGTGTCTTAGTGACTGAGCTGGTGTTGATCTAATGGCCCGAGAACTCAGTCTAGTTTGTAGTGAGGAGGTTGGGGCTGATTCTTTGCGGTCGTTTCTGGCCTTGGAAAAGATTATTCAAGCTGTATCTCTCACAGTACTCATGAAAAAGAATCCGTAAGTGAGAATTTTTCTTGTGGTTCCAGTAACATAAAACTGTAAGAAAGTTTCATTATTCACATAAAAGTAATTTGTGTTAATTAAAAGGGAATTAATACATACTTTAATTTATCAGAAGCTTAGTTGTGCTGTAATTTTGATTGCAAGTATATATTTAACCTGTAGCGGTCTTTGGATAAAAAATAATATACCTCCATCCTGGGGGGAACAAAAAATCTTTATTCCTCTTCCTCAAACCTCTTCTAACAGTATTCTCTCATCATTACTGATGTTCTTTAGAAAGGCCCCCTACCACTAACGCAGCTGAGTTAGACAAAGTCACTACAGCATAGGAAATATGCAGATCATCCTGTATTTGGCATTAGACACTAGGTTTTATCAGAGGGTCTTAAAAAGGCCATGGATTGCCTCTTGTTGAACAGTCCCTTTCTGTGGAATTTTCATCAGTTTAAGCAATATGATCTCTTTTGTCTCTCAACTTAATGTTCAGCTGTATTGATTCTGGAACAGACTGGGGCACGCATACCTACGCATAACACTTTTCAGAGAACTTCAAAGATTTTCAATTTGCTGACATGCAAATTGAATTTAATGTGATTGTAAATTTAAACACAAAAGCAGATTAAATAGCTTTTCTATAGTTGTGTATGTATTTTGTAAAAAAAAAAAGGCTTTATATGCATCATGTTACTTTTGTCTTTAAACTGCAGACTCTAGTTTTAGGTGAATTGCAAGTGTCATGAATTGAACTGGTTGAGAAGAAAGCAAACATTCTGCTGAATTAAACAGGAAATTAAATTTAGAATGTATAAAAAGCATAAAGCATATGAAGACGATTGATTTTTCAGTCAGCAAGGCTGTGTTTTGCTTTGTTTCTGTACAGTGCTGTTTGTTTCCAGGTGGGAAATACAGCCCATCTGAGAGGAGGAAAAGTAACATGCAGCTGTTTTATCTTTTTGTGCCACATTTGCTGACGTAGAGTAAAAACAAAATAATCCCAGCAAGCTAAAATTCCTGGCAGAGGAAAGCGTTAGGTGTGGGGAGACGGTACGGAAGACAGACAACTTCAAATTGCTTTTTCATCATTTTGCTGGTCAAGATTGCTTAAGAACTTCTGTGTGTCTGAAATGAATAAACCACAGTCCATGAATTTCAGTAAGCAGTTGGTGTAAATGAAGCTTCAGATGGTAATGTCTGCAATTGTCACACTGGTAGCTTACCCCACGCACATGACCGCATTCCAGAGGACGATCCCACGCTGTGGGTGAAACTAGCTCTCCAGAGACTTGAAACTGTCTGAACCCTACACAGTCACCTGGAAAGCATGCTGAATCTCACCAGCGCTGCTTAGTGTAAGAATGACAAGGCTCTGAGCGACTTGTTGTCACACCACCTTTAATGATTTGTGACTTGGGTTCAGGGGTCCCCTGGTGAAAGGACCGGATCTCACAAACACGTGCTCACTTGGGATTAAGAATAACCTGTAATCAGCAAGTAAGATCTGTTTCATATCAAGTAGTAACAAATTCTTGAGCCTCTGGTCTTGGTCACTGCCCTCTCAATGCTGCAGAAAGAAGTAGGGTGTCTTCCAGCAACAGGAGGTGACCCTGCCTGTGGGGGTAATGGGCGCCCCTCCAGCACAGCCATCAGCAGCCTCTTGCCAGCCCGAAGGGTTAGCAAAGCATGCTCCTATTTATAGCTGGATTCTCATCAGGCAATGCAGGTCATACCATGAGCCAGTGTTCTTCGTCTAGCAAGTGGCAGTTTCTTACAGGATTCAGTGTTTCAGCTTGTCCTGTTCAAGGAGGGGAGCTTTCAGGGTTGGTGAGTTTGGGCAGCGTTCAAGGCCAGGGGTGCACACTTGAGCTTTGACAAGATTCAAGTCCAGGGATGAATGTACGGTCACACTTGTACAATTTTGCCTTGTTATTTTATTGTATTGCATGTACTTCTCTGTGTGACAGCTTGCAGCAAGTGTGATTAAAGTTTAAATATTTCGACAAGCATCCTGTCTCTTTTTACGGGGTTTTGCTGTCCCCAGTGAAAAACCATATGAAACACCATAGTAAATTACTGCTTAGGATTCTCTGTGTGAATAAAGAACTGGTGGAGGGCTAGTTACATGTAATCAATTGATAGCTAAGGAAATCAAACGCTATTACAACATTTATTTGGTGATGCTTAAAATGAGACTCTCTATAGATTAGGAAGTATAAAGCATATAACTTTCCTCCATGCTATATTGATTTATATCAAACCAGAGTAATGCATATTGATTCATATATGCAATTCTGTTGGTGTTCCATTGGTGGTGACAGCCCCTCCAAGAGCATCTCTTGGTTTGGTTGGATTTTCTTGTAATGATATTAAACGTCCCACAATAAATCTACCTTGACAGGTCTCCAAAGCCTCACAGCATTGCCCCAGGACTTGGCTATAGGGCAGTTTGCAAAACAACACGGTAATGATGTTTTAGCATGTTATGTTTTGCCCTCTGAGTTGGTGAGGGACTCTTAGGGTAAGCACAGAGTGGCAGATATTTCTAGTATTAGTATCATTAGTATTAGGAATATTGAGAAGTACTCATGTAAATGTGCAGTTTCATTGTTTCTGTTGACTAGGAATAGAATAGTCTATATTTGAACTTCAAAATCGGGAGCCATATGAGCTCATGTGGAAATTAGCAGTTACAATATGTGAGAGTCAGAATGTTCTGCTTTCTGGTGGGTACTCATGTAACATCTGCTTAAAAACGTATCATCCAGCCTTATTTTAGAGGTCTACATTTTGTTTTAATTAGAAGTGACTTGCATGTCAGTGGACAATAAAATGGATAAAGTTGTCTTTACTAAAGGTCTTTATAAGAACTAGGCATGACCTCTAGTTTCATCTTAACAAGTCTTTTCACTTGTAAACCTTATATGCTATTCTGTTCTAACAGTTCTGTCTAAACTATTCAGTTCTTCTCATCTAATTTGTTTATATAGCTATCTTCCCTATGCCAAAATTCCCTCCTTTTGAGTTACCGCACCTTTGACCTTTATATTGGAGTTTCAAAGATGCACACATAACAGAAATCTTAACTTCTGTTCCCCTTTTGTTTCTTGCTTGCTGGTTCATACCATAATGAAAACAAACTTATTTTTACTTCTTCTATAATCATTGAGTTAAGTGGACGCTGCCCAGATGAAATCGGTTTGCCCTTGTTGAATTTGTTTGACGCCCTTCTGGACAAACGCTAAGTGCCTGGCTTTTGTAACACATATCAGAGAACTGGTATCTCTCCTTTGTTTCATTAACGTTTCTTCCACACAGTCATTTCTTAATGAGATCAGGGACTGGGTAATTTATAATCCTACATCTGAGGAGGTTACAGTTTATTGCATTAATAGAATGTGTTTGCTGCTAAACCACTGAGATCTGCTTAATAAAATAGATGATCTTATGAAAGAAGAAACTTTTCCAACCATTTGGAAGAATATATTCAAAATGGTGATTGTGGGTGGGAACCTAGGGATAGGATGCCATCCAAACGCCTTTTTTGAGCTTAAAGGAGTAGACAAAGACGAGCTTATGGGTCTGAATTGAAACCAGGGAGGCTGCTACCTTGAGAACAGTGTTGTCTAATGCCACCAGAGCTTTACGACCCTTTATAATTTTTCTGAGCCTCATTTCCCTCCTTTGTGAACTGTGGATGGTGCACATGCTAGCACTAAACCTGGCACCTCAAGCCATCAGTGAGGCTTCCCCTGGGTATTCCCACAGCCTCAGAGACTGGCATGCCACAATTTAACCTGAGCAGAAAACGTGATTCATAGGGGTATTTTACAAGGCCCCATCAGCCCTGTGGTTTCATTTCTGGGGTGAGTGGTGGTGATTTATAATTCAAGTGTGTGTTTCAGTCTCCTTTTTATGATGAAGCCATATGGGATAGATTGTTTGGTTTGGTTTGGTTTGGTTTTTTTTAGATCCTTACTGGCTTAAAAACATCAGAGTCACTGCTGATATAAATCTCATATTTACAGAAGTTTATATTTGCAACGCAAGACTAAATAATTTAGGAAAGCATGTAATGTATTTTTATTTTAAATTAGGTAAGATTTTAGCTTTCAGAGAGTTTAATTACTAGTAAGAAACCTATCATAATTGTAGGAATGATAAAAGCTTTCAGACAGCTGTACAGAGGAGGAATACTCCAAAGATGGATCTTTCAAAGAAACAGATTTAGTGTGGGTTTTGTAGCATTATATGTACATGTTTGTGTGAAATCTCAGACCTATTGCTGCCTTGATAGATGGATTTTGGGGTTTAGGTTGAAATAATTTTATGAATAGTTGAAGTCGGTCTTTGAAAAAGTCTTTGAGCTTATCATCCGTACAGCAAAAGTTCTTCACTGTCTTGATTTTTGAAAAGAAAAGAAAGATAGTACTATGAGAGGGTATCTGCCAGTTAAGAAGAAAACCAAAGAATATAAATCATTTATGAAAAAGAAAGAAGTTAAGGAGAATTAAGACTATAAATCATTGATTTAAAAGAGGAAGATTACGAACTCTGTAATAAGAAAGAATTGGGGTCTAGAATAAACAAACACCCTTATAAATTGACAGATTTTTAGGGAGTTGAAGAGAAAAATAAGTGCACTGTGTTTATTAGTTACAAAGACCTTCTTCAGTAATAATCTGGATCAATAGACATGTTTTGTCCTGTAAGATTTTACTTCTTCATTGAAAACCAAGGTAATGACTATTGATATTTCCAGGGACTTCTGAAAGTGTGACTGCTTTTAATATGCTAGTGTGATCTTAGCTTTTGATATTGTTTTGCCTCTAACAAAAATGTGGATGTACAATCTTTTTTTTGGTACTCTTAAATACTTTAAGTGTTGTGCTTATGAGTGACTGTATGCCTTAGGAAATACTCCAGCAAAAGTTACTGAGAGACAAAATTAGCATTTCTGTATGCTCCCACTTTATAAAATCATCTCCAGAATGCTCCAAGGCCTCTGAATTCAGAGAGCATGACCACGGCACCTTAAACCTACCCTAGTTAGCGGTTCTTCTGTTTGGCTGGCACGTGTAACCTTCTCTCGCAGCACCAGTTAGATATTAAAGGATATTCATGGAAGTACTTTGAACTAATTTGTACAAGCTGTAGTCACAGAAACAGGACAGTTGAGAGTTTCAGCCAGAATTACTAGTATCTCCTCATGTTTTGCTCGGCTTCTGACAGATGTTGCTTTGACAGATGTGGAATGGGCTTAAAGTTGCTTTCTATAGTTTACGCTACCACTGTGTTCACACGTAGATAAACAGTTTATTCTTAAAACAGGATAATCACGTGCAGACAGCAAAACTAAACTGTATCTGAGTAGACTTGCATGGGACCCAGACTTGGTCTGACAATAGGGATATTGGGCTTGTTAGGTGGCAACTCCTTTTGCAGCCTGGTTCGTGAGAGGAGGAACAAGGCCTAGGTATGAGAGACTTTCAGCAGATGAAGTCTGGGTTATGCCCAGCAGGATGTTCAGGTCTGCTCGCCAGCATTCAGAGCCCTCCTGCCTGGTCTCTTTTTGACCCAAATCATGAGGATGTACTCTACGAAATGAGAGAGCTCACCTTTGCTTTGGACTTAGCACATAAGCCATGGATTTACAGCAACGTTTATGGTGCTGGCAAAAACGGAGTTGGTCCTGTTCTGGTTTCTAACCCAGATGCATTCCCACTACTAACCAGTGCCGTATATACTCTCAGGTGGTTTCAAGGGTTTAATTTTGCTCTGACTGAAATTAGTAATTAAACTCTCCTTCAGTTATAAGGTAGAGTGAGAAAAGAACTGGGGGATATACATTTTCATATTCAGTTCTAAATGGTGTTTGGATGTTTCCGTTTACCAGTACCTTTACCATTCTTAGCTGCATATTACAAATAAGAATAACATGTTCACATTCTATAGAATAGAATTCAAAAATATTTGTTTCTTTCTAGCCACCAGTCGTCTTTGTCAAAGTCTGTGAGGTGATTATATTGTTTAGTGGAAACAGGAGAATTTTAAAATCTTAATTTAAAAAATACATTTCTGTTTGCTTGGTAGAGGTAAATCTATCTGGAAGTTAATCAATGAATGACATGTTCTTCTGAATCACACAGCCATTTTACAGTACATTCAGAGTAGCCCAGACAACAGGATTTAACTATTGTATTTATATTGAGTATACCTGATTATTTACTCTTGAAGTGTTAGAAATCTTGACTAACTCTATAGAATGCTATTAAACCCCTGAACAGTTGTAGGTACTGGAATTAGTAGTAGTAGTAGTACTTGTAGCACTTGAAAACTTGAGTCTTTACCAGATATTCTACTGTGTTACTACTAAACTGATAAAGAACAAAGATAGCTTGAAATTCTAAAGCTCCTACAGTGTGAATACAAGATGAGACAACAGCTGGATGTAGGCAGTTACATCCAGACAGATACTGTGCGACTGGATTAGTCAGCTTTGTAGGCAGTTCCAGAAAAATTACTGTAAGAAGGGAGAGGAGAAAAAGGTCCAGACTTTCTTTGTGGGGAGAGAAAAAAAAATTATGAAAAAATGTGGGTTTTTTTTATTAGTCGAGCATCAATGAAGCATCAGAACTGACATTAGTTGCTAGTATCACTTGAATTAATGTTAACAAAGGATGAGTAAGTAGGAAATATTACATCTGTCTGAAATATTGCTGTCTTGTAATCTTACAGAGAAAACAGAGGTATGTGTTCCACTCCAAATGATCTTATGACCCTTTTTCATCAGTGATCGTCAATATCAAGTAGTGTGGCCATTGCTTCTTCCTGCTGTTATCTGGATTGTCAGAGGTGAAAGAAAGGCGGTATTGCAGTGTATCCTGAACTGACATTGGTGTGAACAGAGGTGTTCCCAGATGGAGGACTGGACACTTGCTCTTCGAGAGATGCTGTTTTCCCAACAAATTATTTTATCCATTAAAGTCTCCAAAGTAATTTTAAACCATACATCAGTGCTCCCCAAATGAAACTGAAGCAGTTTTATAATGGTGCTGAGCCTCAGACTCCTCTCAAATTCATTGCCGTGGAAGGTTATTGTGCTCTTGCGGTTTTGTCAGCTGGCCCACCCACCTAAATCCATCTCCCAAGCATGTGCGTGTGTTTGCCTTTATTTCTCAAGTAATGTTTTCCAGACTGTCAGCATCAAATAATAAAGAAAGAGATTATTTTGACAGAAGCTCAGAGATGCTGCGACTGGAAGGAGCATGTCCTTCACAGTCAAATCATGGAAACTTTACCTTCAAACCGATGTTCTCCTGGAGGCAGGCCAAGAAGAGTGCAGTGCTTTACAAGCCAGTGTGACAAAGGAATAAAAGGGAAGAAAGGATTTAGGAAATTGAGGTTGTGTGACTATCTAGATGTGATTATTTTAATTTTTTTTTTTTAAATTTGATTTTGCTATTTTAGTTTCTAAACCCTTTGCCAGTGAAAAGCTGGGAAGTAATTACTGTTAACAATGTTCTGTTTCTTTGTTGTTTTTTTTTTTTGTTAATTTGATAAACCTCGGTTGGCTGGAGTGACTGATTTTAAGCAATTCTTTAAGCTTCGATGAATCTGTTACTTTAGTGCATCATTTTGTGAAAAAAAAGGATGCTAATACTGCAGTCTGTGTCAGTAACCTTCCTTTCAATACAGCTGCAGAGTTTGAGTGAAACACTAACATGGGGAATGGAGGGTGGATTTAACACTTCATGATTTTTTCATGCAGAAAGAAGGAAGGGACATGCACAGGAACTTCAGATGGCATAGTAGCGTACTTCGTTCATTGATCATTAGTTTGACAGACCTCGTGGAGGATTGTCCTCTGTCAATAGGTGTAACTGAAGCATTCATTTGGATATTTTGTCCTACTTCCCTTCATCAAAGTTGACTACAAGTCCTGAGTGAAACAAAAAGCCTTTATAGTAGGATCTTGGAATGCAATTGCTGATGTCCAGCAAGCTGAAACACCTTTTCCTAATTTGATGCCGGTGACATTTCCACAGGCAGTCCTCTGCAGTGACAGAATTTCTACCATTTGTCACAGGCAAATCTGCCTTGGCTTGCGCAGTCCTCCAAGGCTGATGAGCATTTCAGATCTCCTCAGATGGAGACCCTGGAGTCTGTAAAGTTGAATCCTCAAACTGAGTTCTCCTTTCCAGTGGCATTTGGTATCATATTGGCTTTTCTTCATTATCAACTAGTAAACTAACTCCACTCTACAAGGTAGGATGAAGAAGTTACTGGCCTTGAAAGGGTTCAGAAGTCTAAAGATGAGCAAAGCTATACTCATTCCAGTTTTAAAGGTCTGGACTACGGTGCCTGCTTAGCTCAGTGGACTTGGCAGGTGGGAATCCACGTTCTCAGTTTTGACATATTCCTGATGATCTATATTATGCATGTTTTGGTGCCGCAAAATGATTTTTTTCTTGCCACCAATGAATTTCTGCACTGTTTGGATCTGTGATATGCAAAAAAGGTCTGAGTTCCTTTTTAAAGGTTTTCTTTTTTTTTTTTCTTTTTCTAAAAACTAAGAATTCAGACCTTTATGTACTTTGTAACTGAATAACTGTGGAACTCTGAGATACCAGTTTCGGTTTTGTACTTTAATTATACCCAGCTGTTATCTATAGTTTGATCCTTCATAAGCTTCTTGGAGTAAAGGTCTTTGTTACATATTTGCACTGTAAGTAGTACAACTGGCTAACAAAGAACTGACATAAAGATGTTATTCAAGTAACACTTGAATAACTGTGGAAGGAATCAAATTTTAATCTTCTGAAATTTTTCTTATTGTTTAATTAAAGTGCCAGGGTTAAAAAAGAAGCTCTCTCTGTTATGAATTCACTACTTTGTCTCCATTTAGAGGAATGAAACAGCATTTTGGTCACATCTCTGAAATATCCAGCAAATTAAATAAAACCAAATCATAAAGATTTGTGTAATCAGGAAAATCCAAGTCTCTAATGAAAGAAAAACACTTGCTGTTTTAGAATAAATCAGTGTCTCAGGCCTCCTTTGTAGGCAGTGAAACAAAAGTATAAGTCATCGATCTGTTTCTTCCTTTTTGCTATTAGCTATAATTTTCCTCCCTTCATTCCAGTTGTCTTCTTCCCCACAAGCTGTTAACGCAGGTGCAGTCGGGTGATGATTTCTATTAGAAATGTTACTCAGCACTGCTCTGCTTCTTTTTGGAACAAATGAAAGCCTCCACTTGATCTCAAATGTTTAACTCTGTGATCCTGTCATAGCAGTGTCCTCAACTGCTGCAGCGAAGCTGGCATCTAGAAGAAAATATTACCAACTTCAAAGCAAACGATACCAAAGTACTTTCAATCAGAGCTGATGTAAGAGGTAGACACTGACACTAGAGGGTTCTGGCTTGAACACCGAAGCAATGAGAATTACATGTAGCTCCCTAATTGAAAGAATTGTACAAGGAAGAGAGGACACGCTATTCTGGTAGTTTTCTAGGCTCAGTGCTGATTTATTTTATCCAGCTAAAACTTTCTAGTAGGAGTCTGAGTAAGCTGGCGATCTGAACAGGATCCGAACCTACGCCTGATTTTTGGTTGTTTTTTTTTTTTTTTTTTTTTCTGTCTGTGGCCCCTCATTCACTCTAAAGGAAAATATTGATGGAGAGTTTTTGGGTTTTATGACCATGGGACCCTTTCTGAGGGCTACTTGGAAGAGACAGGATCCACCTTACCAAGCTGGGAAAAAGCACCTCTGTCAGATGGCTGGCCAACCTGGTAAGGAGCACTTTACACTAGGAGCATTGTTCTGGGCAGCCAGCTTTAGGTGGCCCTACTTGAGCAGCAGGGTTGTATCAAATGATCTCCAGAGGTACCTCTGAACCTCAGCCATTCTGTGATCTTTAAATTAACCTGTATATTCAAGTTGCTTCCATTAAAAATGATCACCTTTTTAAAAACAGTCATGTCTGAACACCAGCGTTGGAAATTGGTGATAATCTAGATGCGATTGTTGGTTCTCTGGACCGATGCACGTCTTCTAAGCCGTTTTCTTTGGTATGGTTTGTCTGGGTTTTTTTGAGGGTGGTGGTGGTGGTGTTTTTTGGTGTATTGCTTTTTTTTTTTTTTTTTACCTGTTCTGTGTGTAACTTGGTGGTAACAGTTCTGTACTGGAAAGAAACTGTGAGGAGATTAGGTAGGTAACCTCAGAAAACCACTTTGCTTTTAGCAAATGGCTGTCTATGTGTACGATACGTAAAATGTTCTGAGAGGCGGTTTGAAGAAGGTATGGTAAACCTCTGTATTTTGATGAATTCAAAATTTAAGAGAAAAGCATAAGTGAGAGGAAGATACAGAGACTGAACAGAGACTGGTTTAGCATAGGGAAAAAAAAATATGAAAACGGGGTTCTATAGGCAAGTAGGGAAGCATATGAAGAAATTTAATCTCTACTGTACAAAGGGCAGTCAATGGAGGGGGCAGATAAAAGCCATGGTCACATCAGCAGAATTAACTGTCAGTGCAAGAGTTTGTGCAGAGGCAAATCACTACACACACAATAATCATGTTTTCTTCTTAATAAACTAAGTTAACAGGAACTTTCTAAAGCCAGAATGTAGAAAGTGGCTGGCTTTTCTTTTTCTTTTATTATTATTTTTTTTAAACTTGTCTGTGTAACCTGTGCCATGAACCCCTTTTCCTTTAAGCAGTAGATCTGCCTTTCTGCCTGAAGGAGCAGCAGGATATGAACCTTAGTCTGTCAGATGCAGATAGACCCATTAGTCATTTATTTTGTGTGGTGACTCACTAGGTGACCCAGTCTTACCTTTTTATGCTCATCTTGCACAAGAAATTAAAACTGTTATCCAGAAGCAAAATGAGACTGAAAGCTACTGACAGGCTTTCCTTTCAATTAAGCCTTAAAGTTTATCAGCTGACTTCAGTCCTGGCGTTCAGAAAGCAGATTTGAAGACGCAAATCTGGAATGTTTCTCTTTCCAAAAGCTGCAAACCAAAGCTATAGAGAGCTTTCAGGAAAAAAAAAAAAAAAAAAAAAAAAAAGATTTTTTCGCATACCTGTTGAAACGCGAAACAACAGATCTGCCATAGAAACGTTTGAATCACTGTGCACAACACTTCACGTACTCATAACAAACTTAATTAGGAGAGCCACAGTACTGGGATATCTCTCTAAGGGTAACCTAATGATATGGAGAGGCAATGACTGCTGCTTGATCAGGATAGAATTAGTCTATGTTCTGCTCAGTGGCACAGCAGCTCCCTGGTGCTGTGCTACTAAACGTTGTTTAACCAGGTGATAAATAAGTGTGAAATTCTGATTCCTGATCCTTTTTAATGCAGCAGATTAAAATGGGAAGCAAACAAATTGTGGTAGATCTTGTTGGTTTTAAATTTTAGTTTGTTTTAAATTTTATCTTGGTTTTCAGTCACGGTGTTCTTCCTCCATCAGGAGCAAAACCATATTTATTTATTTTTAATGTTACTAATTTTTTCTATTCTGTCATATTCCTTTTGTGATTTGAGAGGTGACCTTAGACCTTTTCTTTTCAAGCATGATTCTATGATTTCTTCATTGTTTGCTTCCATTTTTCATTTCCTGTGGGGATTTTAGAAAATCTTTGGGGACATGGTTAGCCATAGAATCATAGAATGGTTAGAGCTGGAAGTGACCTTAAATATCAAGTTACGACCTCCCTGCCGCAGGCAGGGACACCTCCCACTAGACCAGGCTGCTCAAAGCCCCATCCAGCCTGGCCTTGAATGTTTCCAGGGATGGGGCAGACACAACTTCACTGGGCAACCTGTGACAGTGTCTCACTGCCCTCATAGTGAAGAATTTCTTCCTGATATCTAATCTAAATCTCCCCTCTTTCAGTTTAAAACCATAACCCCTTGTCCTATCACTACACTCCCTGATAAAGAGTCCCTTCCCCATCTTTCCTGTAGGCCCCCTTTAAGTACTGGAAGGCCACTATAAGGTCTCCCCGGAGCCTTCTCTTCTCCAGGCTCAACAACCCCAACTCTCTCAGCCTGTCTTCAAAGGAAAGGTGCTCCAGCCCTCTGATCATCTTCGTGGCCCTACTCTGGACTTGCTCCAACAGGTCCATGTCCTTCTTATGTTGGGGGCCCCACAGCTGAAGAAAATGTATTTTGTGTTTCAGCTGCTCTTCCCAGCTCTCAACAGATGGGGTAAAGCTGCAGGTCTGACGCAAATAACATGATATTGCTGTTTAAATCTGCTAAATATCTTCAGAACAGCAGCCCTTTCACCCAGTTCATCCTGTCCCTTCTTATCCCTGAACTAAACAAGGAGGAAAACCCAATTAGTGTAGAGAATTGGACTAAAGTCTCAAAAATGAGAACATTTATGATGTACGTGTGTCACAGATGACAGGGACCTAATGGGCAAGGGTATTGCTCATGGCTGCCAAAGCTACTGATCTCTCTGTTTAGCTGTGTGTACATTTAAGACATGGATTGCTAGATGACACCTGTGATAGACACTAAGATTAGTGTCTTTTTATTTTATTATTTTATTTTATTAAATGAAATTAAATATTTTATTAAATGAAATTTAAAAGTTCTGAAGTAACACTGACGTTAATTCGGGTCCCATTCCACATCAGGAGTCACTGGGCGCTACTGCAGGAGTGTTGTTGGGGAGAACTAGGAAGCGCTGAAAAAATGAAATTTCAAAAAGCTTTCAGCTGGAGTTTCTTTCATATCTTATTTGAACTTGCTCACACATCCAGAGTGAAAATTACTGTGTAGAATATTTCCACAAGAGAACATTTCCACATCTTTGTTGTACTTAAAGAAAAAAAACAAACCACAAAGTATGGATGTAATGACTTCTTTGTTAGGGAACAGCACACTTTAAAGTTCTGAACCAAAGCTTTTATCTAGTAGCAGGAAATTTTGCATCTTGGAAGTAGCAGGAAGACACTTCTCTTCTAGGTCTGTGTTTGTCCATAGGCAGATGCTTCATAAGCTTTTAGGAAAACTGCATTTAGTCAGTGTCATTGATAATCACAGAAGTTCAAATTGTTTTCTAAGGTGTCCTCAATGTGTAAGTACAAAATTCCAGTGCACGGGTCTTATTGCTTTTACAGGTATATTTGATGTCTTGTCAAACAGATAAAAAAATTGTCCAGTACTGTGAAAAACTAATAAGCCTTGACGGTAGCTTGAAAAAATGCTGATCCTGATTAGGATCTAAAGTGTTCATGAATCAGTTGGATTAGCAGTGAATGATTTTGTGCGTCTTTGGCTCCATTCCAAAACAAAGGTTGGATTTTTGAAAGTGAAGGAATTGAATTTACATGTGATTTACATTCCAGCTTATTTTGTATTTGAGCAATCAGATGGAGGTTTTTCCTAAGCTGGTAAATGTTTGGGTTTCCCAGCTCAATACATCCTGCTTTTCGAGAGTGCTAACCATCTGTCTTTTGGGTTTGGGCAGAATCATTAGTCCCTTCCAGAAATGTTGACTTTAATCTTTTACTTAGTTCTTAAGCCAGCTAAATTTTTATTTACTGGAAAACGGTCATGTAACAGTAATTGTACCAGTATTTGAAAACCAAAATGGTAAACTGACTGTAATACAAAAAGAAAAGAAATTTAGCAGTGAAGAAGGTCAAAATTTAAACTGACCTGAGCCCCAGTCTAGCAAGCAAACAGGACATAAACGGTATGAATTTGAGTAGCCTCAGGATGTGTGGGTATGATGCTGGCCTTGTCAGTTAGCCAAATTGAGAACAGTGAAAAGAGGAATCGGGTAGTACTAAGCAGAATAAAACCCCTCCAACACTGTTAAAACTATCACTTAATTATTTTAGGATCTATGGTGATTGTTTACTTCATTTCTTGTAATGTGTATTAGGTTGTAATGGGCCAATAAACACTATCTTTTTTGGGGTATTTACAAATTTGAGAAAAGCATTTTGTATTACTACTTTAAGTGGAACTAATCATGCAATTGAAGTCATGTTGATGGAAATCATCACCAAACTGCCCATTGACTTTAGTGTGTATGACCCATGCTAACAAGTCTGCAAGACAGGAACCACATTTTAGATGTAGGTTGTATATTGAGTTACTTGCCTATGTGAGTGAAATATGTAGATAACATTCACACAAATAACACCAATCAGCTTATATAGCTTCAAAAGTCAAGCACTCACAATGCTAGACAAATATTCTCCTTGTGTACCTACATGAATAGTCTTTATTTATAGTCTATTTTTTGCTCCATACAGCTTCTACCTCACAGAGCATTGGACAGACTGAATGTATTTCCTCTGTGAGCAACTTTGATACTTTGCTTTTACCTTGATGTTCAATGTGTATCCCTATATCTTATTTACTGCACTCCATTTAAATTCTTTCTGCAGCAAGGATTACTCATTTTCTCATGAGCTGTTCCATGGCACTCATTGCCATAGTATCTCAGTGCATCACAAACATTAATGAATTTATTTTCACAACAGTGACTTCTGTTGATTTCAGTCACTGTTGCAAGTGCTCAGCACTTCTGCAAATCAGACCCTAGGGTCTCCAGGCAGGCAACCAGAAAATGAGAGCACGCAATTGCTGACTATCTGTGAAAGCCCACTATATGTGGTTTTTTTCTCAGATGGGATTCATAGATGCTTGCTGACAGCAGTGTTGGTGGGAGTGGGGATTCTTTGGTTGCATTCCAGGCTCTGGTGTGGAATATACTCCATTTTACTCCAAATTATCCCATGTCTGATTCCACTTTTCTCCTTTCCTTGTTCTAGGCTCTTTCTCTTTACTTACTGAGACCTTGTTTTCACTACTTAGGCTTCTTGCCAGTAAGTGTTTCTCTCCCTCCTGCCATTATATGAGTCAGCCTTTTTCTTCTCTTTTTTTCCTCCTCTTCTGATTCTCATTATGAGATTCCTGTTCTGTTCTCCCTGTCCTCTGGATCCAAATCTCGTCTTCGTTGTTGCATTTCACCACCACCCCAGCTCCCTGACAGTCCTATGTTTAGTTCAAATCTTTGTTATTTTCCTTTATACCAATTCCATTTCTTCCCCTTAGCTCCTCCTTCTTGGATTTCTTGCAAAGCAAATCAAGATTCCCTCTCTCTAAATTTTCTATGTTTTCTTGTATCCTACCACTCATACTCCTGTTTGTCCCAACCCTTATCCAAAGTCTTATTTCATTCCTGCTTCCTCTCCTTCTAGTGAAGTCTCAGTTTCCCCCCAGGGCCATTCTGGATGCCTCTCCCAAGCATCTTTTCCTTTAATTTTAGATGCTCCTTTCTGCGCTGTTTCCCTTCAACTTCCCACTGCCAGTTTCCTTCTTTAGTCACTTTTCTTGCCTACCTATGACTGTCACTCACTTTCCCCCTCTCCCCTTTTGCCCTTTATTCTCCCATACTCCTCCTGATGTCTTTTTTGTCCCCCTTTTGTATTCTTGTCACAAAGGTTCCTTCGCTGTGCTCTGTCCTCCTCTTTGAATAAATCTGGAGAAATGAGCTGCCTGTTCTCTGCTCCAGTTCCTGGGCCTGATTTGCCTGTGGTTTACTAGATCTGCAACTTCAGGGACAGTCTCAGTCAATCTCGGGCTGGAGCTCACCAGTGTGAATTCAGATCAGAAGAGACTTTGTGAATCGGGCGTCAGTGTACATTTGAACCCCTTTGTGTCAGAGGTCCGTGAGGGTGGCTGTGGCATTCCTTTGAAATGAAACCTGGGGGGACAGGGAAAGGATGCTGAGATAGCAACATGAGGAACAATATCTCTTCTACAACACCAGTTTAATTGCCTTTGTTTAAAAAAGATAAATCACAACTCAGATACTTGCTACAGGAAAAAAAAAAATGCTCAGGTGGTTGTAACAGTGATAAGGAATTTATAATTGTCATATCGGAATACACTTGTCTGAGTGAAAAATTGACACTATTACCTACAGATTCCCCCTTGTCCCCGTCCACCCCCTTTTTTTTTTTTCCCTACAGTCAAAGGTAGATGAGGCATATTTGCATCAAGTTATCAACTTTCAGATGAATGCTGTTGTGTCACTGCACCTTGACTTAGCATGTCATCATTTTCTATATATGCAGCTGCCTGACTTCTGCGTGCACAGAGAGCTACTCCATTTGTTGGTACACATAAAAGTGGAAGCATTTCCTTGGCTCTCAGTATCTCATTTAATACAGAATAGTGTCAAGAAAACCCAAAATGTTCATTTTTTTCCTTTCTGTTGAATAGTCACAGCAATTTTATATTGGCTATTGGGAGAAGTGAATTCTACATATACATTCCTTACAGAGATAATTTTAGGGAAATAGTTTTAATTTAATGTGCTGTTACAGGGTATAAAGAAAAGTGGAAAACTAGGACTGGAATGGGCCTCAAGAGGTAATCCTCTTGCCCCAAGTCATTTTATGTGTATCATCTCTAGCAGATATCTGTCTTGCCTGTTCTAATTACAGACTTTCCACATCCTCGCCAGGCAATTTGTCACAGTCTGTTACTCTTTTCACTGTTTGAAAGTTTCCATTATGTTTAATATGCATTGTTCTTGCTGCAAGTTGAATCCATTAATGAACATGGAAAACAGGCTATTCCCATCCTCTTTGTTAGCAGCCTTTTATGTACCTGTGAATTATCAACCTGCATCTCCTCTGGCTTATCTATAGCCTGCCCCCAGTGCTGCTACACATTATTTTCCTAATCCTTGAGATCTCAGATGAGAGAATTTTATCCCAGCTTCTTAAATGCTATTTGTTGGCACTTACCTGAAAAGGCAGATACTATATCCAGGCAGGCAGATGGATAGATTTAAAGGACTGAAAAAAGCCATCCTTGTTTACCTGGAAGAAAATTTCTCAACTACATTTCTCTCAGATCTCTGTGGACTATTTTCATACCCAACTTGTTGTTCCTAAAACTTTTTTCCAGTGTGTCTTGTACATTTTTTTCAGTGACTTTTTATCTGCCTTAAATTCAGACTTTCAAGGTGCTCCTGATTCTGTAACCGCATAATGAATTCAGTGCGTTTTAGAAGAAACTGGGAACTAAGTTAAATGAAAAACTTTTTTGCTTAGACAAAACAATTCTACGTCATTCTCTGAAAAAAAAAATAAAATTGAAAGCAATTGTTAAGAAAATGTCTATCTGTATGTTTGAAATTTATACAAATTTGTTATGGTTTGGCAAACAAACCACAAAGGATAAAGCCTGTTTAGCTCCTTTACATTTTTTCGAGTAATGTGAGAGAACGCTAAGAACATGGTTAAATTTTAACATGTGGCTTTGGTGTCCAGGCACAACTGTCTGTTCAGTCGCTTTGCCCAGCAGCACGGACCTGTTGCACTTCTTTTCAGTGCTGCCCATCCTGTGAGCTGCGCTAAACATTTTGTTGCCCTGTTTCCATGGCAAGAGGATCGTTCAAATGGGTTTATTTCTTCCTCATCTCCATTTTTATCAGGTTCCCTGCCTTGGTTTTCAGTAGTTGGCAGCCTTGGACTTCACCCCCCTGATAAAGCACAGCAAAGAAGCATGAACTTGGCTGTAAGCAGGTGTATGCAGGAAAGGAGGACAGGAATAAGCTTGGGATGCAATGGGATAGCAGCTGAACTTCTATGTATTACTTGCCAGAGCCTGGGCTTGAACTGGTTCACAGGTGATGGTCAGGATCAGTGAGACCTGATTGTAGGGTAGACATCTCATGTTCTACAGACTGTTTACACAGAGGATCACAGTGTGCTTGTTAACAGTTATTTCATATGCTTATTGTGATAATCTAGTTATATGATAAGGTGTTATTTGGTTTGTTGTTTTTTTTTAAAGGCTGTACACATGACAACCTGTGCTATAGGAAGGAAATAAAGTTGCATAGATTGTCCTTTGTTTTCTTTCTTTGATGAAAGGCACATGGAAAAAGAGGCAGTGGAATAGAAAGCAAAATAATCTGGAAGACTTTGCTATAGAGGACCAGCATTTGCTGAATGTGCAGCGAGTCGCACAAACTTTCATGCTTGTTCTTTTGGAGCATCACAGAGCAGATCCTCCTGGAAACTATGCTAAGGCACATGGAAAATGAGGTGATCAGTGACAGCTAACATGGCTTCACTAAGGGCAAATTGTTCCTGACAAATTTGGTGTCCTTCTACAATGGGGTTAGAGTGTTGGTGGGTAAGGGAAGAGGAACTGACATCGCTACCTGGACTTGTGCAAAGCATTTGACACTGTCCCACATGACATCCTTGTCTCTGAATTGGAGAGACATGGATTTGATAGATGGACCACTCGGTGGATAAGGAATTGGCTGGATGGTCTCCTTCAGAATTGCGGTCAATGGCTTGATGTCCAAGAGGAGACCAATGATAAGCGGCGTTCCTCAGGGGTTGGTATTGGGACCTGTGCTGTTTACTGTCTTTGTTGGCAACATGGACAGTGGGATTGAGTGCGCTTCAGCAATTTGCTGATGACACCAAGCTATGTGGAGCAGTTGACACGCTGGAGGGAAGGGATGCCATCCAGAGGGATGTTCACAGGCTTGAAATATGGGCCCATGCAAACCTGAAGTTCAACCAGGCCAAGTGCAAGGTCCTGCACCTGGGTCAGGGCCATCACAAGCACAAATATAGGCTGGGCAGAGAATGGATTGAGAGCAGCCGTGAGGAGGACTTGGTTGATGAGAACCTCAACATGAGCCAGCAATGTGCCCTCGCAGCCCAGAAAGCCAACTGCATACTGGACAGCATCAAGAGCAGTGTGGTGAACAGGTTGACGAAGGTGATTCTGCTCCTCTACTCTGCTCTCATGAGACCCCACCTGCAGCACTGCATCCAGCTCTGGGGCCCCCAACATAAGAAGGACATGGACTTGCTGGAGCAAGTCCAGAGCAGGGCCACGAAGATGATCAGAGGGCTGGAGAACCTCTCCTTTGAAGACAGGCTGAGAGAGTTGGGGTTGTTGAGCCTGGAGAAGAGAAGTCTCCAGGGAGACCTTATAGTGGCCTTCCAGTACTTAAAGGGGGCCTACAGGAAAGGTGGGGAGGGACTCTTTATCAGGGAGTGTAGTGATAGGACAAGGGGTTATGGTTTTAAACTGAAAGAGGGGAGATTTAGATTAGATATCAGGAAGAAATTCTTCACTCTGAGGGTGGTGAGACACTGTCACAGGTTGCCCAGTGAAGTTGTGTCTGTCCCATCCCTGGAAGTGTTCAAGGCCAGGCTGGATGGGGCTTTGAGCAGCCTGGTCTAGTGGGAGGTGTCCCTGCCCATGGCAGGGGGGTTGGAACTAAGTGATCTTTAAGGTCCCTTCCAACCTAACCATTTTATACTTCTATGAATCTTTTCCGACTCCCCCACCTGATATATGTGATATTTCACTTGAGGAAGTTCTCAGTGGTTATAGCATTAATCGTATAATTGGAAATGTGTTTCATAGAGATATATAGTAGGCTGCAAGATATTGTTTTCTAATTAGCCAGCTACAATTAATTGACTTATGGACAATTTTACCTTTAATTGCTGCCTCTCTGTTCCTTTTGTATAATATGGACCACCTTGTTTTACAGGAGAGTTATGAAGCTAGATTAATTATGTTTGTTTAAAAGAGGAGCACACTAAGATAATACAATAAAAGAACCATAGAAAGCCCACGAGGTAAGTCATAATTCTGTATTCAGCACAGGATTTGGATTGTGTCCAGTAAATACACTATGGGATTACACTCTGAGTAGTGAATATGAAAAGAAAAGATGAATAACTATCAATTGAGTTCTATCCATACCTCGTCTTGAACAAAACAGATGTCCTGTAGAAATTGTATTTGAATGTAAATAGAGAATATGCCATATGCATACAAGGATGTCAGGGAGAGTTTTGTTTAGACAGGCTTATTTCTGGAATCTTCCAAGGTCAGAGGTATTGAATTTGCCACTGCAGTATTCTTCAAATGCTAAGAGTTTCTGCGGGGATTGTAAAAATCCATGATACCTGCATTTTATAGGATGTCTAACTTTAATTTAGTCTATTGGTATAAAATGCATACTGGGAATTTTCTGGTAGGAAAACATGTGCTGGGACGATATCAAGGTAATATATGAAAGAGTAGTCATGCACATGGAGAATAGTGCTATGTAGTAAATGAAATGCAAGGTAATATCAGATAAAAAACCTAACTATGTCAAAGAGTAATTAAGAATCCCTATTGAATTTCCAGGCCTAAATTTGGGCTAAGTAATAAGACTATGTTGATAAGTGCTTGATCAGTTGAGACAATGAATGTGGCATACCAACAAAGGTCAGAGACACTTGTCAGGAAAAACAAGAGAAATGTGTTATTTCAGCTCACCGTGATTGCTGCCTCCCCATGTCAATTGGGTAGTAGCTGTTAAGTCATTTCACACTAAACTTTTAGACACCATAAATGACTTTTCATTGCGGAAGCTAATCAGACAATCAATAGAGGTGCAGTTTATTGACACAATGTTATTACCAAAGTACGTTCTGTAACAACGTGCTTAAATTCAACATCCTTTCAGAAACAACAGAATTCAGAAGAACCAATACAGAAGTACTTAATTCCACAATTGTGAGTTTTAGAAAAATTAGGATGTTTATTAAAAAGAAACTAAGAACAAATACAGCAGTACTTATTTCCAAAAATGGGGGTTTTAGAAAAATGAGGATGTTAAAATGAAACTGAGAGTTAAAAGAGAGATTACTAAATATACAAATGTTCTTCACAAATTGAACCCCCATTCAAATATCAAAAATAAAAAAGAATGTAAAATCTGTTAGGTTAAATGTAAAAAAGGCAGTAAGGCAGAGCGAACAATACTGAGGAAGAACTTCCAAAGACTTTTCTCTAACTCATCAGGTGCGGGGTGCCTGTCAGCTAGTCTGTAAGGCCAGGGGATGTAGGCTCAGAGGCTCAGAGTATAAGAAGTTGAAGGACAGCATGCGCACACACAAGAAAGATTTGTTGCAGTAACAGCAAATACAAAATAAAGTGGTCAGATTTCCACATGGTGACATCTGGTTTTTTTTTGCAGGTGTTGATTAGAGAATGTAATTCAGTAGAAGAGGCAGCACAACAACCTGACAAAACGCCTAAGCAAGGTGTTCGACACGGTCTCCCACAGCATCCTCATAGGGAAGCTTAGGAAGAGTGGGCTTGATGAATGGGCAGTAAGGTGGATAGAAAACTGATTGAAAGACAGAGCTCAGAGGGCCGTGATTAGGAGTCTAGTTGGAGGTCAGTGACGAGTGGTGTTCCCCAGGGGTCAGTACTGGGTCCAGTCCTCTTCAATATATTCATCAATGACCTGGACGAGGGGATAGAGTGCACCCTCAGCAAGTTTGCTGATGACACAAAGCTGGGGGGGGTGGCTGACCCACCAGAAGGCTGTGCCGCCATACAGCGAGACCTGGACAGGCTGGAGATCTGGGCAAAGAGGAACCTTATGAAATTCAACAAGGGCAAGCGTAGGGTGCTGCACCTGGGGAGGAATAACCCCATGCACCAGTACAGGTTGGGGGCTGACCTGCTGGAGGGCAGCTCACTGGAAAGAGACCTGGGAGTCCTGGCGGACAACAGGATGACCGTGAGCCAACAATGTGCCCTTGTGGCCAAAAAGGCCAATGGCATCCTGGGGTGCATCAAGCAGAGTGTGGCCAGCAGGTCGAGGGAGGTCATCCTCCCCCTCTACTCTGCCTTGGTGAGGCCGCACCTGGAGTACTGTGTCCAGTTCTGGGCTCACCAGTTCAAGCAGGACAGGGAACTGCTGGAGAGGGTGCAGCAGAGAGCTACCAAGATGATTAGGGGACTGGAACACCTCTCTTATGAAGAAAGGCTGAGGGATTTGGGTCTCTCCAGTCTGGAAAAAAGACGGCTGAGGGGGGACCTTATCAACACTTATAAATACTTAAAGGGTGGGTGTCAGGAGGATGGGGCCAGGCTCTTTTCAGTGGTGCCCGGGGACAGGACGAGAGGTACTGGGCACAAACTGGAACACAGGAAATTCCACCTCAACGTGAGGAGGAACTTCTTTACTTTGAGGGTGGCAGAGCCCTGGAACAGGCTGCCCAGAGAGGTGGTGGAGTCTCCTTCTCTGGAGACATGCAAAACCCGCCTGGACGCGTTCCTGTGCAACCTGCTCTAGGTGACCCTGCTCTGGCAGGGGGGTTGGACTAGATGATCTCCAGAGGTCCCTTCCAACCCTATGGTTCTATGATTCTATGAAAACAAGCAGTAAATATTGGTTAAAAATATCTGAACGCAGTGGCATTTGCCCAAGGGTTCTAGAGGACCTTTAAGGGTGAAACAGGTAAATTGAACTGTATTTACTGTGTTGCCTTTTGCCTAACACTTCTTTGGTACCAAAGAGTTGGAATAAGATTAATGTGATGTCAAGTTATAAAACTGTTTCTTGACAGTATCCAGGGAACTACGAACCAGTAAGCCTGCGTTCAGCAAACTGATAGAAACTACAACAAGAAATAGTTATTGGACATATAAATAAATATGATATGCTGGGTAAGACTCACCATGGCTTATTTAGTCATTCCTCACTGTTAGAATTCACTTTGGGGGCTAGAGTAGTCCGGTTGTAAGATCTGCTTAGGTTTCCAGAAAGTATTTCAAAATGTTTCTCAGCAAAAAGGTTACTGAAAACAACTAACTAGCCATGAGAGAAAATCAGAGGTACTCATCATGGATAAATATATAGAAACAACCCCAAAACAGCAGGGTGGGAATTAGTGTTCAATTTTCTTAATGGAGAGGATGTCATAGGATTTTGCACAGGGGTCTAAACATTCTGGAGAAGTGGGTTTATAGTGACTAGTGATGAAATTTTCGTGAGATTGCCAAGCTGGTCAGGATAATGAAGAGAAGGAGCAACTTTTAAGAGCAGCAAAAAAGCAGATGAAATTCAGTGTAGACAGATGTGAAGGGGTACACGTGGAGGTAGAAAAAAATCCCAACTGCAATCATACACAATGATGGGTAACCAATTAATTACTGCTTTTTAAGAATGAGATGCAGGTGCTGCAGTGAATAATTCTAGGCAGATGTCCTCTTGGCTTTCTGTGGCAAACAAAAAAACCAAAAAAAGTTGACATTAGGTATTATTGGGAAAACAGTGGAAAAACTCCAGAAACATTTTTTCTGGCTTTGTATAAATTCACAGTATCCCATGTCTTAAAGACTATATTAGAAGGATATGTTAGAACTTGCAAAGGTAAGAAGAATAATGACAAAGTTTATCAAAGAATTGCTTTCTCCTAAGTAGCAATTGAATAATCGAGGACTCTTCAGACTAGAAAAAGATATGAGTAAAGGGTATATGACAGGAATCCAAAAATAATTGTTAGGCTGAGGGAAGATGAACGTAGAATTATTATTTACAGTTTCTTTCTCCACAAGAACAACAGGGCATCAAATGAAGCTAGCAGAAGGCAGTCTCAAAACAAGCAAGAGAAGATGCTCCTCAGAAGACATAATTAAGCTGTGCAAAACTGTGCTGTTGGGCGTTAGGGATGCTGAGTGGTTTTTATGGATCTAAAAAAGCAAGTGCACAAAAGCAGGGAAAAAGATTTCAGAGGGCTGTTAAGTATAAATATACCGCCACTGATTAAGAAAGCTCCTAAGCAGCAAATCACTGGAGGTAAGGAGTTTTAGAATGATGACACAAGTATGGGAAAGGAAAGACAAAGTGTGGATTTATGATGAAAGGAAGCAAAATAATAACAGTGGTGAGGAATGGGAAGGTGTGACTGTGCTATATGCGAAAGGGTGAAGAGAGAGAGGAAGAGGAGTGAGCAGACCTGGTAGAAACTGCCGGTGGCTGAAAGTACTGAGAATGGGAATTTGGCACCAATGTTGAATAACACTGATGTCATTTAGAAAAGGAGTGGCATGAAAACCACAAGAGAATGGCAAAGGAAGAGAGTTGAAAATGCATACGTTTTGTGTGTACAGCAGTATTTCTTTCTTGGATTGAGTGTTATAAAGCTATTGATCCTGATCTAATAGTACACTGTAGGTTAGTTAATTTGAAAAGTTAGATTGACTGAATATTTCTAATGTACAAGAATTCTATTTAAGATATGTTTGCAGGCTATTGTGTTTAAAGAAAGTAACATAAGAAAGTTTGAGAATCTGAACTCTGTTAAGATGTAAATCCTAATACAGTGAAACTTTCTTTAATATGTGTTTTCTCGTATGTATGAGAATGAAACAGAGATCATCAGCTGGCTTCCAGCGCCCATACTATAATTTCACTCCTGGTCTTGTCATAGACCTCCTTTATATCAGTAGTATACATCTTATTTTTGTTCTCTTATTTCGTTAGTTCTTTTGTCAGAGCACAGTCAGTTTAGCTTGTTAGCACAGCAAGGATCAACAGAAACATCAAAATCTTTCAGGTATCCAAGCAAACGAAAATAGAAATTAATTTCTGTGAACCCCACTGCTGCATGTTCTTTAAAAAAAAAAAAAAACAACATAAATTCCCTAGTGAATGAAATGATATTATAAGCCTTCCAAAGAGTTGATTACAGGGAGTGTCGGGAAAGGGCGGTGAGTATGAGGTAAGTGGCTGAGACATAAAATTAAGGCTGATAAACACAGTGCTTTCAAAGGCATGCTAAAGTAGAGCTCAAAGTCATAACTAATAAAAGGCAGGGAAGAGGACATTTTGCTTACCGAGTAACTTTTTTTGACCAATCACTGGTTAACCCTTAATGTGGTTAGTCTAGTTAACTCAGACATGCAAAATGATTTCCATTTACATATTTCATACAAAACGGAAATTATCCAGTAAAACGTCAGTTCCAGGAACGCTGATAAAATGTGTTGATTGCTCTCTAACACCTGCTAGGGAAAGACAAAGATTTTGTGGGGCACAGTTTTGCTAGATTTATTTCTCATTTAGATTTAGAAGAGGATTAGCTTCCCTTTGAAAGCTGATTCCTTTGATTACTAGCATGCGTGGTTTCATTTCCAACCTCATATTCTATGCAGAATGCATTGCACATGACTTCTAAGTAGTTCTGTTATTTATTTGTCCCGCTGCAGTGGGAGATGGTTCAGAATGAAAATCCTGTATTATGTGTTGGACAGACACTAAAGGCAAAGCATGAAACCACAAGGTTTACCTGATGATTGTTTTTTACTGCAATTAGCTTCGTCTCAATGTTACTAATTGGACTACATGTGAAAATGCAAGTAACCCTGCGTTTTTGAGGTCTGAATGAGGAATAACCATTTTGCAATAGTTTTTCACGCTAAAGGGAGTTCTCTCTGAGGCTTAGGTCTTAACTGTCATTCAAATGGACTGTGATTGTGGTTTTGGGACAACCTGACAAAGTTGCCTGGTAGTTGGTAGTTATCTGCCTATACAAATGCCAGCTGCTATTCTAGGACCTGAGGATTTTCAGGGAGTTTGAGTTTTCCTTGAGAGAAGCAAAAACATCTCTTTCTTCTTCTCTTTCACTGGTTGTCTGAAGATTGTTTCTTGTTTCAGACCTGGCATGTGACACAGAGATAATCTGTCCCTTTTTTTAGGGATGAGATCAGGAGAATCTTCCCATTGACTTTAAGGTGTCTCCGAGATTGCTAGTGAAAGCTGATGCCACGGCATTTGGTTTGCAGGTATCTAAGATTCTGTGTCATGCAGAACCTTTCACAAGACCATTTGGTGACTCTTACTTCCTCAGATAGGCCTTCATAATAGTCCCAGATTTTAGGTCTGATTTTGTGGTCAAAATTTGTGAGTTATTTGTCTGGTATACTTACAGAAAGCTTAGGTCTTTGCCTGACTGAATCTTCTTACATTGAGTTTTAAATGCATTCTGATTTGAACGCTCTTTTTCTACATATGGAGCCTTTTCTCTCGGTCATATTTATTTGTATTTTTCACATTTTCTGTGTAAAGTGAAGGCAATTACTCCACTAGTCATTGTGTTTAGAGATTTTTCACTGCACTTGCAGTGTTACTTCTGTTATCATTCATTTCTAGAAACCTTTTTATTTGTAGTTCTATGAAATGCTCAAACTGCACATCCGCATCAGCTTTATCTGTCTGGCATAGTCTGTCCATCTAGTAGTACTTATCAGTGGTGAAAGAACATTGCCTGTCTAAGAGCAGTTATCAGTGATAAAAGGACTTCTGCAGAAACGAAAGGAAAGCGATATTTTACAATGAGTTGTAGAGATATTCAGGAGTATGTTTTGTATTTGTGATTCTGGGGGTCCGATGCAATTCCTATTGAAATAGTGACTTCAGACGGATAGCGTTTTGTTTCAGGCATAAAGGGTTTGTCAGGAAACAGCGAACCAAGTTGCGTTTTAGGTAGGAATTGTAAGATTCCTTAGAGACTGATCTGCCATTTCTACTACATCCTGGACTGCCAGTTTTTAAGTCACTCTCAGTCTGGGATGCCTGAAGACTAATCAGCTTGTTTCATCCACTTTAGATTTTTTTTCTTTATTTTAAGCAATTTGTTGTAGCGAACTGTCACTGGGTAAAGGCAGAGGTGTATTTTAGGTCTTCACATCTGTTTGAAGAATCTATATTATCTGCCCAGTATTGCTGAGGATTGAGTAATCTAGTGATTTGTTGCTCTGAATCACTGACGGGGAATGCTACTATACACGTTCGCATGCTGTCACCCTTCATTTGATGAATATTAACAAAACATAAAGAAGTGCTGATATAATAAAATGGAGTAATGTATAGGCCTCTTGATTGATAGCTTCACTTATACAGTATTGTGACAAAGTAGTGTAAATTGTATTTTTTAATCCTTTCAATACTCACCTATACAAGGTTCCCTCCCTCCCCGCCCAAGCCCTGTTGACCTTAAATGCACTTGAGTCATCAGGAGGAAGGTCACTGAGGTCATCAAAATGCAGCCATAAAGAGGGGAATATTATTTTCCAGAATAATTTGAAATTATGTGCCTGGAGATGTTACTGTCACCAGGTAACCTGAATATCTAATTTGAGCTCTTTAAGTGTGTTCTGAGTGACCTCACAGCAATCTTTGTTACCAGTATGAAGACACAAATGCCCTTCAAGACCCATTAAAACAAATGATGACCATGTGAATGATACTATTCGAAATGACTCTACCAAAAGCACTGTCAGTGCTCTTTCATACTGCCCAAAATTCTACTACTACTAGACAAGCAACTTTTAACCAAGGGGGGCACAATGAGAGCTTGGTGTAGATCTGTATTTTGCAAATGAATTTATTGGTGTTTTTTTCCATCTTTATAGGCCCTAAGATTCTTTTTCCTCCAGCTGTAAGTGACATGGAAATGATTTCTTTCACATTAATCGGCCAATCTTTCTTCAACAGCTTCTGAAATGTAGAGGGTTCCACTTTCATTTCTGTCCATTTTGGTTTTTTCCCATTTAAAAAACACAATGTACATACAAACACGCACATTAAAGAGGTTTTTGTTAATTCTGGTGTCAACTGACAGTGTCATCAAGGCTTCTGTGACTGCTATCAGACCAAATATAAGTTCTTAAACATACTTATTTTTACACATGTAAAATGTTAACTAATCATATATTTAGATTTATCTTTATTTGCGTAAGGACAGATACAGTTTCAACAGAGAAAAAGATTATTTTTATTATGGGATGTTAAAGTATGGCAAGTAACAATAAACACTTCACTGATATTTCCAGTGGAAATCTTAATTCCTTTGGAGATCTATAGGCACCATGCTAAAAAAGACTGATGAAGCCTAATTACAGCTGCTTCATAGTTAAACTTAAACTTTCAGCTGTGCACTGAATGATAAAAGCATTTTTTCTGTATTTTATTCACCATTCCTTCTTACTGAAGACCTAAACTTGAAAGACTCATTAATGTTTCTATAATTATATGTGCTTTCAATAAAAATTTGTTTTTACTTGATATAATTACCATTTGCATGTAGTAATTGAAATAAATTTGCTTATGTAAATCAGAATACTTCTTAGCATATAAGCTACTTTTAATAGCCATGTAATTTTATGAAGTTCTTTATTCCTTTAAACCAGATCTTGTTTTCTAATTTGCATATGCCTAACATGCAAATTACTCGTGTTCCCCATATCTCACTAATGTTTTACTTAGTTTTAATTGCTAAACTTCTTCTCAAGTACTTTGAATGGGAGAGTTCAACTGTCTTTCACACTTCTGGCAAATAGGATTTTATTTTATGAGCCTCTACATAATAAAGAGACTTTCATCGACTCATGATTTGAAAAGCAGATTAAGTAGCAAACCCTGTGCTACTCCTGTTCTTTCCTTCCAACAGAGCCCATGCAGTAGCACAGACAATGAATTTAGGCGTAATCCATTCACCTTCTCACTCCAGTGGTCCTTCTAATTATACAAAAGAAGATTTTAAAAAATAACAAAAAAGTTGTCGCATTGTTTCCTATGTCTCCTACTGGCTGTGTCCATGGCACTGCACTAAAACTGATGCAGTCAACTGCTTGTTGCTTTGTTTTATTTTTACTCGTGAGTATCTAGTGCTACTAGTAAGGGTCACCCAGCGCAGTTGTTTGTAGATGGAATTTGTTGCTTACCGGTGCTGTAGGAAGTGAAACTGGGAGAAGACCACTGCTGAAGAAGGAACTTTGAATATTTCATCATTACCAGTCCCTTGCTAGTTCTTTCTTGCTCAATTCTATTTTTTATGGTCTTGTTTGACGTTTTTGGCAGCTCTGTTAATTAAGCAGAAGTTATCCCTGATTAATGTACTGTAAGCTGCTTCTGAAGTGCTATAAATAATGTGGTGATTAATTGCTGTATCCAAACGCAGTCATCCCTCAGCATACTTCACAGATGGATTGTTTTGGTGAAATGATGTCCCATTCTCATATGTATTAGAGACATTGATTGCAGAAAAACTGCGCACAGTTTTTCTGTTTTCTTCCAAATAATTTATGCCTCCTGATCATGAGGACAATCGGTGCAGAGAAGCCATTTTGAAAATACAAGTGTAATGTTCCTGTGGATTATGTGCAAGACCATGTATTGCAATTGAGAGAGAATAACATAAAATGTCAGAGCTCTGGAATTTTCAAATTTGTTCATCTCTTAAAAGAAAGTTGGCTAGCCAAGCACAAAGAAAATACACTCCTTGGAGGCCAAGGAAAAGATTTTAATCTCAGTTAGCAAAACCGTGGAGTTTTATGGTTTTTTCTTGCAAATAAGGTATGAAATGCACAGACAGAAGTGTGATTATTTATTTTTTTTTAAGTTGGCAATGTCTGATTTGCATTGGCGAAAAGGCTGGATATAATGAACCAAAAGCTTATATCAGTATTTCTGAAAAAAATCATCTTTATTATTTGAGATTCTGATTTTAAACTTATTAACTGGAAAGAGACTAGTAGGGCTAAAATCAGCAAAGCTTTTCAGAGTTTGTCCCTTTCAGAAAAGGAATTCTCTCCACCACAACAGTAGAACCGTTCTAGTTGCTTTTTAGATCTACTTAACTATTTTGCTTCTACTAGCATTGACAGAAAGCCAATCATCTCTTCCCACACCTGTGAATAGAGTATTTTAAATTGTGTGTGTGCGTATACATGCATGCACAGAGAAATCTGTGGGAAAGAGGTGGCACTTGGCAATATAGACAAAGCACTGGCTTGAAATCAAAGATCTAACAGAATAGTTGGACATTTTCACGCCGATACCCAATTACAGTAACTTGCTACAATGACTTTTGGACAGCGTGGACATTTTATTGGTCACGCTTCTGTACTGGCCATGAAGGCCTGTCTGTTTGCTTCATAGTCCACTGGGTCAGACTCTGGCTGTGCTCCAAGGACTGCAGCAGTGAAACAATGTGCTTCAGAAATTTTGGACTGTTATTCTGTGTGACAAAAGGTGTTTGTCCAGATGGGATCTCACTGAAGGACAAGCCTACGGGTTTATTATAGAGGAGGGGGTACGGATGACTGTTATTTATAGGAAATTTCTAGTCTTGAATGCTTTGAATATCACCTTGCAATTGATCCTACCTCCCACTTCTCAGCTAGAACTCTGAGTCATGAACAGTTTGTAGTAATACATAGTAATGTAATAAAATCAAGCCTGTGTTAGGACCTTGCTCAATAAATCTTTTTTTTTTTTAGTTTGTTTAGGAAAAATGTAGTATTATAATTATATTAGCTTATTGTATAAACATTAGGATTATCCCATCATTTTAGAGAAGACGTTTTTGAAAATTCTTAATTTCCTAACTTCAATTTCCTCCTCAATTTTTCTAGAAACCCAGATGGTAAATCCAAGTGCCATTTCTCTTAAAAGCCTTGCTCATACAGCAAGAAATAATATCATCCCTGGTCCAGACTGTGGACTGCTTTGGTTCTACACAGTCTTAATGATGACAGCAAGATTCTTTGTTGATATGAAGAATTGGCTGACCATTTCAGCCCAATTGCCTTTAAGCATGGTGTTTAAGAAGTACGGTTTATTTTAGCCCATTAATAAAGTTGTCTTGATTCTAACATAAAATAGTATTGAACTTTCTCTAAAAAAAAAATAAAAAGACTGGCCTCTCCTTCAGCTTGTTGCTATTGAGTCATAAAGATGATTGTCTCTCAATTTAGAGACTGTCTTCACAGTCTAAATTTGTACCGTAATCATCTTTTTCTGCTAAGAGAGAAGAAATGTATTTCTGTAATTGTTCTGGGTAATTCATAGAGTAGAGGAAAATGAACTGCTCGCGTGTCCTTTTTTATAAGTGGTGATGTTTCTTTTCTTTACCGTCTCGGTATTGTGTTTGTATTGATGTGCAAAATGCATTACTTGAAAATGAAGAAGTTAAATCTTCCTGCATTTGCAAACACAAAAAGCAGGGAAAAAAGGTAACATGGAAAGCTTGGGGATTCTCAGTTTAATGATTTGTAGGAAAATTTAGATGTTGTGGCATTTGAAATAACCCCAATTATTATTGATACTTCTAGTTGATCTATTTTTAACTTTAGTCTAATTATGTTAATATGCTTTTTGTTAGACAATATATGCTGAAGGATAAACTAATTCCCATTGAAGTCAGTAGGAGCTGGAAAAGATCCTAGTCCTGCAAAGACTCACGTATCATACTTATGTTCAAGTGTGTAAGAAGCTCAGGTACCTATAGAGAAATCTGCACATGTGTAGAAAGTGATGCACATATATAAGTCTTTCCAGAATGGGAAGTTAGGACACTTAGATGTTCTTGACAGGATCTGTGCGCTGATCTCAGCTTTTCACTTCTTTCTGTACATTTGAGAAAGTAAGACTAGTACTGCTCCAGAAGACTTTTTTCCCCCCTCTTTGAATAGACTTTACAACAGATACACTAAATGCATAATTGTACAGAGAAAGAAGATAAAATATTCCGTAAAGTATTTCCTGAATTGATACCACCAATGTAGAGCTCTTTGAACATTTTAGAATCTGCCCTATATTTGAAAGTACTCTCATACAATACTTACTGTAGCTGTTTATAGTGGACTAATGTACTTCCGTTCATAAAGTGCAAACAGATAACCCTGAGAGTACTATGAACAAAACATTTAAGAAAAATAATGTGTTTATTATAGCAAATTTATTTATATGCTTTTGTAAGCCTCAGGAATACTTTCCCATGCTTTTCACATGCACCATTTAGATCAGTAATTTATGAAAACATCAAGTAATAGCATACATTCAAACTGCAAACACAGCTGTTAATAAGAAGAGCAGTATATTTGCAAACAGGCATTGTGCTCAACCAAAACATCTTCCTGTCTTTACAGATGCTCTGCTTTTTCTAACAGCAATTAAAAACCAGCTTAATAGGAGTTCAACCGGCAGGTATTTTTCACCAGTTGTCTCTTGCTATTGACTATTTTTCCAATTAGGGCTTTCCTTGTGACCATAGGACAAAACGCCATTGCTGTGTCAGCCTATATATAAGAAAGCAGAGAAAAATCCTAAATCTAAAGGACAATGCTTCTCTTCCCCTTCCCAAGAGAGATATATTGTCAGATATATCCTAGAAGTGAGCCATAGAAATTGAAGTCTAAAATCACTTCAGTCATTTTGCAGGCTCTGGTTCTCACAAATAATGTCATGTGCTACAGAAAGTTTGAGAGAACTGAAATATGAAAAACTTACTGATGAGATGTCTTTCAGCTGAGGACAAAGCCACGAGAGCAATCACTAAACTAAGGGTATAAAGTGTCACATTTAGTGGGCAGGGAGATAACAGATTAACTATGAAGAATGACTTGGTGATTTTTAAGACTGTATCAAGGAGAAAAGGGCATGTGGAGACTTGTGATACGTTATATATAATTTCTGTACTGAAATGTACAAAAAGAAATGTGAATGCAGCTGATAGCTGCTAACTGTGAAGTAACATAGGTAAAAGCAAATGTCTGAGTAGAGAAAAACACTTCAGAGTGTAAATCTGGTGATACTTAAGAAAAGATGTTCGCCTATAATGTGAGCATCATTAAGAACTGAACAATATTACGCTATGGGAGGAGGCGGGCTATACATAAACCCATCTTGTCTTGTGATGAGTTACACCTTCGCAAGAGGTATTGTTTCACGGCACCTATATTGGACATTATGGGGTAATAAGGAATGTGGTATTTTGAAGATGTTCACTTAGCGTTGCTAGTTGATCTCTGTCTCAAGAGATACGTGCCATAAGAAATACAAGAAGCTGATTTTCTTCTAGGGTTTTTGGTGGCCTTTTTGGTTGGGATTTTGTGTGTGTGTGTGTTTTTCTTTTTATTATTTTATTTTACTTTTATTTAAACAAGCTACTGTTTGATGATCTTAGCTTTGTTACTCTATGTTGATGTGTACCTTAAGCATTTTCTTGCAAGACCAGGGTTAAACTCCTGTTGAAGGGATTCAGATACTTCCCCTTATTGGCATAACTGTATAAAATAATTGGTTTGTCTTCTGCCACTTCGGGATGTCAGAAATGCAAGTCTATTAAGCTTTTTAATTAACTGTTAAGAAACTCTAGTTGTTGTAAGTGAACTGATATAGTACGCTCCAAACTATAGCATATACTTTCCTAAAAGCTAGGATGGAACACTTCTTTGCCAAGTGTCCTAATTTGTGGTCTAAACTGCAGTAGATATACTGTCAAATATCTATATATTTTTTAAAATGGTAATCCAAAAAGAAGTGTTATATACTTACCTTTCTGAAATTTAGAATTCAAGGTCAAATTAATTTAAAAATATAGCATGGAAGTAAAGTTTTATTGAAACAGCTTTTATAAAGGTGACACCTTTTACAGTGGCCTTTTTAAATTGAAAGAATGTAAATTACACATTTCTGAGGGCATAAAAGTTACAGCCAAACTGCATTTCCTGGAATAAGGACACTTAGTCTCTCTTACAGATAGGAATTTATGTTTTGCAGTACACTGTCACAGAGTTGGTAAAACTCAATTTGAAGTCATATTTATGTCATGTCCCGCTCCCAGGAAAGGCGGGGGGGTAAGTGACTTCAGATTCGTAAATTCCCAACAGTGAGGACTAAGGTGAGATAAATCTCAAGGTCCATATAGAAACATTTATTAGCTTACCAAAATGGTTAGTATAGGTCTTAACAAGTCCATGATAATTGGTTAGGTATATAACAAATTATGGCAAATGGTGAGGTACACATTGTGTTACTTAACAACAGGTATAGGACAACTATATAGGACAACTATACCAAGCAAGCGGTACTTAAGGTCATACTTAAGGTTGTTACTTAACAACTCTAACCATTACTTAACAATTCTAAGAGAAAAGAGAAACCGAGGGATAGAGAAAGGAAAAGACAGAGATAAAGAGATCATCGGTTCTGGTTCCAGCATCTTTTTCAGGCAATCTTCCCAGGTGTAATCTTCTTTCTTGAAAAAATCTTCCCAGGTACGGTCTTCTTTCTTGGGAAGAATCTTCCCAGGCACGGTCTTCTTTCTTGGGAAGAATCTTCCCAGGCACTATGTTCTTCTTTTGTTTCTTCTTTGTTCCCCCCTAGGGGCACTTATTTTCCCCTTCTATGTTTGCTGAATCAGCATGGTCCACCGCCCTTGCCGGAGACAGCCTCGACTCAGGTTTCTCCCTTCTCCCAGGTGATGTGTAGCATGATTTGGGTGGAGAGACGAATGCCATAGTCATACATGTTTAGCATGATCTCTATAATCTTCATTAGCATATGCAGGGCTGTGTGCTTTCATATGCATTTCGTGAATAATGAAACAAAGGTCACTTGTTGGACACAATGGCCTTGAGAACTGAGAACTAGCAAGCTCACCACACGAGTGGCAGAACTATCCTGTCTTCACAAGACTGTTCTCCCACACTTTCAAGTGCCAGAAGTGTTAGCCTTATCAGTTCTTTGAAGGCCAGGCCTGCATTATTTATTTCCTTGCGAGTGTTTGAAGCATTCTATTGAAGGTTTGGAGGGCCTTCTGCCCCTCGTCAGGGAATTTACAGTCCGTCTCTTACAATTTAACACTCATTTTTCACAGTTTTCTCTACCTAATGGGCAGGTTAGTAGAGCTTATAGGAAAACTAAAATCCAGTGACAACTGGTAAGACACATGCAGAATCATCCTGGTGTGGTGGAAGAAATTTACTTTCCATAGCCAGCAAAGAAAATAGACCTAAAACTGGAATAAAATGTGTGCTTTTAAATATTTGGTTAAAGCAGTTAAGTTCTGTATCTTATTTTTACCTTTGCGGAAACCACTCCCCAAACACTTCCCAGGTATCTCTGTAAGAAATTAAGAATCAAATCATAATCATCTGCCTTACTTTAGAGTAGCTTACAAATCATCGGTTATTTTGAAGTAAGTGGGATTATGTGCTTAAAACTGATCATTGTGTTTATGCACTTTGTAATGGAGTGATCTTAATTTGCAAGAACACTGAAGTCTTCTGACTTTTAAAGGCAAAGTTCATATCCATCATGTATGTCTGTCACATATGTATAAAAGAATTTACCATAGCTGCAATGTTGGGCAATATTTTCAAATTTACACCGGAAATCTGTAGTCTGATACTCAGTTTTATGTGCATGGTGCTCACACTGGGCAACATATGCGGAGAAAAAGGTATCAGCAGTTCTGTGAGCAGAAACGTTCTCCTAACTCATAGTATTGCAGTCAATGAGAATTTGCTTTTCTGTATCTGCAGCATACAGCCTTCACGTTATTATTCTGTCTGTGGTGGGTTGGATGGCTGACCGATGCCCACCCAGACACTGTCTCACTCCCCTTCCTCAACAGGACAGGGGGAGAAAACAAGATGAGAAGGCTCATCGGTCAAGATAAAGACAGGGAAATCTCTTGCCTATGATGTCATGGGCAACACCGACATGACTTGGGGAAAATTATTTTAATGTTCTGGCAATTAAAAATAGAGTAGGATGGTGAGAAATAAAACCAAAACCACCTTCCCCCCTCCCCAGCTTCTTCCTCAGCTCAGCTTCTCGGCTTTGTTTCCAGCTCCTTTATCTGCTCCCCCACAGCTGTGCCAGGTGGATGGAGAATAGGGGTTGCAGTCAGTCTGTAACAGCTCCTCTCTTCTCCTCCTTTCTCCTCATGCTTTCCCCCTGCTCCAGCATGGCTTCTCCATGGCTGCAGTCCTTCAGGATAAATCTGCTCCAGTGCAGGCTCTCCATGGGCCTCAGCACGGGTATCTGCTCGGCTGCCTGGAGCACCTCCTCCCCCTCCTTCTTCACTGACCTTGGCGTTTGCAGGGCTGTTTCTTTCTCACTTTTTTTTTTTTCCTTTCTCCCCCCCCCCCCCCCCCCAATTCTTCTCTACCAGCTGCTACACAGTCGTTTTTTACTCTTTCTTAAAGACACTTTCCCCGAGATGCCGCCATCTTGGCTGCGGGGCTCAGCCGTGCCCTGCCGTGGGTGGGTTGGAGCCGGCCGGAACCGGCTGTGTCCGGCCCGGGGCAGCCCCCGCCGCTCCTCACAGAGGCCGTCCCACCCCCTCTGCTGCTCGCTGGTGGTTTGTTGTCTTTTGTAGGCTCTCTCATGGAGTTTTTAGTGACATTTTCCTCGTTTTAAGCATTCGTCTACAGCAGGGAGCAAAATCAAATCTTTCTTTCAGATAATGATTTGACAACAGCGAAAGCAAGCTGATAGCGTGTAAAAATAAAATAGACATGCTCTCTATTTGTTTTTGCATAATCACATATTCACAAAAGGTGAGGAGCATTTTTGGGGGTGTTTTGGACATCAGAAAGGCAACCAGATAATATTTTTGAGAGAGGGTAGAAAGATTTTCCTCATTTTTGGAAGGGAGAGAACAGTATTAAGTTGTGTCGCTCAGGCGTCACTGGCTTGTCAGAGCAGCGGACGCTGCAGTACGGAGGGAGGCACCACCAGTGAATTGACCCGAGCAGTAATAACCACACATGTATTTGAGGTAACTATTAAGATTTCCGTTTTCAACAAACGAAATACTGTTGTGAAGCTCTGCTTTTATCTTAGGGCGATGCAAAAAATTGTGAAGATACCCTGCAAATCTTCTTGCCTGTTCAGTGCTTCACCCAGGGAAGACCTGGGTGAGATGAGGTATTGTGTTGATACTGATTTACAGAAAAAAATCAGGGCCACTACTACAACAACTGCTTTATGACTAGCAGATTAATAGCTGCAGATAAATGTTGTCCATAGGACACTGTCAAATTTTGCATCTGAATGCCTTAATGCCAGTGATAACGTTGCTTCCGGGCCCCTGTCAGGTCTCACCAGGGCGATGGCAATATTGGGTATTTCTCCAGAAGAAAAGGATATTGAGGGGTTTATGTGAAAACACCCACCCTCTATATTTTGCAAACATTAACTGCCGAGAGTTACTAATGCAGCAAATTTATTTCCTGTTGAGCTTCAGCAGGGCTATGGCAATATTGCCTGTTTCTCCAGAAGAAAAGGATATTGCGGGGCTTATGTGAAGAAGCCACCCTTTATGATTTGCAAACATTAACTGCTGAGAGTTATTAATGCAACAAATTTATTTCCTGAACTAACCTGATTTCTAAATAGTCAGCAATAAGTTAATTATTGTTAACTCTAGAAATGGGCTTTTTCCCCTCCATTGAAAGCACTGATAGCACTGACTGAAACACAGTTAAGTCTTAAAAAGTTTTACCTTAAAATAACTGCAGTTATCAAAATAATAACATTATTTCTAGTATCCCAAATGCCGTGCAAAATTAAGAGTTATAGCCTGTCATTTCTTCTTTGAGTAGTCCTTAATATGGATTTCTTATGGGAGGTAGCGAGATTTCTCTCCCTATCTTTGGACAGTTAGACCTAGAATGGACAGAAGTTTCTGTACACAGAGTACAGCAAGGTACGGGTAAGGGTTCTGCTTGATATTCCAGTTTTAGGTGGGAAGGGCTAAAGGAAAAAGGCAAAAAAAGACGATTCTTTTGGCCAGATGCACAGGGATGCAATGGAAAAGCATGTGCAAAAATGTGTTGGCATTCCAAAATGTGTGTAAAGTTGTTAACATTCTCCCGTCATGTTTATTTCTAGCGTGTTTATTTCTAGACAGAAGACAAAATGCTTCTGCTTTAATCCTAAAATTCATTATTCTTCCATTTTATGTCCAAAGGCAAAAAATGAGAACTGAGCGCCAACCATATTAATTTGTTTGTGAAATTGTACAGTGCCTCCATTTCCTATACTGGGTTATTAAAAAAAATGAGTATTGCTATGGAAAAGTAATCCTATATAACAAACCACTCTATCAGTGATCGTTATTCTGTAATGTAAAGCAGAGTATAAACAACATAAACTTTATATGCATATTTTTATGCAGATATTCTATATTAATCTTTATGCTGATCAGAACTCATCTGCATTACATATGTCAAATTAATATATATGTTAAATGTACTTCAGTCATACATTTCTAGATGTATTTGCGTATAAGTTATGATATCAGTAGCGGAGGTGAGAACTTTGAGAGAAAATAATATCTGGTATGGTTTTTTGCTTATTGTTATCAGGACATGTAATTAACATAAAGCATTGGCATTTATGTTTCCCTTATTAACAGAAAAAAATAGTTTAGTATAAAAGATTTCAAAACAATTAAGATAGTTTAAAAAAGTTTATGGATAAATCACTAAAAGCTCTTTGTGGTTATGTTCATGATGTGGGGCTGCTTTCATAGTTAAGACTTTATCCAATATATTGGAGGCTGTGTTAGAATTTTTTTTGTTTTCTATTCTAATGAAGATATGAAATTCATGACTGAAACTTTGAATTCTTTCTATTAGTTATGGCTTTCTCGTTATGGTTTTCTCCTCTTTCATTTTTGAACTGGAAGCCCTTCCCCACAATTTGGAGGGAAAAAATAGGTCAAACTCAACTTAGCAATTTTTGAAAGGTTTTTCATCTGTTGAGGCAAGCGTTCAGCCAGAATTTCTAGTACTTGTGACACTGCTGCCAAGTAGCATTGACTAATATGTACAGGGTCTACTTAAACGTTTGAGGTTGTGGGATATCTTTGGCTACGGGACATTCTGTATCAGCAAAAATCTCAAAAAAGTGAACATTTCCCAAAGATCGTATTTCTTTACCTGCATTCAGCTGTAGCTTCTCATTTGCATCACTTAGATACAGCCACTGAATATATGTAATATCCTTGATATTATGGAGGGTTGCCCAACTTATTTTAACTTTTTTTTGGTGTGGTTTTAATAGAGAATAAGAAATGCTTCTCTGTAGCTTCTTGTCCTTAGCTTCCTCTCATGCAGTTGATCTATTTGTACACTTTTTTCCTTATGAACTCTTTTAAAAGGCATTGTTAGCATAATGAAGTAAATGTTATGCATTGGTAGTAGAGTATTCTTTGAATTCCCCTGCCCCCCCCCCGCCCCAGCAGTAGCTTTAGGGAAAGGTTTTTTTCCACCTGGATCAAGATAGCATGTCACTATAATTTTAATCATACTTTAAAATGCCTAAACACCAATTTCAGAGGCAAAATTATCTCAGATATTATTACAATATAATTTGATTCAGGAAACTGGTCATCTGGTTAGAAAAAAAGATGTTATGACTTGGGAAGAGCAGAATGTACTTAAGATGTTGAAATCCTCATAAATAAGCTATTTCTTTTATGGTGCTTGTTTTATACAGAAGATAACAGAATGAGATCTGTGATGATCATGTACTAATAATGAAGAGTAAACAGATGTTCTGCAAAATGTGTTTCATGTGAAATGTTGGATTTGTTTAAGGAAAGAAAACAGGGTCAGATCCTCGTTTAATGTAAATCATTATAGCTCTAAGGAGAACAGTAATATAGATGCTGAAAAATAATTCTGTATCCTTGAAGGTATTTTTATCATACAGCAGAATAGCAATGGCATTAGATGATCAAAATATAACATTATTTAATACAACCAGACTTATTTTTGCATAATGAAATTGTGAAGTATTTGGTTATGTGTCTTTTTATTATTTGCTGTGAAGATGCCTTTACTTTTTAATGGATTTCTTTTGGCAAGGATGTAAGGAAGACACGGGGAACTTAATTCTGAAGTCAAGACTGTTTGCTATATTGAAGTGCTTGTTCAGTATTTGGTATTGGCTTGGTTTTACTTCTTTATTCTATTTTAGATATTTGCCTGACTGGTCCAGCTAAAGCTCATACAGTGTGACCCTTATATATTGTGCTGAGCAATCCTTTCCTTTCTAGTAACAAGAGATAACTTGGAAGTCTGGTTTGGCCCTAGTTAATGAAAGGTTGAATTTGCTAACGGTACATTTATACTGAAAGTTTGTATTTCTGCCACTCATCATCTTACTTTTATCTGGAAATGTTTTTTAACCTACATAGCTTGGTATCATTGCCACTGTATTGTCCTCTATCTTTATCAGCTACCATTTATTAGTTATTGGAAACAAATGCAATTCCTTTAATAACTGAATAAAGAAAGCCTTACAGCTACTTTCAGCCCATGTCGGTACAATAATTTTGGCTAAAATACAAGATAAATTAGTGCTGATTGAATTTAATTATGACTATACAAGACCCAATCTGCATGGGCAGAATGACTATGCAAAGGAGCATAGTACTACCGCTACTGTGGCAGGCTTTATGGGGATATTTTATGTATGGTGCATAAAGCTGCAAGAATACTTACATTAATGGAGTTGGGCATGACCTAAAATATACTTTGATTTATTATGTTAGATGGGACAGAGCAAATTTTGGTGAAAGTGCCCCAATCAGGCAAAGCACTGCTTAGTTGTTTGCCTGGTGGAATTCTACAGACCCAGAAAGTGGTATTTTTGCCATGTTCCCACTCTTCAACTGTATTGGATATGCATGAAATACATAGCATTTACCTGCTTAGAGCATTAGGAAGATTGTTTCCTTTGTATAAAGAATGAAAAATATTGCGTTTTCTAGATAGAGTATGATAAGTTTTGTGCTTGGCAAGGGAAATGGTATCATTTCTACACAAATGATTTCAGTACAGCTTATGAACTTATAGCCTTTACACATAGCCATTTAATCGTGTTCGTATTACAGAGGATTTTGAATGTAGCCGTCTTAAACTTGGGGGCTGGGGAGCACATAATATATATATTGGAGTGCCGTGTGTATTCCTGTCGGCTCTTTTCACACACCCTTGAATTTAGGAGTGGGATGACATTATAGCATTATGCTGTGGTTAATTGTAAACATCCCAGGAGCAGAAGCAAAAGAGTGGGTTGCTGTGGCTTTCTTATGAAGTACAGTACAATTTAAAACATTATTTAAATAAAGATACTTTAGATTCAGTGTGTTGTCACTGAAGTCTAGATACCCAGAGAGGCTTCAGTACAAGCACAGACTTGAAAGTGGAGGAGAGTCAAAGTATGTGTGTGTGTGTGGAGGAGGGGAGAGAAAGAAAGGGAGAGAGAAATCAACAGACGTAACAATGAAAAAAAATTCTCCAGGGTTATCTATGAATGAAAAAAAATTCTCCAGGGATATCTATGGTAACAGTTTTAAAAGTAGCCTTTGTCTAGATGTGCTGGAGACTCTCTGTGTGGTTTCAGGAAGAATTCTCAGGCCAAGCACAAATACAGGCTGGGCAGAGAATAGGTTGAGAGCAGCCCTGAGGAGGATTTGTTGGTGTTGGTTGATGAGAAGCTCAACGTGAGCCAGCAATGTGCGCTCGCAGCCCAGAAAGCCAACTGCGTCCTGGGCTGCATCAAAAGAAGCATGACCAGCAGGTCGAGGGAGGTGATTCTTTCCCTCTGCTCTGCTCTCATGAGACCCCACCTGCAGCACTGCATCCAGCTCTGGGGCCCCCAACATAAGAAGGACGTGGACCTGTTGGAGAGAGTCCAGAGTAGGGCCACAAAGATGGTCATAGGGCTGGAGCACCTCTCCTTTGAAGACAGGCTGAGACAGTTGAGGCTGTTCAGCCTGGAGAAGAGAAGGCTCTGGGTGGATCTTATAGCGGCCTTCCAGTACTTAAAGGGGGCCTACAGGAAAGGTGGGGAGGGACTCTTTATCAGGGAGTGTAGTGATAGGACAAGGGGTAACACTTTTAAACTGAAAGCGGGTAGATTTAGATTAGATATCAGGAAGAAATTCTTTACTGTGAGGGTGGTGAGGCACTGGCACAGGTTGCCCAGGGAAGTTGTGTCTGCCCCATCCCTGGAAGTGTTCAAGGCCAGGCTGGATGGGGCTTTGAGCAACCTGGTCTAGTGGGAGGTGTCCCTGCCCATGGCAGGGGGGTTGGAACTAGGTGATCTTTAATGTCACTTCCAACTCTAACTGTTCCGTGATTCTGTAAACCAGCTGAAGGGTGTGGCATGCCTTTTCTGCCTTTCTGTTTGTACCTCAAGTCAGGTAACGAATTTTATTTTGTGCCAACAGCACAAATCTCTATCTTGCATCCACATGCGGCAGTTTGACTTTTAGCTTGCTTCTCTGTCGTCTTCTCTGTATCTTGGCTAGTATGCATTAAACTTTCCAACTATGCATGACTGTAGATTAAATCTAACCTTGCAACTCTGTATCTTATTTTAAAGTTGGGGTTCTTTTACTCCTTTTTTTGGTAAATAAAATTTAAACAATGTCTCAGTTTCTATCTCCACAGAAAAAATCAGTTATAAAACATGCATGGTAAATAGTGTGCTTCCGCTACGTGTGTTTCTGTTAAGCTGAGATCCGTATATTCATGGTTGGTTGTTGTGATCAGATCACAATTGTACAGATCCTCAATGGTTGCAAGATTAGAGAGTAAATTTAAATGCCAGTTCAAATAAGTGGTTGTTCATCAACCATTAGTTTATGTGGGTCGTTTTTTTCTTTTCTTTTGAAGGAGAAAAGTAATTTTCTATAAACAGCACATCAGAATATGACTTAGATTCTGGTGGACTGAATAATTTAATATGTAGAAATCGGCAATAGGGCAGTGGCGATTTATGGCAGCTGAAGAGTCTTGTCAGAGGAATCTGACTAGGCAAAGACTTAGCATACATTAATTTGCAAGTAGATGCAAAAATCTTTACAGGAGCTGTGCTTTCATGACTTCTCTCTGCTAATAATATAATTTGTCTTCCTAAAACACCAGAATAGTACTGATCATATGGGATATATGACATATTGAGGTAAAGAAGAAGGCTTGTGTGGATTGAATTCTGTGATCAATCAGACAAGATGATAGTTTCAGTTTTCTTACTGCTGTTGTTCTTCTCCCCCAAAATAAATATACACCTTAGCTTAAATGAAAGAGATTGTCATTCACAGCCATTCCTAAAGTGCACAGAGGAAATATATTCTAAGTCATTCTCCATATTTTCAGGGCGAGGCTGCTCTCTACCAGCTCTGCATTAAAAGGCAATTGTGGCCGGTTGTGCTGCTCGTGGCTCATGTGCCTCAGTGTAAAAATCATGAGCTACTGCTAGGGAAGTGGACCCTCACTCTAAGGCCTGTAGTAATGTTCCCCCTTCCTGATGCCTGCTTGAGCTCTGCCTCCCCATCCGTCATAGAAGACCCGTTGTAAGCATTCTCTCCCATTATATACACTTAACACACAGTGTTAAACCCTTTGGCTCCTTAACAGAGAATGCCTATGTCTACACTCTCTTAGCAGAGTCAGTGCTAAATAAACCACACTGTCTTTATCTTCAAAATGTTATGAATTGCCCTGTATCACTAGTAACTGCATTGTGCATCCAAACATGCGTTGAATTCTTTTGGGGTACTGTAATTGGATTAACAAAATTCAGGCTTGATTAATCTGTCATTGTAATCAGGTTACTAAACAATTCACGATGCTCTTGATAACTGAACTCTGAGGGAATGATAAATTTGCTTTGGTCAGGAGGTTGGAGCAAATGACCTGCTGAGATCCCTTTGAACCTAAATTATTCCATGCTTCTATGAAAAACTATTAGCATACATTTCCAAATGCCATGGGCAGATCTTCAGCTGGCATGATTCAGAAGACTTCCTTCAGAAACAATAAGCCCAGGTCGCTTCACACTTACCCCAAATTTTTATGTCACTAATGACTACTTATTTTCTTTTATCTAGCAAATTCTAATTGTCTTGATGTCTTGATGAATATGCCTTTCACCTGGGGCCTTAAATGGTGCTATAAGTATTAGTTATGCCCTAGGATTCCTTAAAATATTATAAAGTATTGTAGACTCCAGTTGTAAAATAATCAGTAAGACAGCTAGGAAGAGAATCCAGGAGTCCAAAACCTTAATTTCCTGCTATGATCAGTTAACTACACTTGCACAACGCCAACCATCATGCTGATTTGCTGTGCATCAGGAAATATACGCTGCTCACAGCATTCCATGTAAATAACCATCTTTATTTAAAATTTCCGTTAGATGTATACTGATTTATTTAATTTTTTTTAAAAAAAGACTTCATGACACAGGCACAGCAACTTTTCCAAATGTGAAAATTATATAACTCTGTCATGCACTATGACATTCAATATAGTACTTCATGACATGCAACACTGGCATACGTGAAAGCTCTGGGAAAAAATATGCAGGAATAGGACAAAGACATACTCCTTACAATTCTACTTGTGATAGTTTTGTATTTTCTGTCTCAAAATTGTCATTGCAGGCCTAGAAAGAACCTTTGATTCTTAAAACACACAGTGTGTTTCAAGAACAGCATGAGGAAGGAGATGCAAAGGAAGAAGGATCATTCTCTGCTTGCCCTTTGCACTGATCAGCATCTTTGTCTTATTCCATCTGCCAGCAAAAGTTATGGGTAAAATAGAGTCAAGATGAAACAAGGCTTTTGTCAGTCCAGCTGTATTCCAAAACCAGTATCAACTCCTGCAAATTGCTATGAGTTTTATTCCATCTATTGGAATACCTCATTAGGAGCAGCTTAGTGATCCAGATGGCTTTTATGCTGCCTTATAACTACTCACTGTTCAGCCTTAATTTTTGCCCCTTTGAGTCTGAAAAAGTTCAGATTTACTAAGTGTGGGAAATGGAATGGGGATTTTCTAGCCTGCTAGCAATTTGTTACCTGGGTTTGTAAATAAATGCACTTTCAGTTGTTACTGTCATCTTTGACTAAGTCCACACGATGTCTGACTCCTAAACCAGATGCAAAGTTGCCTTTGTCCTCATCAGTCCTAGAGAAAAGTGAACATTGTGGAGTGCTTGCCCTTGGTGATCTCTACATCCCTTTATCTGACACACGAGAAGGCTGTGCCGCCATTCAGCAAGACCAGGACTGGCTAGAGGGTTGGGCGGAGAGGAAAGTAATAAAGTTCAACATGGGCAATTGTAGGGTCCTGCACCTAGGGAGGAATAACCCCATACACCAGTACAGGTTAGGGGTTGACCTGCTGGAAGGCAGCTCTGCAGGGAGGGACCTGGGAGTCCTGGTGGACAAGTTGACCATGAGGCAGCAATGTGCCCTTGTGACCAGGAAGGCCAATGGTCTCCTGGGATGCATTAAAAATAGCATGGTCATCAGGTTGAGGGATTTCATCCTCCCCCTCTACTCTGCCCTGGTGAGGCCACATCTGGGGTACTGTGTCCAGTTCTGGGCTCCCCTGTTCAAGAAGGACAGGGAACTACTGGAGAGAGTCCAGTGGAGGGCTACAAAGATGATCAAGGGACTGGAGCACCTCTCTTATGAGGAAAGGGTGAGAGATCTGGGTCTGTTTAGCCTGGAGAAGAGAAAACTGAGAGGGGATCTCATCAATGCTTACAAATATCTAAAGGGCAGATGTCAAGAGGATGGGGCCAGGCTCTTTTCAGTGGCGCCCAGTGACAGGACAAGGGGCAATGGACACAAGCTAGAACATAGGAAGTTCTGTCTGAACATGAGGAAAAGCTTTACTTTGAGGGTGTCAGAGCACTGGAACGGGCTGCCAGAGAGGTTGTGGAGTCTCCGTCTCTGGAGATATTCCAAACCCACCTGGATGCGTTCCTGTCCAGCCTGCTCTAGGTGATCCTGTTTTGATAGGGGGGCTGGACTAGATGATCTCCAGAGGTTTCTTCCAACCTCTACCATCCCATGATTCTGTAATGATTATTTTTGGTCTTTTTTTGGGTGGGTTTTTTTATTCGGTTTTGGTACAGACTGACTGAAATAATGCAAAGCCTGTGTTGCACTCTGCTAAAGTTGTATTTTTGAAGCAAGGGTTGGTGTTACATGCCATGGGACTTGGCATAATGATGCATGAGAGTGTTTGAAGGCACAGAGCTCGCTGAGAAAGTGTTGTAAAAAATGTTCTGGGTGTGCATGGGGGTCAAATGAGGTGTAATCTTGTCCATACTGCATATGGGAAATAGTATCTGGAGCAAAATTGTCTCAGAGTGAGCTGGTTGACTAGCTTGAAAAGGCTGTTTGTAAGTGTAGAAATTGGTCCTTTAATGAGGACCAGGACTCAGGAGCTCAGTTCTGTGATAACGTAGTCACGATTGATAATGTAAGCTTGATAATAGACTGAAGCCCCAATGAGTATTCCAAGCTCTGTTGAAGGTGCTTTGAAAATTTAAATGGGGTAAATGTGTAAGATGGAAATAGATGGCCTCTTCCACCCAATCTGATGAGGCTTCTAAAAAGTCAGGCTCTTTTCTGAAGACATCAGAGAAGAGAAAGGAATAGCTTTTCTTAACTCCATTTGCCAATATGGTATATTATAGACTACAAGAAAAAGTTAGGGAAGAGGATGAAAAACTGATAGTACATTTTTCTTCCCACATAAAGTGTGAAGAATATTCTTCTGTCACACCTTATTATATAAAAAGTTAAAACTGACCCTTTTTTCTGATTTGCCGTTAAAAAATGCACACTGCAAACAGTATTTGCTTCTGTTATGAGAAACTTAGCCCTTAATAGCTTACTTAAAACATATTATTTTTCTTCAAATATCCATTTGCTGTTTAAAAGAAAATCCTGTGTCACTAGTTTGTAAACAGTAAGGGTTGCCTTCTGTTTTTTTTCACAGCATCTCTAAAAATACCACTGCTTTAATTAATTCCATTTCCACTAACTTCTTTATAGTACATTGTTGGGTCTTGTTGCTTAGAAATCTTGGATAAAAACCCAGAAAATAGTAAAAATCATGGATTTTAGTGTTTTCCTCACCTCTTGCTTACTAAAGCTAAAAGCCACGTGAGAATGTGTGTCATGCCTGAAAGATCATATTTTGTTGTTTTTCCATTTCTGTTTTGTTCTGGTTTTTAGTAGTTAGTAAAGACTAACTATTTAGTAGGAATAGAAATTGGTCTTAATTTAATGAAATATACTATTTATTTCAAAAAGAAAGATCTTTCCCTATAATAAACATTTTCTTACTTCTAAGTATTGTTTCATACCTCATGTTTGGTGCTGTTGAAGTCTTGGAAAGTTAACTTTTACATTTATTTCCACTCTTAAAATCCTGTAACTCTCACAGATGTTTTCTGTTCTGTGAGGGGATGGGAAGGAAGAGGTAGAAATTTGAAAAACATAATTTGCATTTTTACGTAGAAGTATGCATTTTTTAAAATGTTGTTTATTTTTCCTTCCTAGGGAATTAATTATGTCTGTTCCACTGAGAACAGTTGTCAACTTAAAGCCCTTAAAGTTTTACAATCAAGTAATTAACAAGAGACTTGGATACCGTCATCTATGTTAACAGTTTTATGATGAATGTTACTTAGTGTAAAATTACCTTGTACCACTCCTGTCTGCATCACTGCTGTGGGAATTTATCCACTTTACAATCAAAGAAAGTAAGCATGACTTGTTCCTTGTAGAAGGGAACAGTATTTGTAATAATGTGCAAATTTTCAATAACTGTTACAATTGCAGCAGCTGAGTTTCATCTCTACCTGATGGATAACATGTGGTAGAATGGCCTCTCTGAGGGCACCTGCCTGTTAACCAACTCCTCTTCAGAAAGTAAGAGATCATCTGAAAAGTGGGTGTTGCTGCATGAAGAAGGAATGTGATGGAAACAGGCTGGTCAAATGGTACACACCAGTTTTTCATTAAATCCCCGTAGAGCAATTTCTGCTGTGTAGAAATGGTGGAGGAGGATCCTTTGGGATAAGGTTTAGGGTTTATTTTTGTGGTGACTTCTTTGTGAGGACATGGTTTCTGCTGGTGCAGAAGGGAGGAAGGTGTAATGTGAATATATCTCTGAGTCAGCTCATTTATATGAACATTGTCGCAACTTATTTATGGTAAGTGAATTTCATTCCCGGATGCTATTTATTTCACTGTCTGAGAGATAAGTCCTTTGGTGAAGGCTGCAGAGGGAGTCAAGTCCCGGGGAGAAAAACAATTAGATATCTCTGAGCTTCAGTTCAGTATACGAAACACCTTTTTTTTGCAGTAAAAGACATTATACTATCTATGTTGTGTCCGTGTGAATAAAAATGAAAGTTAGCTCTACCAGAAGTTTTGTTATGTTAGCGTTTATCAAGCAGGTGCCTGACTGTTGTACGTGTTTGGAGGTACTTGGCTCTGAGTCTAAACTGTTTCTTGAAATGAATTTGCTGATATTTAGCTTACTGACCTCTTTGCTGATGAATGTGAACTTAGTTATATAATTTTATGTCTACTTGTATCATTACTTGTGAAGACAAAATAAGACTCGGTGGGACAGTGGCTTTTAACTTTAAGCCAAGGGGATGTAAAGCACTCCAGCCATCACTCTGTAATCTGCATGACCAAAATATGGTATTGATTGAATTTGAGCACTTCGGTAAATGGTACAACTGGTGTTTAAATTGATAGGAGCAGGGAGGAACTTTCACAAAAGATGTATTTGGCCTTGGCATGTTGGAATGGTATATAAGCCAAGCTTATCTTCTTTTTCCTGCTACTGCTTCCCCTGCCTGTGCCAGAAAGATTGTTCAGTTGCCAAATTTGCCATTTGTGCCCATCCTCTGGCTGCGTTGCCTCAGCTGTATAATTAACATCACTACCTAGGTTACAGCTGAATTAAGTTTGAGTTTTTACAGGAGTTTAAATCACTTACTCAGGGCTATTTTGGCTCAGTTTGGTTCTTTGCCTTTTTAAAATGACCTGAAAAAGAACCTCTCCCGTTCTGGTCCAGACATTCAAATTGAGTCAACACACTTCAACTGCATTTTTTTTTTTTCTCTAAGATATTTTTCTCAAGGCAATGATGACCTTTCTGTTTGTCTTTTGTATAAGCCACAGTCACCCAAATGAGTCAGTATGGTACTGCTTTCAATCCCTGTGTCAGTGTTTCAAGTTTCTGAGTTAGTTGTCTTATCTGGACCTGGTCATATATCTGTGCGTGGGCATATAGTGCAACACTGGGAACATGCTTTGGAGTTCAAACCAACAATCTTTTTTGCCTAGCTCTTCTCATTCATCATGCAGTGATTACAGTTCCCTAAAGACATGGAGAAGAAAACCTAGTCCCCTTCCAATGGTATTTTTAAATAGTGTGATATAATCCTTTCTTTTTTCTAAAGGAAATCTAAAACCCCATGTAGATGGTATTTGCTATCAGATATCTGTTCCTAGAGCTGTTTGGTTAGCATACTATCTCAGCTTAATGAAACATTTTGGTTAAGAGAAATGTTGGCCACAAATTCAATTCAAATCTGTCCTCAGAAAACACTTTGCACAAACCTCTTCTTCCACCCTCAGTTTTATATATGAAATTTGCAAAATAAAGAAATTTGCCAGCAGAGTTACAGTTGGATTAAGAACAAAATTAAGCTAAATTAAATGAGATTTTATGTACTGTCATTGTTGATCTTAATACAGTGAGTTTTAGTTGGTGGTACCTTGACCATAACACCTACTGTAGTCTGAGAATGAAAAATGCGTTCTGATCTGACTGGGACTTTCAAACACCACTTTCAGAACTACATTGTAGTTTTGCCTATATTTGCCCCAATCTTTTTTTCTCTTGCTACTAGATCTTTTTTTGTCTTTCTACCATCAACCTCCCCATCCCCCCAGCTTTGTGCGAAAGAAAAAAGTCACAATTAAGTAATAGGTAATTATTAGAATAATTTTTCTGTTTAATCACTATGATTTTGTTCTTGGTAGCAGTGCTGGGCTTTGGATTGCTTTTTGATAAAGCTTACTGGAAATCAGTTTTCTTCATTACTTGCCCAGCAGAAGCGTGGGAAATAAATACTGTGTAGAAAAAGGTGGCTTTCATAGTTGCTGCAAGAGATCTCCGGGGAAACTTTTCTCTGAGCAGCACCCCAGCCCAGAAGATAGGTGGTCCTAACAAATATATAACCAAGCGTGTTGCCCTAGAGTGAAAGTGAGACTTTTGTTCTTGCTTTTACCTCTTTTTGCATCTAATTCAGCAGTGTTTAAGGAACCACCTAATTTGAAGTGCATGAACAGCCCAATTGATTTCACATGCTGGAGTGCCTTAAACTCTAGGACAATGAGCTTGACCTTTTATTCCTTTTGAGGAAAGAAACGTTGGTGTTTGGGGCAGCACAAGCATTAGATTTCTCTTGTATGTAACTGGGGGCATTCCTTCCAGGAGAATATTCAGAATTACATTTGTTGCCCTGAAGTGAGAGTTTTTAGCAGCAAGTGGTTTTTGATGTTAAAATGTTTTGTGTAAGTAATTCAAGAATGACTGTTTATATCTCTTCCCTTTTTTTAATTTTCCTTTTCACAAAGTAAGCATGATGATATTGTGACATCTTTTAGTTACTGCACTTCAGTCTCCTTTTAATACAAGGGTTCTGCCAGGTGAATGCTGTCTTTTGGTTTCTGGTGGGAATAGCGTTCATTAAGTGTCAAGAGAAGATGTTTTTGGGTTCTGGGTTTGTTGGAGTTTTTTTTCTGGGATGAGAAGATCACTTAGATGAGTTCTTGAAAAACGTGAGACTTTCAGGAAAGTTGGAATGAGGATATTTGAAGTCAATAGGACTATCACAGCATATAAAATTAGTACATTTGTGTGGTAGTAGAGGGGCACATTCTGCAATTTACTGCAGGGAAGCTAGTGTCAGGACAAGGCGTTAATTTATACTTCTGTGAACCTTATTGTTTTGTTTTCAGTGATAAATTACTGGTTGCATATAGAGTATTTTTTCTTTTTTTGTTTTTCATTTAATCAATTAACTAACCTTAAAGCACTGGGGAAAAATAACCCAAGTGATTTGGTACATTTCAGGAATAACTCATGTCAGTGCTAGTTAATGTTTGAGAACAACCTTAGTATTTTTGCATTTGAATAACAGGGGCTGTATTATCTTCCTATAAAATATTCACATACGTGCTGTGGGGAATTCTGTGGATAGAGTGTTGACTAGTGCAGTATTGGAAGCAGCTCTAGAAGAATCACTGTTGTAGCAGTTGGAGCTAAATATTAGAAAGAGGTGAAAACAAGTTTTAGTTTAAGTGAATGTTTCAAAGCTTACTTCCTGTCTTTTCATTCCTATCTGTTCCTTCCTGCATCCCACAAGAAAAAAAGTCATAGTTTGGGGTGAAATAAGAGTACATAATTATTTTTTTCTTATTCATTTTACTTGTTATTTTACTGTCCTTTCAAGTATGAAGATGTATTTGTTAGACTGTTTATTTCCTGAGACTGACCAAGCTTCGTACCATGTGACAGAAAATTTAACCTGTTGCTTGTATTTGCTGGTGATTCAGATCTTTCTATTCTTCATACAACATTAATGATGGTTTTTGCTAAATTGTCTCTCCAAACCAAATAATGCTAAAGCAATGAGCAACTTTCTTCTCCTGTTTTGATGGTAGCATAGTCAGATACATTAGTCCCTGAATGGGTTGTTCAGACATTTGAAAAGACAGCTTCATTAGCGGTACAAAGGTTATATAAATAATCATGCAGAAAGGATTTTCTTGCTGTGCTTTCTAAGGAGTTTCTGTGTATGTCTTTGGTTTCATCATGTAGAATTGCAATGTCATTCAGGTGAGAAGAAATCTCAGGAGGTCCTTAGTCCAAGGTCCCGCTCAAAGCAGAGGCAGCAGTAAATTCAGACAATGTTGTCCAGGACTCTAAAGTCTCTGAGGACAGACCTTACACAACCTCCCTGGTTTCTGATGCTTCATTATCGTCATGGTGAAACATTTTTTTTTTTTTTATTCCCTCTTTATACAGTTGGAACCACTCACTTATGACTGATGTCTCTCAACCTTCCACTGTGCACCACCATGAATAACCTTGCTCTGTTTTCTCAGTAGCCTCCTTGTAGGTACTGGGGGTCTGCTGTTAAGCCCCCTGGAGCCTTTTCTCTTCAAGGCTGGGCAAATCCTGTTTTCATCAGCCCCTGACTGTCTTGGTGGCGTTCCAGTGGATTTGCTCAAGTTTACCATAATCTTTCCTATTATAGCCCAGTAGGTTACCAGCCGTCATTTATTCCACAGTCCACTGCTGACTCATCTTTAGCCAAACATCCACAAGGACCCCTGGATCCTTCTCAGCAAAGCTCCTAACCAGGCACTTAGGCCCAGCAGTACCAGTGCAAAGGGTCAGTCCGTCACAGGTGCAGGACTTTGCTTTGCCCTTGTTGAATTCCATGAGGTTCCTCATGCACTATTTATTTATATAGCCATAGTATATTGTTTAATTAATTTGTACTTTGTTGTTCAGGATGTCTTACAAACTATTTTCACAAAAAAGCATATAAAGATAGACCAGGAAAAGTCTCAGGAAGTTATCCAATTCTTTCTGTCTGCTTGGGGCAGGATTATGATGCTATTGTATGATGATGCTGGGGTGTAGCACACATCTATTTTTAAGGAATTTCATATAGTAATATGCATTAACTGTAAAAGTGTTTATATTTTTTACAATACTGCATATTAAGTATTATCACTTTGAGGGGAGAGCAACAATGTCTTGGTAGATAAGACACTCACTTGCATGTTAAGAGACCTGTACCGTGTTATGGGTCTATTGTCTACCTTTCACAAAGATTCTGCTTGTACTTCTCGTTCCATCCACCCTCCCCCACGCCGTCAACTTGCTGGGGGATGACATTCTTCCTGCCACCTCTAGTGACCAAGTAGTAGAAATATGGTATCTTCTTGCTTTAGTACTTAGTTGAGTATCGAACCGTGCTTCTAAATGTAATGTTTATGCTCTTCAGTGGCGTACGAGTTGAGGGGGTATGGGGTAACACAGAAAAATAAATAATGGTTTTAATTGAGATGAAAGAACACACCTTTATGCAGGTCATGGTTACGCTGAGATTTAGAAAACCATCAGAAAAAAATCAGCAATTCTTTTTCTAGTTGGCGCTATGGGACACTTTCTTAGCCAACATTTAGAAAAGATGGTCGCCACTCTGAATAAAAACTTCACTTCTTGTAGATCCTGTGATTTTAGGTCATTAATGCTGAGTACCATTTTTAAACAGGTTCTACAAATGACATAGTTTTTCTCAAATTTCCACTTGACTTCAGCAGTCATTAGCGTAACCGATTGTTTTTCATTTTTCTTTGACTTTTTTTCATTTCAAAGAATGCCAGAGGTGCTATATCATCCCTCTAGTGATTAATATCCCATGAAGTGCTAGATTTTTTACAGAAATATGTGTCCACGTTTCCTTGCACACTTGGAAATCTTAGTACTGCTGTGTGTAACTACTCTTTTTTGCCTTCTGTCTCTCATTATTGGAGACTGTACAGACATGGCACAATGTACTTGTGACAGATTCTGTCCTATTGTAAGACTTACAGTAACTGATCTGTCTTGCAAAACAAGGCCAGCGAGTCTTAGTTGAATCACCTTTTAGTTTATAATGATGGCAAAGGTTATAAAAATACCCCTTCAGAAACAGGTTAGTTCATGAAGAACTTAAAGCAAGGCTAACACTCCGACTAACCCCAGGTATGACCTATTCAACCAGGAATTCCTCTGATGGAGAGGAGGAGGATGTTTTGAAAGGAAGATGCTCAACTCTGTATGTTTGCTGTCATTGAAAAAGAGAGGGGGAGGGGGAAAAAAAAGGGAGGAGCAGTAAGTGAGGAAAACAATGGAATGGATGTTTGATGGACAGAAGGATCTAAGTCTTCCACATAAGTTGCCATATCATCTTGGAGGCACCGGTGTCTACAGAACTACTCACTGCTAACATGTAAGACTCTCTGAAGACGAACAGACTGACTTGCTCAGAAAATGAGTGCTACTCTTCTTGAAAGAGAAAAATCTAATTGTAGTGGCTATAGTGCTTGGTTTTCTTACTGTATCCTGATTTCTGATTATTTGTTCCTACTTGATCTAAAGTTGTTTCTTTTTTTATCATAAGCCACTTTAAAACCCACTCAGGAGGAGGGGAGGTGCTTTCAAATGGACACATAAAGGATTATCGTTTGAATCAATTTTGAGGTCATGAGTTAATTCAGAAGCCTTAGACAGAGCTCACAATAGCTATCACCTGTAAGCCAGTATGTCTAAATTGACTTTCTTTGGTTTACAGGGCAGCCTTTTTCTGAGTGCTTTAAAATGTTGAGTAAGTGAGGAGGATGTGTTATTCACTCTACCAGTGCTGTATTGACTCAGCAGTATTGCCGTATTTACACAGTGGGCAATTTCAGTTCGTTATACCTAACAAGCTTGTGTTTACACTCTTCTTCCTAGTTAGATATTTTTGTATGTATTGGCATTTCCCAATTAAAAGGTCTATTTTTGACAGATTGGCAAATGTGTGTAATTTCTTAGCACTTTTTCCCCCCAACTCTTTCTCCTCTGACTCTGCAGGTACTATTTTTTTTTACAAGCAAGTGGTCCTCTTTGTTGTGTTGAAAAGGGTAACAGGTAGCAATATGCATTAGAGGGATTGATCACTAAACCAAAATATAACTGATTCCAGTATGTGGGAGCTTGTGAATGGAGAAATGCTGTCTCTCTCTTCCATTCCAGCAGGTGGGAATTCCATTTCTGGGAGTCTAAAGCTGAAAATACCAATGCAGGGTACACCTTTTTTTCGATATTCCACACTTTCTGCCACGCCTCCCCCTCTTCCCCATATTCTGGGGATTGTTCTGGTTATAGGACATTTAAATGATTGTTTATATCCCTGTGTACATGTTGTATTTAATTAACCTTGTGCTTTGAACCAGTTTCTGGCTTGTAGAAGAATCGGCTGCTTTCTTGAGACGAAATGGTCAGTGTTACTGTTGACAGTAAAAAGGGCCAAGAGCAGCCAAATGGCTCAAAGCCAGGCTTGCCTGTTGAAGTCCAAGAAAGTACTTTGTGTCAAAGGTAAAACCAACTGATGCACTCTCTTGTGTTAGCACTCACTGTTTCTCTTTAGATGGAAATAGGAGTGATTGATTAACATAATGTATTTCTGTATTGAGGCAAGAAAGGGATGGCATTTTAGTTCTTTGAACATTGAGACCTTAAAATGATGGTGTTCAGTACTTTCAGTGCATGAAAGTATGGGGGAATTTTACAATGTATCCCAAGAAAATTAAGCACGTGCAAAAATCTGCAAACAAGGCTTGTAAACTATTAGTCCTGGAGGCTTTGATTTCTAAAATTACTCTTCTAGGGCCTAGTCCAGAAATGTGAAAATACAAGGTTGTAAAGAATAGCATCTGAAGTCTCTAAAATTTTTTTAGTGATTTCAAAGTATCACACACAGAATCAAAGAATGGTTAGGGTTATAAGGCGCCTTGTCATCTAGTCCAACCCCCTGCTCAAAGCGTGGTCAGCTAGAGCTGGTTGCTTGGGACCATGTCCAGTTGGGTTTTGAATATCACCAGGGTGGGGACTCCACGACCTCTCTGGGGAACCTGTGCCCAGAGGTTTCAACCACCTTCATAGTGAATAAGTGTTTTCTTACGTTTAAATGAGGTTTCCTGTATTTCAATTTGTGCACATTGCCTTCAGTTCTTTCTCTGGCTCCATCCTTTTACTGCCCAACATCAGGTATTTATACACATCCTCCTGAGCCTTCTCTTGAGGTCCTTTGCTGGACTGTTCTCAGTATGCCCATGTCTGTGTTGTACTGGGGAGTGCAGAACTGGACCAAGCACTCACAGGTGTGGCTTTACCAGCGCTGAGCAGAGGGAAAGGCTCTTACCCACCCTTTACCTGCCTGCGATGTCCTGCCTAGTGCAGCCCAGGAATCTTTGCTGAAAGGGCACATTGCCGGCTTGTGTTCATCTTATTGTCCACCAGGACTCCCAAGTCTGTCTGCTTGGATTCTTACACATTTCATATGCTATTCTTGTACACTGGTCTTGCACAGCCCTGTATTTCTGAATCGGGCAGAGAGCAGCATTGCAGTTAAGACGCCCAAATCCAGACAGGAACTGGGGGTCCTCAGCCCTGCAGGATGTACTTGACAATTAGCGTGATTGAGTTCTTAGAAAAGGACTGGCATACCAAACAAAAATGCCTCAATAAGCTACTGCTGGCAGTTGCTGCCTGATTGTCTTTTTGCGCTCTGCCCTGGATTCTTTGTTGAGAACATTTCTTTATTTATACTTAAGGTATGCTAGAGGTTCTCCTTATGGCAATAGAGAGGTTAAGGGCAAACTGGTGACTTTTTCTTTTTTTTTCCAAGTAGACTTTAATAGAGAAGTGATAATAGGAAAGAAGCTTCAATTTTTTTAACAGTGATGGCTTAATAAAAGCTTGGGTTGTTTCAGGAACTATCTAGCTGTTCAAGGTGTCCTTTTTACTTAATTCTCCCAAAGTGTGAAAGTACTTCTTGATTCTTTTTGAACTGGAAGACGATCAGGTTTAGGTTAATTGAATCTTTTAAAAATCTTCAAAACATATTCCTGTCAAATATGTATATGTAGTTCACAGAGCATTGTACTTGTATTTGACATGTACTTCCACTTTGTCATGGTTCTAAATTGGCTGCTGTTATTACAAATAATGAGCTTGGGAAAAGCTCATATAGAGGTTTGTACAATTTACAGCTATTCTATGCTAATGTGAAAAGCTCAAATTTTATTTGCATAGATCTTGATTTATAGATCTACTTACAGTTTGCTACACAAAATGGGAAATTTCGTTGTTTGACATGAATTGTGAATTGAGAAGGCTTGTGAAGGAAGACTCTGTGGGAAACCAAAGTACTCTAGAACAAGAAAATCGATTAACATTGAAATGAAGAAATAATTATAGAACTTTCTGTCATGAAAGTAACAATATTTTTCACTGCTCTTTATTTTACCTTGGAAGTACCTTTTTTTAGTTTGAGTATATAGGACATACACTCTTTCCCCTACAGAAAAACTTATCGTTTATGCACTCGGAAGAAAACAATAAGATTTAAAATGTGATATTTTGCTTGTTTTGGCTTACTATTGGAACATGGTTACAACACTGGAGACAATTGTCTTCCATTTTCCCCCCGATTTTATTTAATTTATTTCATTTTTATAAAACGTTATTTTAATATTTGATTTTCAAAAACTATTTTATTATTTTATGACATAATCCTTGTTGCAATGCTATGTGTAACTTCCATAAATGTTTCTAAATTCTATGCACAAAATGTCTATAAATTTCACACTAACAATAGGCCCTATATATACTAACCTGAAGATTTTAGAGGAAGTGCAATAGAATGGTAAAGCTTTCAGGCACCAGTAAGAATTTGAGTCAGTTGCTATTTTGTAGAATGCATTTTTTCTCATGTTTAGAACTCTGAAAGAATAATTAACCTAAATGATTTTTTTTTTCTGCACTTCTTCTTTTTCTCAAACTATCTTATGCAGATATTAATCAAGTTAACACTGAGACTTAGTTATGCTTAATGCAATGTGAAGTCACGGTATTTTTTTACTCAAGCGTCGTAAGTTCTTTTTAAGTCAAGTTGGGTTTTGCTCTGGGTTACTCAAGCACTTCACAAGGTATCAGAGTGTCGTGACATGGTTGCGATCATGCAAGCTGCGCAACTGTCCCCGCTGTTCCCTGGTGCAGAGACCGTGTCAGGTTCTGTGAAGAAGACTAAGATGACACTATTTTCTCAAAGCCTGTTACTTTCTGTATTCAAGCTATATTTCATTTAGAAGTCTGCTTGTGTGTTAGTTCTGAAATCCTGGGGGTAACATGTTCAGTGTCTAAGTCCAGTAAAAAAAGGAAGGAAGTCTCCTTTTCTGCCTTACTGTAAATAAACCTTCCTTCATCTTTTACTGGGTTAGTGTTATTTCCATGCAAGAGAACAGCTTCAGCATTTTCAATGGAGTTCAGTCATCTGACCTCCATGCTTTTAGGACAGCATGTGTATATTGAAACACAGTGGTTGTAACTTTTTGAATTTGAAAATTATAGGAGATCGGGCAATCAAATTGAATATTCTGAAACTGAAATTTGGATAAAGCGTCACCCACTATGCTGCCTTACATTCTTTAGTGTTCTCTCATTGTAGCTGGCAAGATGAAAGAAAGGAAAATAAGTATATTCTCATTCACATGGCATTAATTGAAATTCAAGCATATGGTGTCAAAAAGGTAACATCTTGCCAAAAGTTCAGATTTACTTACTAATGTAAATGAAAACACTGATATGAAAAGTGGCTGTAAAACTAGACCTTTATAAATGATCTCATTATTTACGTAGTGTATCCAAAGAAATGGCACATATAAAAGGTTGCTTTTGTCATTATATCTTACAAGACTGTATTCTGAAGCTGGATGGTATATTTAAATTGTTTTGGTAAATTACATTTCTATTAGTATAGTACTGATAACGCTGAAAGCAGATCTCGCCATCTTGATCATAAATCAAGAAAACAGTATTATTAAATGCAAGTGCTTAAAAATTGCAATAGAACTATTTACATATTGAATATTTTATGGTTCATATCTGACTGGCCATTAGATTATATTACAGCAATTGTAAATATAAAGCAGTTGGAGGATATCTTCTGTTTGCATAAGTGTACAGTTTTCATTAAAGGAAGAAAATGGTTGTGTTTTTAATACAGGGCTACTGCTTTCTAGGTTTAGCCATTTTTTTTAAAAAAAATACTTGTAATTCTTTGTGTATTTCCACTTAAATTTTATTAGCTGTATGGCTATGATTGGATATCTTGCACACTGAGATAGTGCAACTTGATGAATTTTTCTATTTCCCATCTTACTCCATGTTTATGTTCCCATTCTCAACCTCCATTTTGCTAGTTTGACAAACCACTCTTCCTCCTAAACAGCCAGTAAATGGCTTTAACTTGGGCCATAAATATATACACAGCTGTGCACATTTTAGCTTAAGCCTTCATAAAGCATGATCACCACTTCAAGAGGAGGTAAGAGCTGAAATATATAGATGGGTGTGAGAGAGTGAAAAAGAGGTGAGATTGGAAAGAGGAACTGATGGGTGGAAAGCGGACTAGTAGATGATTTAGCTGCTTATCTCTTTTCTTTGTTTAATTGATATCTTGGAGGCATGCTGACTATATAGTAAATCAATGCTTTTGTGTAGAAAGCAGGTTTTCTACTTACATGTAATTTTATGACTTTCGTGTAGCCTCTGGATTTAACAGACTGTTAAATCTGCAGATTAGGAAGACACTGTAGGTAAATGAGACACAGGTACAAAATGAGGGTTGTCACAAGTGTGCCAATGATCATAATTGTGAAAATAAAGGGAAGTGACCATGACTCGAAGAGTTAAATGACAAACATTAAACTGCATCATTTTTGATATCACCTGCTCATATTTTGCTTGTATACATTATGTGTTTTAGTCTGCTGTATTAGCTACAGGATGTTCCTCAAAGATCTCCTTGTATAGGTCATGGCAGACTGAAAGAGGTGAATGGGACAGATAGAGAATGAAAGGTTGAGATGACAGCATCATGTCGATGCAGATGCTTATTTAGAAAGCAAATAAGGCTTTAAAATAATTGCAGGTGATTCATTTTTGTAATATATGCTACTTGTTAAATTGTCTTTGAGCTATTTCAATAGTTTTTAGTTCATTTTTCCCTGTCACTCCATAAAGCATTAGGTGATGATTTTAATCCTGACTGCCAAAATACAAAAACAAACTATAATAGTTTTAAGTTAAGAGAATCTTTTCCATATTTGTTTAAATTTATCTCATCTAATAATGTGAAGCACCAGTCATGCCAATACTATTATAGCATACCTGAATGTGAGGTTCTGATTACTCAGTCGTAGCTGATTGTTTGAATGTATTGTTAGATAGTAATAAAATCTGCAGCTTCTAAAGTGCAACTGATATGGTCTTCCTGACTAACAGGCTAACAAACAGAGTGTGTAATGATTCATGTAGGAAAGGATAAACCTACATATTAGTATGCAAAAAAATTCTAATTTGGAAGAGCTTGCACAAGTTGTCAGAACCCCCACAATGAAGAGTTAACAGTTCCTACTCATCTGCAATGAAGTCTATTCTAAAGACTTCATTAAAGAAGGAAACTACAGATGGCAAATTATGGTAACTGTGAAATAAGTTTCCTCAAGGGCAGTTGGAGAACTTGTAGTTTTCATTTTTTATCAGGGAAAGTGATGGTCAGTGTCAACAAAATGCAATTTGGTATTTTTTGCCTTTCTCTACAATTTCCTAGGCTTGGTTATGGGATTTTTTTGGGTGTGGAGTGGGTTGCTTCTGTTTTTTGAGGTTTTTTGTGTGTTTGTTTTATTTTTTTTTTTAAACTGGTATGTCCTATAAAATTGGATCCCCTCCCCAATAAAACTATTGTAACTTTACAGCTATTGATATTTCAAAGGAAAACTATTTTCCAAATGGTTTACTGAAGCTTACTAGGAGAGGAGAAGAGATCTAGAGCAAAAGAAAAGAAAAAAGGTCATGTACCAAAGTGCTATATTTTTATTAGATGAGAAGGCAGAGTTTTGTCATTTATTATTTCTGGAATTTGAGTAGTTTATTTCCCAGTAATTTCTTATATTAGTCTGGAATTTCACCTGTACAGAAATTGTGGTATGCCAAATTAGAAGTATTACTTCCTAGTGTAGTATCTAGTCAATAGGATTGTGTATAGGAATGGGGTGTTCATCTTGATTTCTATGGACTTTATTGACACCTTAATATATGAATCACACTAGCTCTATGTATGATGCCATAAGGTGTTTAACCTACATTATTACCAATTTAACATGAAAGGGGTCACTGGATTACAGACCTGCTACTCTGGAACAGGTTTTTCTGCAGCTGTGGAGTGACCACCAGGGTGTGCACAAGAAGCTGTGGAAACTAATGGGATTTGTGTAGGGCTTCTTGTTGGGGATGCCAGTGGGTTTTAGGTGCAGTCCTAACTAACTGATTTTGTTATTCATGCTGCTTTAATTTACCCAGTTTTTTTCCATTCTGAGACCTTTTGAGGGCATTATGCTGCACACTGAAAGTATTTGAGAAGTGAGGAAAAGAGATCTGACTGGTCCTTCTGTGCTTGATGAAAAATGGTACCTGTTCTCCTGTTGAAGGGCCTGAAGGTGATAGGACAGTCTTGTAATGTTCATGCTAAATATTTCTCCCGGGGAGGGGAGGGAGAATTTTGAAATGAAATAATATTTTAAGATATTTTAATTAAGGCTGTTTTTTTTTCTTTTTAGTTATCATTTTCTGCTGAAGGATTTCCTAATGTATGTTTAAAAAAGGGAAACTTGTGGATTGTATTTGAAACTTGGATGTAGGAGGAACCACAGCACAAATGGGAAAGAAAAGGTTGAGAATACCAATGCAAAGAGAGGAACTCTTGTATCTTGGGGGTGCGATGTAACATGTGGTGACTAACATAGACAGCCCAAAGTCAACAGGGCTGTGTTAGAAACACCACACTTAAATGAAGTCTTTTAACTCATAAAAGGCTGAACTCAATGTTTATCAGCAACAAAGAGATGCTTTAAATCTCTTAATCTTGTGTGTTAAAGATGTGAGGTATTTACCCCGTTATTAATGCAGACAGGCAACTTGTAAATATGTGGAGAATAATAACAACTTTAAAAAAAAAAAAGGTTACATTCCAATTATACTCGTATAGACCATTTTGTAATGGAGAAGAAACAAAATAAATGGAAGAAGTGAAATAAAATAGTACAAGTCCACATAAGTGAAACTGACAACTTAGAAAATTGTCTTCAGTATTCATTTGTCCTTAATTTAATACTTATTTGCAAGTATGTTGCCACAATGTTTTTGTCACAGCTTTCAATTGAAACAAGCAAAATTTTGAAGAGACTAGAAACTATTACACACTTGAAAATCTTTGAGTACTGTAATATTAGTTGTAATGGAAACGATAAGTGGGAGATTGTTGTAGGTGGTTTGGAACTACAATCTTTTATTGTCTTCAAAAGTCTTTAATTGCGGAAAATATCTGTAAATTCCTGTTATAATCCATTAATTAATAGCCATCTTATTTCAGCTTTCCCTGGGAATAGATTAACTGTCTATAGGGTTTTCTTAGATCACTGTGTGGTCATGGCATTACTTTAAAATGCCCACAGTTTTTGGGCAGTGAGAAACTTAAGTCAGCTGGCAAATTACTGAGAGAAGGATTCTTACAGTTTTTTAGGTGGGCTGTCAGAAGAGAGGGCCAAACGTTATGCTCCTCGTGCAATTCCTGGAACGGCCATGGAGCTGAAATTTAAAATCTGACGACCCTGTCCCCCTGAGTTCTGTGAGGCATTTTCTATGGGTGACACTAGGTTTAAGATTTCAGTTTAGTTCACTAATATTAGTTAATGTTTGCACATCCAGCACTGTAGTATAAAACTTACACAAGAGCAAGTCTCCAGTCAGAATGAGACTGAAGTCAGAGTTTAGGCATCACTTCCCTGGCTAAGAGTTGCTTTAGATTGACATGACTGGTACACTTCAGCATTTCAGAGGTAAGCACTACGAACATTGCCGAGAGTGAAAATTACTTTTATTTGCACGTACAAGTTACGTTTATACCTGATTTTTGGTATTTTCTAACCTCTTAAATTTTCAAACAAAGCACGCTAAGTCTGCTTATTCATATAGAAAGCTTTCTATGTTTTGTTTATGTGTAAATACAAATTTCATATTTCAAAAATGTAACTATATAGATACGTGTGCAAAATGTGCAAGTGCATGCAGTACATGCATGTATGTTAAAAGAAAATACCACACAAGGGAGTGCATAATGGTGGTACATGGTACAAAGTTTCATTAGCAAAACTCATATCTGTTCATTCTTACTGTCATTTTGCAGATTTCTATTTAACAGCAAGTAAGCAATCATAGTGGTTCAGTCATGAAAATTATATAGGAGTCATTTGTGAGTTTGGTAATTCAGAGGAGCGACCTTGCTTCTTTCCATTGTTGTGTTTTTAATATAAATGTTATTGGCACAATAACAGTAGTGATGGATACTCTTTCCTAAGAGAGAATCTCTTAGCAGTGAGTATCCCTGGAGTCATTCTTACAACCTCTTCAGACATCTGTCTTTGGAGCTTAGCAAACAGCTTGAGATGCTGTTGTTGACCCTGTGCTGGGATTTTGTCAGTGTTCAGTTTGGGGTTCTTTTTGTCTATATTTTGGGATTTTTAATAATTTTTTTTCTTAGAAGCGCTCTGATTGGGAATGGACAATGTTCTGTGACATGGTTATTGTTGGGTGACTGCTTTTCCCATTCTGGCAGTAGAAAAATCAAAGAAAGTTAATGGATTCATTGCTTAGCTTAGGTTAGCTCAACGAACTTAGTTTCATAGAGCAGAGTTACTTCACTTTAGCTTCCCTTCAAGAGAAACACACTGAATAAAGACCGGACCACTTGTGAATGTTTTGAGGCTATCAGAAAATTTTGCTTCTCTTTTAATCAATATCTCTAAGCCACCTTTTTGCTTTGGTGGATCACCTTTGGGGTGGACCATTGGAAATTTTTCTGCGGATGACTCATCCCAAAATTCCATTTTAAAACCTACAAGGAATTTCACGTTCTTTTGCTCTTAGGATATGTGAACTTTTGCAGCTGTGAAAAATAATAAAACTAACCTATAAAGGAAGCTGAATGAATGAACCAGAAGGGAACAATACAGGTCTCTTGCCACCTATTCTGTGTGAAGGCTGAGACTGGAATTAAACATACTCTCCAATTTACTAGTCTTTTCTACTGCTTCTGTTCTGCCACCTCACTATTTTGTCGTTGGGAGTTACAAATTAGTACATCCTGTATGGAGGCAAAGATGTTCTCTACAGGTAACACAAAAAGATATTATATTGTAGAGACATAAATTTATGATCACAGTTTAAATACATGTCCTTCTTTCAAAGTCCATCTTGCAAGGCCATTAGAATATTTACTTCCCTCTGTCACAAAATAAAAAGCTATGTAGAGATGTGTAGACTTAATAAAATGCTTTAAATCCTTATTTAAAAAAACTTAGATGCGTCATATGTTAAATAAAGATCTTAAGCTTCTGCTGTTCCTATCTGAAGAATCAGTATTCAATAAACTATCAAAGTGATTTAAGGAAGTTTGAGATACCTACAATGTAGGTTTTTCAGGCATGTGTTTATTGCCCTTTTCTTTATGTTCTTTTTCCCCTTTAGTTACTTTTGATCTGAACCTGTGTGCTCTTCCTCTGCTAGTGAAGGCCATTGTTATGCTTGGAAGTCTATAGGGTGATGCTGCTGTTCTAATCTTTGGCACTGGGTGGGTGTAGCAACAGCAGGGTAAAAGTTTCTGTGTTGTTTTCATAGCAGGCACATGACACCTAGAACTGATTCAGACTTTCAAACAGAATGGTTTATTTTCAGAGATAGTACATCTTAAAAATTGCATGATTTGTGTGAATGTAATTTTGACAATTTTCAATAGCGAAAAAAAAAATCCAAATGAGTTGAGAAGCTGTATTTAAAGAAAAAGGGTAGATAGTTACCTTTGAAAAAAAACACTTCATGTTTTAATGCCAGTAAATGTAGAATTTCCACACTAAAATGGAATAAAAATGTTCTAGTAAAAATGTTACAATGAAATGAATTGTAAATAAACAGAAGGGACCGCAGTTTTACTTACTGAAATATAACATTTTAATATGAATTGAATGATTCAACAATACTAAGTTTACATTCGCATTTCAGTAGTCAAAAACACAAGTATTTTCAAAAATAGAATTTCATGGGAAATTTTTACTTTTGTTGGAGTAAAAACAAAGAAAAAACTGAAATGTTGGGATATTCTATGAAAGGCAGCCTTCTAACAAATATGCTGTTGGAGTCTTGCTTTAGTCTTTTCTCCGATGGGTAGGAATAGGAAATTCACCCTAAAACAAATAGAAGAGACCAGTCTGCCACTGGGAGTATCGGCCTATCCCAATGTTAAAGGTTTTGCAAATAACTTTATGGTAACATCTATGATTTTCTGGATGCACGTATGGCTGCAAAACTAACACATAGTACCTTGTGCAGTCTGAAGAATTGCTTTTTTAATTCTTTTTTTTTTCAACCTATCAGGATGATCTCTTGGTTCATGTTTCTATCAAATGTAAATTGGTGTGTGAATGAGAAGCTCGGCTTCCATTAACCTCCAGCTTTTCCAAAAAAGAAACCACATAGAAAGCACACAACTCCTGGGCTTAAAGAAATGAAACACCATCAACAAGAAATAGAATTATCTGCTATTGGCAAATTGAAATATGGCAGCAGCACCCAACTTCTAGTAGGCAGACATCTGCCTGCAAGAGGGAAGACCTGTTCATTCACACATATACTATCACAGCTCTTGAAGAAAGCTGGTCCTCTTAGCAAATCTAGATATGCAGTCTGTTCGTTTTTTGAAACAGCCTAAAATTGGTGGTTATATACTGTTCAAGATACCTTTTTGAGGAGTTCTTAATGGCATGACCTGTTTACCTATTCCTCCTTTGCATCCAGTGAAAATAAGATGATTAATTCTTTTTAAGAAAGACAAAGAAAATGAAAAATGCATTTACTTTAATTCCCTGCAGAGAGTCAGCACGATAAATCTATGTCAAGTTTATGTAAGGAAAATATATCAAGGAAATTCCTACTACAGTGTATGGAACTTCTTATTCTTCTGCATTAGCAGAGTACTTCTTGGTCCAATGCCAAATCAGATTTTAAGTAACATCTCAAGGGTAAAGCTTTATTAAAATAGAAGGATTAAACCATCAAGAGTTCTTTCATATTATGTAGTACCTAAGTACCTTGGTTAACTGGAGTAAATTCATGTCAGAGGCTAGTTTCGTGTCCTTCATTCTTTATATATATTAACATCACAGAGCCATGTTACAGAAAAAGTAGGACTGTGTCTCATTCCTAAATAACAGAAAGGATGAAGACAACATGAAGAATTTTTTTTTTTTTTTTTTTTTTTTTTTTTGCTATAGCCTTTATTTTTTCAAGGCTTTGAGGTAGTGTTTGGACTGCAGGTGGGAGCAGGGTAATGGAAGAGTCAAGATTATTATGAATGTATTTTTAAAAAGAAAGAAAAATTCAGGCCTTCAAGTTTTGATGTTGTGGCTGGTTGGTTTGGTTTTTTTAATTAAAAAACAAAACAAAAACACAACCCAAAACTTTAGTAAGGTTTGATCGTTACTTACTTATTGCTCAGTATTCTGTGACTAGGTTGAGACATCCAGCGTTCTGGTGTGATGAGTTTATTGTAAAATTTTGTTAAACTAAGTGGTGGATAACGCTGGTATAACACTGCAGTGTTTAATTACAAAATCATGAGGGAGGATCTCTTCTTTTAATGATGGACTTCTCAGTCTCACTGGGGAAAAGTGTAGGCTCCTGTTTTGTTTCTTGTGAAAATTATTTGAATGCTGTGCGCACATGATGGTGAATTACTGAGTTGTTTTTGGAATACAGTTCTGAATGTGAGAATACTGAGATATAGAAGTCTCTCTGTCTCTTCCTCTTTGATAATAGAATCCTTTATTTAGTTTTTACAAAAGTGTTTGATTTGCACTTTTTTGCACCACATTTTTATAACTAGTTAAATTAAATACAATACTTTAATACAGAATATTTTTTTTTGGTGAAAACTTGAGTTATCTAAAATATGCGTTATGTGAATGTGGAGAAAGTTGATGACCCCAAACTGTGGTCTGTCCAACCACTTTTGAAGGTACTACTAAAACAACCAACCAACAACAAAACCACTCAAAACAAACACAAAAAAAAAAAAAAACCAAAAAAAACCAAAATTTGAAAAAGCAGCTGGTGAAATACTCTGTGAAAATTTTGGATGCCAGAGTCTTGGCTTTTAACACTGATGTTTGCTTTTTCACAGAATAAGGTAATATTAAGGGCAACGTTATGAACCAGTGGGCAGCGTAAAGTGCCATGCAGATCTTTGTGGTCTCCTGCTGATTGGATTTCTGCATCGTTTTTGCCAAGAGAACTGCAATACCATGTTCTCCTGTGTTGAGATGGAGCTTCGTACTCCGCTTCACTACTAATGTAGTCAGTGGAAGCTGCAGAACAGATTTTTCCAACCACAGGTTTCTGGTACCCGAGATAACTAGGAATGCATGTAGTAGTACACATACTATTAAAGTACTTTAGCAATTCTGTAAATGCTTTTTTCCAGCTGTGGTTCCAGGGATATTGGCTTGTATGTGTGTGTGTATGGACTTTTATCTGAGGATATCAGTGATGTTTATCATTATACTTAAAGCATCAGTAAGAGACAGTTTAAGTGTTGCATGTTATCTACACTTAAAAATGGCTAAAGTACCTAGAAGTGATGTGATTCTCATTATCATTGCTGAAGATACATCCCAGGAAATATATATATAGTAAGGTTCAGTGACAAGTGCTAGTCCTTTTTCTCAGTAGAAGTAACAGTTTGGACGACAACAGCAGCAGCGTGATGGAAATCTGGTGGTTTGTCAAAATGCCAGTCCAGGATGGAACAAGTGGTTTGGAACTTGCATTCCATAGAGATATCTATGACATATATATAGGGATGTAAATAGATTTTGGATGACTAGGAAGCAGAGTTTGGCAATATTGAGAAAGAAGAAGAAAGGTTGACTTGCTGTGGATTGTCTCTTATATTATCTAATATCTGTCCGTGTTTGCAGCCTTTTGGGATTTATAAGACCTCAATAGAATTGAAAGAAAGTGTATGTCGGGAGGAGACACAGCATGTTTTTCATGGGATGAATTCCATATCTAAATGTATAAAAGAACTGGTATTTATGATCCAGTCTGTATTAATAAGTAGACTGTAATAAAATGATATTTTAAAAAGACTAATCGTATAAAAACTTTCATACTCATGTTTAAGCTGTTGGCTACTTCATTTATATGTGTATAGAGAGAATTCCTGTTTCTTTAGCTGAAAGTAACAATGCCCAAGACGCTTTTTTTTTCTTCGCCCTGTCTTTCAAAGATTGTGGGTGTTTTTTGGTTTAAAGTTTTCACTTAGGTCAGTAAAACCTGCATAAATACATTACTGGGAATGGCTTCTAAAATTATCTTTGTTTAACCTTGCAGGAGAGCAGTTTGGCTTTGCATGCAAACCATATTCTTCTTCTCCTGTCTGCAGTTCTTGCCTCTTTCATGACCCAAAATGAATACTGATGAAATCGTGGTGACTGACAACAGTTCTTCAATGGAGGATGCGGTAGTTTTTTGCTTTTAAATAGGCAGTTTAAATATGAACTTTTAAAGACTCCTGGGCTTCTTACTCTCTCTTATTTCTGTTATTTTAAAAGGTATCTCAAATTATAAAAGTAACCAGTGAAATAATGAGTTGTGATCCATGTGAAATTAAAATATATTGTTGTTGAATTAACTCAACTACACTGCAAAAAATGTAGGATTCTATGAGAAAGTGTTGTGGCAAGGGATCTTTTCATGCTGAAAAGACGAACAATGTCATAAAGAGCCAGGCAGAGGATAAAAAAGATAAGATGCCAAGATCTGAAATAAAAAGGTGATACTTTTAATGGAGTTTGGCGGAACTTGAAATTTGAAAAACGTGCTAATAGTTTTCAGTTGTGCGGAGATTATGGGGACTTAAAAGGGAGATGTGCTAGAATAAAAGCATAAGAAAAATCCTTGCAGAATACAAAGTGAACTACTATGTTTTAAGGATTATGAAATTACCAGTGTTGTCTTTGTAAATGAAAGAAATTCAGCCTGATACCAAGTGTCATTTCAGAAAAAAACATCTACATGTATTAGATTAAAGGTGTATTGTGGAAATCATGGCTCTACTGTGTTAAGGGAAAAGCAAGTGCATGGAGACATTTTTGCTTCCTAAAGTGACAAGACCTTGGTCAATCACAATGTCTTTTTTTGCTTGAGGAAATAGTACTGGGGCTACGTAAAGAAAAATACGCAAGTTAAATATTGAGAAAAACACAAACAAGATATGTGTAAAACATCAGGATTTTGATAAATATTTTTTAACATCAACAGTAAAAAAAGGTTGCTTTTGATTAGAGTTGAAACCAGGAGATGGAGAAACATTTTGAGGCAATAGTAAGTCTTATATTTTATTCTGGAATTTTGAAGTTTGGGTAAATCCCATAAATGAGAGCCTGAAATTAAGAGACCTATGAAATGTTTGTATGAGCAGAGGTGAGCAAACGTTTCCTCCCCACCCTAAAACGTGCATTTCTTTTCTGAGAGCCTAAACTTGCCTATGTAGAATTCACACATGGATAATACAAGTGTGCATTCACACATGCACCTGCACATACTCTGTGCCTGGGGAGACATTGATTGTAAATACATGGGCATGTGTGTGGTTTTTTTTTTTTTTTTAAGCTCAGCCTATTTGAGGAAGATTTAACGCTGTCATTTGAAATATGGTAACTTCAGTGGAAACCGCAGCCATTTGCTTCTAAAACCCCTCCTTATAGCTTTGCGGGACCAGAGAAATGATGGGCCAAATGGACTTAAAAGTTCACGCGCTGCTGCATGCTCCATCACCAGAGTTGTATTTGGTCATCTCTGTCCAAATCTCCTCTTTCCATTTTACAGTCAATTCTTGTAGGCTTGCCTCTGACAACTATGCTTATGAAGTCATTGTCTTGCTCACTAAAATTAAAGAGATGCTTGACCATGCATGAGTACACGGTCATTGTGTCTTAGGTTTGCATTAGTCTTGATAGCAATCCTCAGACTGCAATTATGAAAGTGGACTTAGCTGACAAGCTGATGGGGTACTTCCTACCAGCTGAGTTTCCTGAGGTAACATTACGTTGTTTTTTGGATAAAAGCTACCCAGCAAAAATCATTTCACGTGTCTTGTATATCTTTTTTTATCCTGAATGCATTGTCATGGTACCTGTCAGAAGCTCTTCACAATACTGGGCTGAAAGAATACACTTTTTCAGTAGCTAACCAAAATTCAATTATTCTAGAACTGGAACTATAACTGAACGTAACTCAGAAAATAACTGGAAAATTCTGTTTCCAGTACCAGACATCATGGCTATACAAATTGAAGCCTTCATTATTTCACTGTGTTACAGTTCTGGGAGAAGGCAACTGAACTTCTGGGGTGACTGAAACAGTCTTAGAGTATAAAGATGTCCTTTTATTTCAAAGGACACCTTTAAGATGCTATTTTTTTACATGGATAAAAGTGCCCCATCCTGGAACACAAGACCCTTCCTATCTCCTCTGATTGCTTGTTTCTAGTACCAAAGCAAGAATGAAGGGCCTCAGCATCAGTGCAGCCTAACAAAGGGAGACTGTCCCCTTCACATGATTGTTTTCTACGTCGATTCAAAAAAAGAAAGCCTGGTCACATTATCTATGGATTGCTTCAGTGAGGAGAAATTGTTGATGAAAGCAGGTATCTCTGATGCAATCCCAGTTAAGTACAAAGGATTTATTAAGTCCAATCTCTCCATGCATTAGCAAAATCAAATAAGAGGGAGCTTCTTCGCTGACATCAGCCCAGCATTTTTCAGGAAGCATTTGTCTTAAAATACACCAACAGTCTCTTTCTAGATTTTTTCCTAGTGTTTTCTGTTGCTTCTTCATTTTGTTTTCCTTCTCTTCTGAGATTTCTTTCTCTTGCTTGCTTTCACATATACCTCATGCTTTAGGTCTCTGTGCAGTTTCACATTTGCCTTAGTGTTTGGTACCAATAATTGTCTAGCTCTATATAGTCTTAGAGTTGTTAGTCTTAATAGTTTGTTAGAGTTCTGCATAGTCTCAGGTATCTCCATTCATACTGGGTCTTATTGCTATTTTAAATTAGGTTGAAAATTGTTGTTCTGTTATGGTACACAATATTAGGCTTTTGGTTCTTCAAGCTTTTTTTAGTCCTTTATTTGTGCTGGATATCCTTCCTGGTTCACTACTTGGGTTATGCCACAGTGCAAGCGCAGCTTTATAACTTGAAGTAAGGAATTAGGAATAGTTAAGATAATAGGGAGCAGTCTGTCTCTCCCCTCTATGTTCTCTTTTCTCTCCCTTTTTTTTTTTTTTCCATTTCTCTTAGTCCTGTGGGTTTTATCCTGTTTATCCTATGGATTCAGGGTCATGCAACTTGTTCTGTCTACAGTTCTGCTATGGGGTTTATGTTTAACTGTTTAACCATAAAGAATATATATATAATCTGTCCAATCTATCTCCTGTATAAATAGGATCAGTCCTAGTATCTCATACAAGAAGGCTGTTCTGGACAGAAACAAACCTCAAAATAAAAATATAGGGCTTGATTCTAGCTAGCGTCTGACACCTAGGTAATGATCTTGCGGAAATCTATTGAACTACTCGTAAGTAAAGTGGGGCAAATGTAGTGTCTTATAGAAATAAACCCTTTAAACAAAGGAGTATTTTTTTAGCTTTACAGAGACATCACCATTGATTTCTAGTTTCTAGTAGTGCCTAAAATGTGCTAGATTCAAATCTGCTCACACAAAAGATGACAGTCTATAGAAGAATTCAAATCTTAAAGGAAGGGAACCAAAAAAACAGAGGCAGAGAGCAATTGTGCTGTAAAAATGGATGACATGCTGATAGTGAGGCCTTAGATGAATATAAAGGTTTTACTCTCACGCGTTCCACAATGCTACCCTTTGCACTATTACTTTACCTGTTGCTTGTGGTTGGGTTGGGGTTTTTTTGGAGGTAAACTGGTTATTGCGACAAAGTTAACTGTTGTTAATGGGAATCCTTCCTGTGAAGGACAGGGAGTCATAACTAGCCACATGAATAGTCTTCTTCCTTTACCAGTTACCTGTATCGCTTATGATTCAAAGGAGGCAAGGATGCATGATGTTAACACACAAAGCTTGAACATCAATGGATTACTCCATCTGTACAATGTGCGCTTAAGTATGAATAGAAATGAGTCACTCATACAAATACATAATTGTCCCAATTAGGTGGCTGTGTACGGTTATGCTTGCCTGCTTGCCTCCCCTTAAATGATGGATTTCCTGAACAAAAAGGCATTTTGTGAATTTGGTGACTATGCTTACAAACCAACTGTTGTCAGTTTTTTTTATTGAGCTATTTTCAGTGAAGGATAAGGTATTGTGCTTAGTGGTTTGTCAAGTACTTAAAAAAAAAAAAAATGGTGGCCGCATGCAGTGAGGTATGTAAAAGGATGCATGTTAGGTGCAAAACAGAGTGAAGAGTTTCATGTTTGTTCTTTCTACATAACACTAATTCTGGAAGTGAAGATCCACTCAAAATTCCCTGCTGCTGCAGGAATAAATAAAAGCAATATGTGAATAATTTTTTTCGTCCTCTTCCCCACCTGGCTAATTGATTCTATGTGTTGGTTTTGCAGCAGAAGCAATGATTGCCTATGACTTTCATTTTTTATTTCTTAGAAGAGCCTAGCAGAGGCTGAAATGGATTGGGACTTCCAACTTCTCAGCTTTCTCTAAGTTTGATTATTGTTTCGTTATCCTGTTTTTTTGGCCCTAGTCTGTGACAGGAACTGCTGCTGCTTATGTTAGTACAGTTCACCCCTTATACTAACTTAGTCTAAATGACACTAGAAAATAAATGTAAAGTCAGATTTCTCTTTTTTTTTTGTTACTAGCTATTTCTTCTGCAAAGGGTAAGTTCTAATTCTGGCCTGTCTTGTTTTTTTGTTTTTTGTTGTTTTTTTTTTAATATACCTGTCTAGGGCATCCTCAGTTTATCCATTTAAGAATCCATACTTATCAATATGCTTGTATAAAGATAGCCACAGAACAATCCTATGAGAGCAGATCCTGATTTACTGAAATGTCCTGATAAAATATGCAACAGGACATGTACAGGATAGAATCTGAGGACATATGATAATACATGTTTTAAGATGTAACTCTGAAAACAGAAGAGTAGTTATGATGTTGAAGCCTGTTTTATTCATCTTCATTTACAACTGGTCTGTGCCATGGAAATAAAAAGAAAAAAGAACGGGTCTAAGAGTGTGCTGCAGCCAGTTGAAGGAGTACCTCAAAACAGATGTATCTGTTATTAGAGAGGCTGCATCCCTTCCTTTGCTCTTCCATTTGTTTCTTGTTCACCTTTTCATGGTGCGGACCCTGTGCAGTCAATTTTCTGTTAAACAACCCCCCCCTAGAAAATATGGAGCTGTTTCTAAGAGCACTTCACGTGATGCTGTGTTTTGTCAAGTACTACAGGTATGACAGTAGACTTTGTAAAGATGACTAGTAATAATATTTTCCACTGGGGAAAAAAAATAATTAAGGATAAAGAGTATTTTTGTTCTCTGGCAGGAAATCAGCTTTTTTTACATCCCAAATTGGTTAGAATTATTTCACTGTGAGTTATAGGCCATCATTTCTGCAGCCTGCTGAGATCCTTCTGCATGAAGCTTCTGAATTATTATTTTTTTAATATTACTTTCTGTGTGCTATAGGCTGCGTAAAATAATTTTGCTTTGATAAAGAAAATGAATTTTAATAGTGACCTCATGTCTTTCTGCTCCTGAACTTGATCTCAGTGTACTATTTTGTAGAATACTTTCAGAAATAGTTAAATTATTCTAAAAAGCTTTTTACCATTGCAGATTGATCTAAACACCTTTACTGCCAAGGTAAAAATGCTAAATGCAACTTTTTAATGTGTGCTGTATGTTACTACTGGCTCTTCTTGGATATCTTTCATCAAAGCACAAAGATCTCAAAGCGGTTTTAAAGTCAATGTAATTCCTCTAACACTTTATCACTGTTATCAACTGGCAGGGCCCATGGCCAAACTGGGAAAAGAACTTGCTAGCATCATATCCCCTGGCAATTATTATAAATAATACAAACAGATAGGAAGGCAAGCTTACTAGACGTATTTTTCTGCTGCTGGGCTTTTTAGCAATAGTAGTATAAATGACACATGGAAGTGCTGGCACGAAGTGTAACTTTTGTTCTATGGTTCATACTTAAGACAGGGATAAGGCACCGAAAGGATCGGTCCCTACCATTTTACATTAATATTTCTCTCCTTTGATGGAAATATTGCTGGCGGGATAATTCCTGTATCATTCATGGATATTGGTATGCTTAGTTACTTATGGATGCTGGGCAGGGCCAATAGCAGTGTGCTGCAGTGAAAGCTGAGACCTAAGAAAGGAAGCACAAAAGCCCTTTGTAGGGAAAATCCTAGAAGCAGCTTGGTCTTGGAGACATGGCTAAGGAAGCAGTAGTGGTTCAGAAAGGACTTGAGGGCTGATTTTCTGCTATGACGTATGTGTGCAAAGGCACTGCAGATCTTTCCACATGAGGATGGTGGACCTCATAAGCAGTGGAAAGTTAGATTCTGTATATTCAGCTCTCCTTGGAGTTATTTGGAATATCTCAGAAAGGTATTGGTATCCCTTTTGGTGTAAAATTGATTGTGTAATGATTATGTTTTGTAATGGTGATTCGAAGTAGGGAGCTCTGATTGGATTTCCTTTGCATATCACCCACCTGGGAGAGGAACATACATTATAAATGTGGTTGAGGAGGAGAGTTCTGGGACCCCAGCTGAAAGAGCAACTTTTGTGTGTTTAAGCCTAAGGGAACTTAAATCTCAGTCTTTACGCTGATGATGATCTAGGAGAGCAACAGTAACAAAACAGCTTGCCATCTTGGCAATGAGAGAACTTGACACATGAGTTGGAAAGCTCCTACTGTAGGAAGAAAAGGTTCTTAGACATCAATATTGTACTTGAGTCAATGCTTTTGGGGTTTTTTTTAGTGGTAATTGGTTGCGTCATTTGCATGTAAAGGATTCCTAGTGTGTAAGTCACTAGTTCTCTAAGTGCTTAGAACAAGAGGGAGGAGAAAGCTGGTTTTCCTTAAGTCTTAGTATAGACTATTTACCATCAGTGTATACAAAGGTATGGGTTTAGTCACACATTTATTGAAGTCATTTCATAGAAGAATCTTTTAAGCAATCTGTAAGCGGCATATTGTGTCCCAGGCCTTCTACTGGAAGTTAATTAAAGTATTATAACTCCTTTCACTCCTCAGGTCAAGCTCTACAGTCATGGTGGGATTTCAAGTGGAAGTTGTCTGTCTAAATGTGCAGAAATGCTGCCATTGGCTCTCATGCGTTTGTTTGTCCATTCAGGTTTCTGAGTTGGAAGAACAATTGAAATATGTATTTCTAACAAGTGTTTTCCAGACCTGGCGTGTGTTTGAACAAAGTTGCCTCTCTGACACCAAAGTAGCTGGAAAAGGCAAGAAGGGAAGTAAAATAATGTGAGTTGAAGACTGGCTGCCTAAGCACTTCTAGTAAGAAGAAAGTGCAGCTTTGTGCCACAGTTGGGCAAGCATCAATACTGGAGAACTGCTAAATCTTACCAAGCATTTTAATGGTCTCCAGACCTCTCAAAGTTGTGAAAGCAATCCAGAAAAGTAGCGAAGAATCTGTTTTGTTAAATATCCGGTACAATTGTCGTCTTATCAGGCTTCCACTGTGGGAAGCGTCAGCCTTTCTTAGTATTGCCTTTAGCCTTGTTGAGAACACACTCACAGAACTGTAAAAATGAAGATGATCGATATTTTTTATTAACTGATTTTTGACTTACAGAACATCAAGACTGAATTAAGTTTAGGTATCCAGTATAACAATGGGTCCAGAAAGTTTCTTCTTACCTTAATCTCAGCACAGAAAAAAAGCCGTAAGCTATGTCATGCTTGGCAGTTTATTTTCAGTAACGCAGGTCCTGCCAGCTTGAGACAATCCTAAGTCGATGAGTTAAAGGCACTTGCCTGCCTGTAAAAATTGGAACGAAGTGACCCAGTAGTTGATGCACATTAAATGGGTATACGCTAATTCTACAAAGCTGATGTAGAGATGGCTCTGCCTCATTGCACGTGCTTAGCTTTTCTTTCGTGGCTGGCTTTTAGTTTACTTGCTAACCTAATTCTCTAATTCTCAAAAAAAAAAAAAAAAAAAAAAAAAAGGAAAGAAAAAATCCTCACTTCAAAGTAAATATTTTGGTGCAGTGCTTGTACCTGTCACCAGAGCTTTTACACAACTAGATTCATTTGGTTTTTGTTATTGCTGTGGGTTTTTGTTTTCCCATTAGATGAAACATAAGTGTTCTACCTTGCTTAGATCCTCATTAGTTTGCAGTGGCAATGTTCAAGACCATTGCCAAGAACAGTTTATTTCCTCAACCTATTTTTTCCTTCTTATTTGTTTAAAATAGGGAAGTTAGATGGTAAATTGATGGTGAATAGTTCCCTGAATGAGCACTGAAGACCTGTCAGCATATCAAATATAATTGAGTCTAGTACAGATACGACATAGGTACACTTCATAGCCTGTTTGTAGTAGTGTAGTGACAACTAAAAAGCAGAGACAAGATCCTGGAATACATATATTGCACTTATTGCAGTGTAGGTCTGCAGTTTATTAATGCATGCTGCAGACTCTTAATTTCAGTGATCTCGGAGCTGATTCTAGGCATCTGCCAGAACCTAATTCTGTTTGATTTTTTTTTTTTTTCTTGGTGCCTCTGCTCTTAGGATTATTTTCGTTTATGTGAAAAAAACCTTCTGTATTCTGTGATAGGAACAGATTGGGTTAAGTGGCAATGGAAATTGTGTGACTTTTTTTCCAAAGAATGAATTTAAAAAACGAAGAAAAAAGCAAAGAGAGGACTTAATAAAATTACGTATTTAATTGTAGTTTTTGCTTTGCTTTCTAAGCACTTTTCCTGCTCCTTGGCAAAGGGAATATATGTGTGTGAGCATGTGTGCACCTCTGTGTATACATATCTATAGAAATCAAATATTGGTATGTATAAAACAAAATCTTTTTATTGATTGAAATATGCCTTTAGCCAAGTCATGCTGGCTAAGGGATAGATAAAAATGTAATCTGAATAGTTAACGTGTGCTGCTTACAGGAGCTCACAAGGGCTAAGTATATGGGCTGTGTAGGATACCTGTTTAGGAAATAATTAGTCCCTTTATCAGATAATATATTAGATTCTTATCGTTCCCTTCAGCAAAGCAGCATAAAATTGTGTTTCATCTCCGTTAATGCATTCTGGCATCCAGGCCCCAAATTCCAGGGGAAAACAGTGAGGCCAGTAATATCTATCTCAAATGCAGCTATAGACAATTGGTTAATTCAATTGATTGAAAAAAGGGTTAGAAGGTGGTATTCTCCCATTATTATTGTTGTTGTTGTTATTAAGAAAGTAGTAGGCAGTATAGCTAATGTCAAAGATTTAGGGGCTTTTGAGCTACGTACATCAGAGGCACTTCTGAACACTCTCATAAAACATGATGTCATTGCTATTTCTCTCACAATATTTGGATTCTCCTTTCAGTGTGCAGATCATTAGGAAACTGTGAAGTAATCAAGTAATACAAACCCAGTGAAATGACCTATTCCATTCCTGGGCTTATAGGCAATAGCGCGTGTAGCTGCTAAGTAGAGCCCGCACTGCATAGCGAGTAGTCTTCACCTGAAGGCTGCAAGGTACTGAAACTTAGAGAAGTGTCAACTCACCATGGAAAAACAAGTGTAACTTCATTTAGCTTTGCATTTTTTCATGCAAATGTAATCAGAAAACAATCTGTAGCTTTAGGACTAGGTTGTTTAGCCTGGAAAAGAGGAGGCTGAGGGGAGACCTTATCACCCTCTACAACTACCTGAAAGGAGGTTGTAGAGAGATGGGGGCTGACCTCTTCTCCCTGGTGACAAGTGATAGGACGAGGGGAAACGGGTTCAAGTTACGTCAGGGGAGGTTTAGATTAGATATTAGGAGACATTTTTTCACTGAAAGGGTTATTAAACATTGG